>NC_088360.1:99320801-99365801 GCF_034508935.2 Berghia stephanieae
GATGTAGGATTTCCATATTTGACATTTTGACCTTAAAAAATTGATAATAATCAATTTGGGTAAACTTTTGATGTAATGTTCCTAAAACCATTACTTTTACCAAAAAAAAAAAAAATCATTAAAACATATTAATAATTTATTATATTGTCCATTAGTGTAGAATTATAATGGAATTAATTGCTTGTCAAAGATCTAAAAAATCTTTCTTTACATTTGTTAAAATATTGTTTAAAAGGTTCCATAACTTAAATATTATCATATGCTCTTACTTGAATTTTTATTACAACAAAGAAAAGTTCATACAAGTAAAATAAATGGATTTGAAAGTATTTTGACACAATTTGCATATTTGACCTTTTGCCATAAAAAAAACAGATGATAATACTGTTCGACTTTAGTAAACTTTTGGTATAATGCCCCTGAAATCCTTACGTTTCCAAAAAAATAAAATATCTTAACATTAAATCATTAAAAAGATTTAATAGCGTCTTTTAGTATTGAACTTATATTATATGGAATGACAATAGCACTTCACTGAATTGAGAAAATGCTTGTCAAAGTTCTCGAATCCCTCTTTTCACTTGTTAAAATATCGATGAATTTGCGCCGTAAGTCAAAAATTATCTTATGGATAAGTATAAAACTTCAGCTTAATAAAGAAGACATTAGTTAAAGTACATTAATGAAACCCGCATATTGGGCTTTAGAAAATAATGATAAACAAAACAGTGGTATATATACATATAATTATAAATGGTATTTATATAACGCTTTACCCCGCTGTCAAAGGCTCCAACTCTAAGCACTTTACAGTGATATAAAACCAAACATAGTACGGTAAGACACGAGTTAATGGAAAAGAATTCAATTTAACAACAACAAAATATGATAATAATAATAATAGTATTGCAACATGACGTGAAAAGGTAAAACTTTAACTTTAAGCGAGATTTGAACGTTGTCAACGAATCCGAGCATCTCACGATGTGATGGGAGAGAGTTCCAAAAATCTCACGATGTGATGGGAGAGAGTTCCAAAAATGGGGGGGGGGGGTGAAAGGGGGGGGGGGCATGGGCTGAAAGATTGGGGAATAATATTTTCACTATTTTACGCAAGGTCTTAGTTGATAAGGATTGATGGTCATTGCTTTACCTCAATTTTCTATTGGGACTAATTATATATTAATAAGGAGGTACTGTGAGGCTCAAGGATTTGTAGACATAAATCTTATAGGCAACTCTTTTTTTCACAGGAACCAATGTAACTCACGAAGAAGGAGAGTTGCTGACGGGTATTTTTGGTTATTGCATCCAATGAGTCTGGCTTCGTTATTTTGAGCAACCTGAAGTTTACTATTGGTCGTGTGGTATGGCACTCGCTTTCGGATCGGAAGGTCCTGGGTTCGAGCCTCGCTCGACCGCATAGTTGAGTCCTTGGATAGAGAGAGAGAGAGAGAGAGAGAGAGAGAGAGAGAGAGAGAGAGAGAGAGAGAGAGAGAGAGAGAGAGAGAGATGGAGAGAGAGAGAGTATATAGATGATAGATAGAGAGAGAGAGAGAGAGAGAGAGAGAGAGAGAGAGAGAGAGAGAGAGAGAGAGAGAGAGAGAGAGAGAGAGAGAGTTATGAATTGATTTTCTATTTTGTTTTTTTCCCAATCCCTACCCAACATCTGTTCATCCAAGAACAACTGCATTGGCTTTGTTTGTCTATATAAATGGGAGTGTCATCAAAAATGTCATCATCAAATATAAATCTGTTGGCTTGGCACATGACATGTGACAGATGCCAAAGGCTTGGCTACGTCAGAGAACCAGCTCTGACTACATGATGATGGGTATGGGTTTTATGGCTTGTGTTAGATCAAATGTGACCCCCCGCCTCGAAACGGTATTAAGTCGGATTCTTCAATTTTGGGTTTTTGGTACCCAATCATTGCTTATTTTATGCTTTATAATTTGATATCAAATTGATAAAATTCGGATTATTCATTGCCGAGATATGATCGTTTCAAGTAGGGAATGTGTAAAAACCAAGTTCTGAGAAAATCGACTTTGAAGTGAGGCACCGTTTTCATGTACAGTCAAATCAATAGGCAAAGATAACTCCTTAGATACGGCATTGAACTTGACGAGATATAGTAAAATTTGCAGAGACGCCATTTTTCAATTTGACTCACAGGTACTTCAGACACCACTGGGGATTTCAATGCCGAAAGAGGAATTTCCGCACAAAAAAGGTAGTTGGGATGGTATTTTGTATTGTTTTAAATATTGTATAGATAACTGATTAGAACTATATTATGATATTATAAACATATTGCTGAATACAACCCCAAAGTTTCCTTATTTCCAATGAAGTAAAGCTCCAAAACCTAATGGTAGTGATTGTAGTAATAGTGGTAGTGAGGATGATGTGGTGTTGGTGGTTTGTATAGTAGTAGTAGTAGTTAGTAGTAGTAGTAGTAGTAGTAGTAGTAGTAGTAGTAGTAGTAGTAGTTAGTAGTAGTAGTAGTAGTAGTAGTAGTAAGTAGTAGGTAGTGTATGATGATGTGGTGGTGGTGTGGTAGTGGTTTAGTTGTAGTAGTAGTGCAGTTAGTTGTAGTAGTATGATGATATGGTGGTGGTGGTTGGTTTAGTAGTAGTGGTAGTGATGATGATGTGGTGGTGGTGATTGTAGTAGTAGTGGTTATATGATGTGGTAGTGGTGGTTCAGTAGTAGTGGTAGTGTAATGTGGTGGTGGTGGTGGTTGTAGTCGTAGTGGTAGTGAAGATGTGGTGGTGGTGGTCGTTGTGTAGAAGTGGTCGTGATGAAAATGTGGTTTGTGGTGGTTGTAGTGTGTGGTGTGTGTGTGTGTGTATGTGTGTGTGTGTTTTGAGAGAGAGAGAGAGAGAGAGAGAGAAGAGAGAGAGAGAGAGAGAGAGAGAGAGAGAGAGAGTTGAGCTAAGTTTGTTGAGGGTTTTACGCGATGCAACATGAGCAGAGTCTTGGTGGGTATTGCTCGATAGTTAGAGCAGTACAAGTACATGCGCATTACGAGGGAAGTGATTGTGAAGAGTATGCGTCGCGGCCAGGAAAGCGTCGAAGTCATCTAAAGCATTCAAGCATAGGAGGCTCAGACCTTACGAACTTCCAGAAGCTACCGCTTCGAAAGTCCTCGTTCTGCGCCGGACAGAAGGCGGACGACTTCTGGAAAGGTTCGTACAGGTCTGAGGCCTCCGGATGGCTTGAGAATGCTTTAGATGGCCTCCGGACGGCTTCACTGGGCCGCCGGACGGCTCCGGACGGCAATACTCTTCAACGGTCGTAACGTCACTTCCCTCGTTATGACAGATGGTAACTTAGTAACTGGCCCTAAACTATCGGAACAATGGCGGACGTCCTTGTGAAATATTTCTCCGACGAGCATAAAAGCGGATCCAGAGGAGAAAAAAAACATTAAATCTGATCATGTTTTGTAGAACCCACAAAAAAATGAAAAATTTCCGTGGTTTGTATTGCATTTAAAATTAAAAAAGCAGCGTCGTCTCTGTCGGAAACAATTGTAACATCTTCAAACAGGCGTGATGTCTCGTCCTAAATTATGTGTTGCTCTCTCTCTCTCTCTCTCTCTCCTCTCTTCTCTCTTCTCTCTCTCTCTCTCTCTCTCTCTCTCTCTCTCTCTCTTCGACCAAGTTACATTATTATGGCTATTATATTGATGCGATAACCTTGAACGGTTATTGAAGCAATGAGTTTAAGTAAAATACTCACAACATCCGCCAGCCGGAATAACGTACCAACACACAAAACTGATAGTCACGTTGAACGTTTATAGATAGAATGAAGTTGACGTCACTCAGGACTTTGTTATTGTTTTTTTGTTATCCATGTTTATGAATTAACCAGACTATAAACGTTCAAGTTCACACATACTTTTGAGTGTTGGTCCGTTTTATTTCCGGATGGTAATGTTGAGAGTTTTTTAGCACAGCATCTATAGTCGGATTTATATAATTCGGTGAGAACTAATTACCAAAATGGCTGTCTTAAAACAATAACAAACAATGGAGTGGCGTCAATTTCGTTCCTTCCATTGCCTGATTGATATAGATAGATCGAAGATCACGTTACTCTGGTCTTTGTTATTGTTTTCTTTGCCATCCGCGTTTATGAGTAATTGTCACTAAACTGTATTAACTAGACTATAGATAGAATGCGCTTGACCAAGGAGTTCACAACATTGCCATCCGGAAGTATAACGGACCAACACACAAAACTGTGTGTACCCATGAACGTTTATAGTCAGGTTAATACACGTCATCTTCGAACTATCTACAGATAGTTTAGTGAGCAAGACGAAAATAAGAATAGAGAGGCAGTAAATTGGACCGGTGGCGGTCGGTGTGTAATACCTCTCGTGTGTGGGTGACAATCCTGTGCGAGTATAGCTCCTCCCAGTCTATCACGTCACTGACAATGAAGTATGGGAAGTATAGTGTAGTATAATTTTTTCTCTTGTGTATTACCCTTAGTATTAGCCCTTGTGTTAGTATAGTGTTAATGTAGACTGTGTATTTATTGTGCCCACTCTGTGTATATACTTACTTTTTCTTTGTTAAGAACCAAGCTGTTAGCTGCTGGGCGCACGTGACATCAGACTATTGAATCCAATTAGTCAAGTCAAGTCGAAATTATCAAATTATGTCTGGTTCTTTCCCACGCCACGTAACAAAACCCTCACTTTCATTTAGACAGGGTAACACGTCATTGACAATAATCATCATTCATTGGTCTGAACAGTTCATTTAAGCTCGTTCATTTGAACTACCACACTTTAATAAGAGTGAATTTTCGTCCAGTGTCCATTATTTCAAGTGTGGAATTGATTCAAAAATGTTTACAACAATGTTCAAGATAATATTTGCTCTTTTGGTGAGTTGAAAATATAATTCAATTTGTAATCGTGTATATCTAGATATATGTAAATTATAGCACCAACATTTCCATATTTTGAAAAACGTAGAATAATATTTGGAAAGATTAACACCCAGTCTGTTGAAACATATGGACTTCTAAATATTTTAAACATGACGATGATGGTAATGGTCTTCTTCTTCTTCTTCTTCTTCTTCTTCTTCTTCTTCTTCTTCTTCTTCTTCTTCTTCTTCTTCTTCTTTTTCTTCTTCTTCTTCTTCTTCTTCTTCTTCTTCTTTCTTCTTCTTTCTTCTTCTTCTTTCTTCTTCTTTCTTCTTTCTTCTTCTTCTTCTTCTTCTTCTTTCTTCTCTTCTCTTCTTCTCCTTTCTTCCTCTCTCTTCTTCCTCCTCCTCCTCCTTTCCTCTCTTCCTTCTCTTCTCTTCTCTTCTTCTTCTCTTCTTCTTCTTCTTCTTCTTCTTCTTTCTTCTTTCTTCTTCTTTTCTTTTCTTCTTCTTCTTCTTCTTCTTCTTCTTCTTCTTCTTCTTTCTTCTTCTTCTTCTTTTCCTTCTCTCTTCCTTTCTCTCTCTCTCTTCTTCTTCTTCTTCTCTTCTTCTTCTTCTTCTTCTTCTTCCTTCTTCTTCTTCTCTTCTTCTTCTTCTTCTTCTTCTTCTTCTTCTTCTTCTTCTTCTTCTTCTTCTTCTTCTTTCTTCTTCTTCTTCTCTTCTTCTTCTTCTTCTTCTTCTTCTTCTTCTTCTTCTTCTTCTTCTTCTTCTTCTTTCTTCTTCTTCTCTTCTTCTTCTTCTTCTTCTTCTTCTTCTTCTTCTCTTCTTCTTCTTCTTTTCTTCTTCTTCTTCTTCTTCTCTTCTTCTTCTCTTCTCTTCTTCTCTCCTTCTTCTCCTCTCTTCTCCTCCTCTCTCCTCCTCCTCTCCTCCTCCCCTCTCCTCCTCCTCCTCCTCCTCCTCCTCTTCTCCTCCTCTTCCTTCTCTTCTTCTTCCTTCTCTCCCCCCTCCTTCTCCTCTCTCTTCTTCCCTTCTTCTTCTTTCTTCTTCTTCTCTTCTTCTTCTTTCTTCTTCTTTTCTTTTCTTCTTCTTTTTCTTCTTTTCTTCTTTCTTCTTTCTTCTTCAGTAGAATGACTATTATTATTATTATTATTATTATTATTATTATTATTATTATTATTATTTTATTATTATTATTGTTATTATTATTATTATTATTATTATTATTATTATTATTATTATTATTATTATTATTATTATTATTATTATTATTATTATTACTATGATCATCATAACCATCATCATAACCATCATCATCATCATCATCATCATCATCATCATCATCATCATCATCAACATCATCATAATTATAATAATGATTATCATCATGATAATCACCATCGTTATCATCATTATCGTCATCATCAACATTATTATCATCGTAGGCGTGCGATTGCCATTTAAACCCCAAATACTAAAATAAATGTATAACAGCAAGTTGTCATCTAATCTTGTCAGTCTCTCACCCCTCAATCTCTCTGTATTTAATACGTAATGCATAAATAAGTTCACACTCAATATTCGTAGTACGTATATGTATATGTATTGAGGTATCAAACAGAAAGACAAACAGACAATGAAGAGAACTGTATCCATTACTTTTATTTTAATTATATTATAATAAAGTATTTTAAAAATATTTTATACTCTTTTCTTTTCTTCCATGTAATAAATACAACAAAAGATTTTAGCCACGGCCATGGCAGAGATCTGGATATTTGATAAAAGTCAGTGCGGTTCACAAGCGGTAAGGACATTCTGTTAATTCATGCTCGTACTATGATCGTTATAATACTCGTTGTAAAGCTTCCGTTGCTCCATTCATGAATCTGATAACAAAAATTTTAATGTAGCTTTAACACCTTTTAGAACTTATTAAAGTATTCTTCATGACTATGGGTTTATTAAATTGACTATTTTTTTTACCGTGCATTTACCAAACACTTACAAGATCGTAGTATCAAGTGTCCGGCTACTGGGTGGGGATCCTGACCTCCCATAGTGGGCAGGGAGGTACATGCTGTGTCTTCTATCCCCCCATACCTGTTTTCCAATTGTTTCCTGTCATTGTCTTGGAATGAGATTACTTAGTTTTGTCCTGATCCTTGCCGGAGTTTCTTGACTGGGAGGGAAACAGTCGAATGTATAGTTATAGTTTTGGGAGATGATATTTTTTTCCTTGTAAATCATCTCTCTGTTATGCATTGTATTATGTTAAGTTTACATATTATATTATATGATTGGTAAACATTTGAGTGTATTCCTCTTAGTTGGGACCTGTGCTTGTGTCTGGATGAGACTTTTAGGTGATCTCAAACTAAGTACTTTAGCGGTGTACTCTTGGAATCTACATCTGTTCCCTATTTGAACCCGTTCCCCTTTGTCTTACCTTTTCTTTTTGTGCTTTAATTGTAATTCTAGAACTTTTTACTATCCTATTCTCTTCCTTTTTACTGGCGCTGATATGACCTTAATGTGTTGCAAGCGCCGTAAAACCCTTAAAAACAAAAAACAAAGTGTCCGGCTAAGTATAACTTATTTAATAAATTCAAACACATCAAGGAATACTATATTAAACGACAAGAAAAAAAATGCAACCTCGTGAATGAAATAATGTTTCTATATTTTGTACTTCCAAAATTATAAATGTTATTTTGCTATCAATACACTGGTATATTTTAAATCTCTATATTGTATTGGCTGTGCAGCAAAATGTCTAGATAAATTAGCCAAATTATACCCCTCAAGGGCAGCTGCCTTGTCATGGGGAGGTAGGTAGTTTTTAGCTATGGTGGAATGTTTCCAGGGCAGTCACTTCACCGTTCATATCACGTACGTACCTTAAGTTCCAGACTTTTTAAATATTTATTTTTACTTCGACATCTACTCACTATGACCAAAAAGAATATAAATATATAAAAACTTGAGCATTCACATATACCAATATCCTCTACAAGAGCTTTAACTCTTTTCAAGAAAATAATAGACCAAGACATGACTGTCGTTGCAGCAGGAGAAAAAACAACGTCATGTGACTGTTATTAATTTATGGTAAACGTTTCTTTGGTTTCAAGGAAACACAACATGATATACAAATTATGACTTTAAAATGATTAAAGATCATACATTGAAATCAGGGCATTAATAAATTATTTTATATTTCAGACCAAATAGAACAAAATAGATAGTATTTACGACCTGCCTTTAGACAAAACGCCTGATCTGACAATTTTGATTGAAACTCGGATTACCCCACAATATGATAAATTAACTTTAAGGCATTAATGCCACCAACCTACATTTTAAAATAATTTCCACATTTTAAGCAAGCAGGTTGATGTATAGCAAAAATATCCTGTTGGAAATGTTTTACTCACCTTCAAATATAAATCCCCGCTACAAAGGAGGTTTGTGTGGCAGAGTCACACATATTTACATTGCTAGCTGATGACAGTATAGTGGCTTTGTTTATATTATTAGACGTGTCATTGTATTGCATAGTCACACACAGACACACACACATACGTGCATATATATATATATATATATATATATATATATATATATATATATATATTATATATAAATATATATATATGCAAATTTTAAACATTTGAGCCATATTCAAATAAAACAACAGTGAACGTCTATTCACTGTCATCCTTATGCAATTTAGTTCTTTGTGGAAGAAAATATACAGCGTAACTGTCATCAATGTACAAACATTGTAGACGTCTATCAAACATTTAGCATATAAAAAATGAATAAATGAATGCATATGTTCCTTTTCCAGAAATGCGAAGAAGTCCCGATGTTTTGCACTGACTATACTGGTTACTGGTGAGTACTCTATACTAATCCATGAGTTTATATTTGCTCTTACCTTAACAGATGATTTAAAAGAGAAGAAAACCCATCCGATGCTACTTTTGTTTGTAGATCTATCAGTTTTACAAGAATAAAAGAAATCGAGCATTGAAATTGACTAACGCTTGTCAAAATTTTCTTTCGGCAGACCATTGATGATCAGTGAATAATCAGCGGGGAAATATAAGCTACTATGAACATGCAAACCGCTTAGAATTTTACTACTGCATTGTAGAAAGCAACACAGATCAAGACAAATCTTTTGAGGCTTCAACGATCATCATCGGTCCGATAGTAAAGTCTCTAGCTTCCCATAAATGAATCTGACAACAAGACGGCCAAATAGCGATTGCCAGCATCAAATGGCCGATCGGCCAGCTAGCGATTCCAAACATCAAATGACCCATCGGCCAGATAGCCAAACCCCAACATCAAATGGCCCATCGGCCAGATAGCGATTCCCAACATCAAATGGCCCATCGGCCAGATAGCGATTCCCAACATCAAATTGTCCATCGGCCAGATAGCGATTGCCAACATCAAATGGCCCATCGGCCAGATAATGATTCCCACCATCAAATGGCCCATCAATAGATAGTATGAAGTTGACATCACTAAGGTCCTGGTTATTTGTTGCCATCCGCGTTTATGAGTAATTCTCACTAAGCTGTATTCACCAGACTATAAACGTCCAAGGTTACACACAGTTTTCGTGTTGGTCCGTTATACTTTCAGATGGCAATGTTGTGAGCTTCTTAGCCAAGCGCATACCATCTATATGCCCTAGTAAATAGTATAATTATTCATTGGAGTCAACAGGGGGTAAAATAGATTCTAAAAGAGGTTGTAAGCTATTCGTATTGTAATTGGCGTTTTGGTTGGAGAATAAATGAAGAGCCTGGTGCTTCAATCACTTAATTCACAGGAATTTAGTATTGAAGAAATGGAGGCTAAATCTGGAATTACGTTTATAGCGTATACAAACAATAAAATTGTATTACTGAGATAGGGGACCTATTAAAAATAATAATGATAATAATAAAAAAATAAAAATAATAATAATAATAATAATAATAATAATAATAATAATAATAATAATAATAATAATATAATAATAATAAAAGAAGAATATTATTATTATTATTATTATTATTATTATTATTATTATTATTTATTATATTATTATTATTATTATTATTATTATTATTATATTATTATTATTATTATTATTATTATTATTATTATTTATTATTATATTTACTATTATTATTATCATTATTATATATTATTATTATTATATTATGTTTGTTGTTGTTGTTGTTGTTGTTGTTGTTGTTGTTGTTGTTGTTGTTGTTGTTGTTGTTGTTATTATTATTATCATCATTATTATCATTATATTATTATTTATTATTATTATTATTATTATTATTATTATTATTATTATTATTATTATTATTATTATTATTATTATTATTATTATCATTATCATTATTATCATTATTATCATTATTATTATTATTATTGTTATTATTATTATATTATTATTATTATTATTATTATATTATTATTATTATTATTATTATTATTATTATTATTATTATTATTATTATTATTATTATTATTATTATTATTATATTTTTAAAAAACAGCATCGGTACCATTCAATGTGTTATCGTCGTGCATTTATATGTAAACGTCGATTATTATCATTTTATAATATTTTATTATTATCATCAGTTTATTCTTTTACCGCGTCTTTATAATTTTATTGGGTTTTATTTTTCTTCTTCTTTTGTTGTTGTTGTTGTTTTTGTTGTTGTTTTTCAAAAACTTCCTGTCCCATCATTGTTTATGTCTATTTACCTTATCTACGCCATTCACACTACACATCTCTCATTCGTCCTTAGTGTCATATTCGTCGTGTTTTGTTGATAAAGGGGAAATCAGAAACGCCAACAGTATGTCTTCGTCTATTAAATTGAGGCTTACAATTCAACACTTATAGTTATTTTTTCCTTCGAGCTTCAAGCAGAAACATTTTCATTAATCAACAAGCACCGCCAACGGAGGTGCATAAAAACGGTGCTTTTTTGTACACCGCTAGTGGAGGTGCATAAAAACGGTGTGCTTCTGTACACCTCCAACGGAGGTGCATAAAAACGCCACCAAACGTAATCACCAGAGTACTGTAATGTAAGGTAAGTTCTCGATCCCAGGTTCGTCTTTCAACTCTGCTCACGTCTGCTACTTCAGATTTATTTTAGCTGATGATTTTCTTACCACAACCTGTTTTCACACACGGACAACTGTATGTTGCTGTGTCACGGGTCAGAGGCTATAGTAGCTTACACTTAATGTTGAGGCCACACAGAAAAATCAACAGAGCATGTACCAAGTTACACAGACAACGTTTGTTACCAATCTGCCCTCATTAAATGATGGTGGATACAATATCGAATGAAAATAGTTCTTTCCCCGCGAAATTGCGGGCTTTTTACTAGTATATTTTAAAAAACATAAGGTAAATCGTTTAGATCAGAGGAATACGACTAAATGGCCGCCCTTTTTTCTATTCGAATTCCGTTGAGCAATCCTCTGAGGTTACATAAGAGTACTGATCGTCGTGAAAACTTGATGCGCCAAGCCCTGATGTCGTACACATCAGAGGTTTGATCATCGGATTGGCTAAAACGTTACTTTTGAGGTTAGATCAGCCGATTTTTCGTTGGGTGGTTATGGTTTCTTCTCCATAGTTTAGTTTATAGTCATCGCCACTTTTTTGTAGTGCGTCTGTGTATGGTGGGATTGCTTAGTTAAATATTATGTGGCTGTTTGTCGAGTTGTTAGATAGTTGTTTGGAGATGCTGTCTGGGATGTTTTTTTATTATAGATGGCGAGTGGTTGCTATGTTTATTGGCGTAAATTGGGAAGTTGTTAGGATTTGAAAATGGTTGGTAGGTGCACAGGTTGATGGTTATGGAAATCGAATGTCTTTTTGTTGGCTCCAATGGTAATTTTAAGGTGGTTGTCCTGGACGCTGTAACATATATTTTTTCTTTATAATTTCAGTCTCTCCTGGTCTTTTCTTGAACAGTGCGAGCCCGTCGTATCTGTTAAGTTTAATGTTTATAATTTATATCAAGTTGTTGTAGTTGGGACAGAAAGGATAGTCCGACGAGCTCGCATGAAAACAACAATCTACTTCCACATGCATGAGAGCAATTTCTCGAAACAATATTGTAGAAGTTGATCATAAGTATACTTTATACACACACACACATATATATATATATATATATATATATTATATATATATATATTATATATATTATATATATATATAGCTACATATAAATTGTAATGGAGGTTTTTTAATACTTTCTCATTTTTTTTCCTACAGTGAACAATTCAGGAATGAAAAGTGAACACCAACTAATTTGTGGACTGTCGTCTATTATGTGATCACAATAAAATGAAACCATTAATCGTGTATTCGTCTTCTTTGTATAGATTGATTAACGTTTTTAATAATGTTTTCTGTTAAAATGAATGATAATAGAGAATATTTGATCATATTTCTCTTTTCTGTTTAACCTGGCAGACATTAATACTAACTACTAATTGGATATAAAGACGTAAATTTTAGTGTAAATACGACGCGTCGTGGATGACGATGGTATTTGTGGCACATCTAGTCAAATTGGTATTATCTGGCATAAACACGTATAAAAACATTTTTATTGATCATAAATTTTTCGGTAAATCAGTTTATAAAATTAAATTTATTTTACTTCATAAAACACATAAACGTAACCCAATGTTTATATTTTAGGGTAAATCAGTTTTTAAAAGTATTTTTACACTATTCAATAAAACATATAAACTGATCCCCATATTTATATTTTAGGGTAAATCAGTTAATAAAGCTATATTTTCGTCTACTAAATAAAACATATGAACTTATCTCAATAATTATATTTTAGGTAAATCTTGAATTGCAATTTTCCTACTCAATAAACACATACCTCATTCCAATATTTACTTTTAGGTAAATCAGTTTACAAAACTATATTTAATTTTCTACTCACTTAAACTTATCCCTGTTTATATATTAGGATGTAAATAAAACTATATGTTATTCTATCAATACAATATATATTTATTATATATATATATTAATAATAAAATATATATATATATAGTAAATATATTATATATAATATATATATGAAACTTGTAGGTACGAAAGTATAATGTTAATATGTTTCTACTCGAACTTACAACTTTAATCCACTGTATTAATATTATAAATAATAGAAAAAAATAAAAAGTATAAATTATTATATATATAATATTATATATAATATATATATATATATATATATATAAATATATATATATATATATATATATATATATATATATAAATATGTTTATATTTTAGGGTAAATCAGTTTATGAAACTATATTTATCCTACTCAATAAAACATATCACCTAATCCAATGTTTATAATATTTTAGACAATAGTTTATATTTTTAGCACGGAAATCACTGTGACATCATACCTATTTTAGAGGGTTAATCAGATTTAGTATGACAAAGAAATGTATAAAAGCGTCACCTCATAAAGATGATCATATTATAGCACCAGAGGTCTGCCAATGCCTGTGAACACCAATTTGATTACATATTTTTGGCTTAACAATTTCAGTTAGATCGGGCAGAACTGAATCATTCTGGCGGGGCAAAAGCTATATGTCAGACCAGTAACATCACACGTATCAAAGCAGATAAAAGTCTTATTCATGGAATAGAATCTCATGATTCATGAGGCATGACGCCCGTAATGGCGATATTACATTTATTCCTTGATGGAAACAACGCTGTTAAGAGTCAGGTACTTATTTTACACCTGACTATAGTGAGAGAATGTGAGTAAAGAGCTTTTCCAAGGACTCAAATATATGCTGCTCGGGACGGGATCACTGACCTTCCGTTCCGAAGGCGAGTGTCATACCAGTTGACCATACATCCGTACTGCAACCACAATGCAGAAACCTGGTCACGAGGTAAACGCACCAGGAATAAAATTGATTCGTTAGATCGGCGACTAACAGTCGTATGCACCGTCTAGTGTGACTAACAGTTGGTATGCCTCGTCTAGTGTGACTAACAGTCGGTATGCCTCGTCTAGTGTGACTAACAGTCGCTATGCCTCGTCAGTGTGACTACAGTCGAAATGCCTCGTCAGTGTGACTAACAGTCGGTATGCGCCGTCTAGTGTGACTATCAGTCGGTATGCCTTTTCTAGTGTGACTAACAGTCTGTATGCCTCGTCCAGTGTGACTAACAGTCGGTATGCCTCGTCTAGTGTGACTAACAGTCGGTATGCGCCGTCTAGTGTGACTAACAGTCGGTATGCTTCGTCTACTGTGACTAACAGTCGGTATGCCTCGTCTGTGTGACTAAAAGTCGTATGCCTCGTCTAGTGTGACTAACGTCAGTATGCTCGTCTATGTGACAACAGTCTATGCCGTCTATGTGACTAACGTCGCTATACCGCATCTAGTGTGACTAACAGTCGGTATGATCGTCTAGTGTACTAACAGTCGGTATGCCTCGTCTGTGTGACTAAAAGTCGGTATGCCTCGTCTAGTGTAACTAACAGTCGGTATGCCTCGTCTAGTGTGACTAACAGTGGGTATGCCCGTCTACTGTAACTAACAGTCGCTATACCGCATCTAGTGTGACTAACAGTCGGTATCTCGTCTAGTGTGACTAAAAGTCGGTATGCCTCGTCTAGTGTAACTAACAGTCGGTATGACTCGTCCAGTGTGACTAACAGTCGGTTTGCCTCGTCTATGTGAATGTGTATGCTCGTCTAGTGTGACTAACAGTCGGTATGCCTGGTCTAGTGTGACTAACAGTCGGTATGCCTCGTCTAGTGTGACTAACAGTTGGTATGCCTCGTCTAGTGTGACTAACAGTCGGTTTGCCTCGTCCAGTGTGATGAATGTTCACAAATCTAAAATCGAGCCTAATCGCTGCCGAACAGGCCGAATAAGTTGCGACTATGTAGTCCTGTAGTATGACTCTCTCTTTCGGATCTGAATGTCCTGGTTGGAGCCTCGCTAGGGGCATAGTTGAGTCCGTGGAAAAAGCATTTTCGGCAATTTTCCTACCGTGCTCAGGTGTAAAATGAGTATTTGGTCGTAAACAGCGTTGTGTCTTTACGAAAAAATTATAATGTTGCCTAAAAGGCAACATGTTACGTCCTAGATGTTCAGTGTTGCTGTTGTCCATTGATTCTTTGTAAAGACTTTGAGCACGTTTAGTGGATTTTGCGTGTGTAAAAGCTTCATTTTTTTCCTCAGTTTGTGTCATTGTAAATATTTATCTCAGTGGCACATAGAAAGACCATGTAATACTATACAATACCACAACTTTCATAAACTATTTATATCAATGAGTACCAGACAATAAACATCGAAGATGTTAAATTTTTTTCAGACATCTTTTCTCCTACAAATCGATATACACAGTATACATGAAGTCAAAATCAGAACGCAATTTTGGGCATTGGCAGAAGAATAACTCTAACTGCGAGAAACATATTTAAAAAGTTAATTATCTCAGGGGATCATGGGACTGAGGAATACAGATAAATCTAAAGTATACTGGCGGTCCTACTAATTGCCGTCCGGAGCCGTCCTGAGGTCATCTAACGCATTCTCAAGCCATCTGGAGGCCCTCAGAGCTGTACGAAGCTTTTCAGAAGGCGTCCGAAAGGAAGGCCTTCCGAAAGCTCCTCGTGTTCTGCTCCGGACGGCTCCTGACCGTAATTAGTAGTCAACTAATTGCCGTTCGGAGGCCTTTCGGACGACTTTTGGAAAGCTGCGTACAGCTCTGTGGTCCTCCGGATGACTTGAGAATGCTTTAGACGACCTCAGAACGCTTCCCTAGGCCGCCGGACGGCAATTATATGGACCCCTTTTTCCTAACAAATTAATATCCACAGTAAACATGAAGTCAAAATCAGCACGCAATTGTGGGCATCGGCAGAAGAATAACTTAAATTGCGAGAAAAATATTTAACAGATTAATTATCTCAAAAGATGATGGAGACTGAGGAATACAGATAAATCTAAAGGGAAATAGACCTCTTGAATTCACATAACATCTTATTTACATTTTTATTTTGTCAGAGTCAATATTTCCTTCTCAATGTTCAACATGATCTCATGAGTGATCGGAACAATGAGTCAGCGTGGCTCAGTGGTACGGTCTTTGTTTCGTACCCGCCCAAAAGGTACCAAGTTCGAATACTCGCTGCGCTGTGTGGACCACAGATTAGTGAGAGGGGCAGATATGACAATATGGGGGAATACGTCATCAAAACTGGCTAGTGAGAGGTCGAGCGCCGCAATTTTCTTTAGTATGCAATCAGAGACGCTGTGCGATTTAGTCTCTATTTTAATGACTTTGGTTGATCTCGATTAACCTAGATTTGTTGACGGAAAATAGAAAAAAAAGGCCAGGCTTATGATGATAAACTAAATTAGAAATATTAAACTACACTTTTACTTGTACATTTTAGGCTCGGCTCCATTGATCGGGTTTATATTAATAACAATGAGAGCCATAGAAATTAAACATATATCGACAAATAGATAGACAGAGAGAGAGAGAGAGAGAGAGAGAGAGAGAGGAGAGAGAGAGAGAGAGAGACTTGTTTACTTGGATCTATCTATCTATCTATCTATCTATCTATCTATCTATCTATCTATCTATCTATCTATATATATATATATATATATATATATATATATATATATATATATATATATGTGTCTATCTAAGCCCCTCCCAAGATGATTCTTGATGACATGTGTCCAATTAAGTTTACCACCCCTGGAACGAAAGCGGCTCACACCATTCTTTTAATTTTACACCACCATTAATCGACGGTACACATATATTAATGAGAAGACTCAAAGAGGAAGACTCGCCTATTTGAACCTGCTGTTCGGACTTGCTTGTTCATTTGACACATACCTGTTGTATGACACATGGCTGTTATTAGTAGTAATGGATTAAATGTGAGGAGAACGTGGGAATTCCTTTCAACATTTCGGATCGTTGATTTCTAGCAATGACATTACCATGCAAACACGAAGTTTGGTCATTATTCAAATATTGTGGCCAATGAGTAGCACAATATCTCTCTCCAAAGCAGTATTAAGTGTGGCCAACGACAGAGCGAGTGACAATGAATGGGAACTCACAAAGATATCTTTGTATAATGCATTTGAACAAATTAACCCCAACCGTCGTCAATGTGAATAAGTACCTGGTGATGGTCATTGATGGATACTGTACAAGTATATGAGCAAATATTTAAGCTTTCTTGGTTACTTGTACAGCATGAAATGAAAATGTTATTTACGGTCAGTGCTGCTGCTGCTGCCACTACTACTACTACTACTACTACTACTACTACTACTACTACTACTACTACTACTGCTACTACTACTGCTACTACAGAACTGGATTGTCGGGAACAATGTAAATAGTTGAGTCCTACCTTCTCGGCGCACAAAACAATTCAAGTAAAAGGAATGAAATCGGATATTTTTACGGTTGACTTTGCTGTGCCCCAGGGATCTGTTCTGGGTCCCATTCTCTACACTTTATACACACAACCCTTGGGAGGTGTTGTCAGCACGGTGTCACGTACCATATGTAGGTACGCTGTTGACACCCAGCTATACCAAAAAAACAAACAAAATTAAAAGGTTACTAAAATCGATGGAGAACTGCATTGAAGATGTGAAGAACTAGATGTTAGCTAACAAACTGAAAATGAACGATGAGAAAACAGAATTACTATTATGTAATCCTAAAAATACCATTTGTGAACAAGGCCCTTAGATTTGTATTGATGATGTGAAAATAACGTTTTCTGAAAACGCCAGAAACCTGGGAATTTTTTTCAGTAGTGACCTGACCATGGAATATCATGTGACACAACTTTGCAAAACACTGGATTGTAAAATTCGCTGCATTGGCTAACTTTCGGCATTTCAAAATAAAAATTCTTTAAAGACTTGTTTTTTTCTCGTTTGGACTATTGTAATTCACTCCTGTCTAATTCCCCAGATTTTCTTACTTGATAAACTGCAGCGGTTTCAAAATCAAGTTGCAAGAATAGTTTAAATGAGGAATTAGAGAGAACACACGACTCCGATGCTCTTGACTTTACACTGGCTTCTCATTAGGGCCAGGGTTCTCTTTATGGTTGGAGTCATGTATCTTAATTGTTTTCACGGGAGCGCCCC
Source organism: Berghia stephanieae (assembly GCF_034508935.2). Taxonomy (NCBI): domain Eukaryota; kingdom Metazoa; phylum Mollusca; class Gastropoda; order Nudibranchia; family Aeolidiidae; genus Berghia; species Berghia stephanieae. The sequence continues at coordinate 99,338,960 of NC_088360.1, forward strand.
TGCTAATCTCATTGATCTTGTCGAACCATACGTTCCGCCCCGTGCATTGAGATCAGGTGATCATCGTCTGCTTAAAGTGCCGAAAAAGGGTAATAAACTATATATGCTATATATATATATATATATATAATATATATATATATATATATATATATATATATATGTATATATATATATATGTATATATATATATATATGAAAAGGGGGGAGGATAATTCATAGAAAAACGATGTTTCGAAAGAGCCAGCATAATCATACTTAATAATATTAATTGAGCTTTTATATAGCGCAATATCTACTAAATCTGCTCAGCGCTTTTCAAGGGCCAACAGCAAAATTTAACATTTAGGACAGGATATGACGCCTGTTAGGCGATATTATATTTTTTTTCAGACAGAGACAACGCTGTTAACGACCAGGTACTCATTTTACACCTGACTACAGTGAGAGAATGTGAGTAAAGGTCATGGGTTCGAACCTCGCGCTCGGCGCATAGTTGAGTCCTTGGTAAAGGTTCTTTACTCACATTCTTTCACCGTACTCAGGTGTAAAATGAGTACCTGGCCGTTAACAGCATTGTCTCTGTCCGAACAAAATTGCAATATCGCCTAACAGGCGTCATGCCTCGTTCGACATGTTACGTTTTGCTGTTGGTCAGGGACCCCTTGTAAAGCGCTTTGAGCACGTTTAGTGGATATTGCGCTATATAAAAGCTCACGTTCAAGCTCAAGTAAAGAGCATTTTCCTTGGACTCAACTATGCGCCGAGTGAGGCTCGAACCCAGGACCTTCCGATCCAGATCAGTCCGTCGGAAATAACATAAAAACGAATAAAGAAATTAATTCATTATTTCTTTTAATCAAAGAAACGAAAAGGGTGCTCCCCTCCTTTCAAAAAAATCTCCAAAAATTAAAAAGGGTGAATCAGGTACTAGGAGACTTGGAGTTGGAGGCGTCAGACAGGGACCACTGTATTTTTAGAGACCCTGTCACTCCTCCGTGTGCTCACACATTACCTCTTTCGAACTCCAAATGAATCTCTCTTTCATTCATGCACATGCATACACACACACGCGCGTGCGCGCACACATACACACACTCACACACAGTGTCCCAGGTTGCATAACAAAGAAAATGGCTGCCCTCGACCTCTCACTAGCCAGTTTTGATGACGTATTCCTCCATATTGTCATATCACTAATCCGTGGTCGACACAGAGCAACGGGTATTCGAAATTGGTACCTTTATGGTACGAAGCAAAGACCGTACCACTGAGCCACGCTGACTCATTGTTATGATCAGCCATGAGATCGTATTGAATATTGAGAAGGAAATATTGACTCAGACAAAATAAAACAAAAATAAGATGTTATGTGAATTCAAGAGGTCTATTTTCCTTTAGATTTATCTGTATTCCTCAGTCTCCATCATCCTTCGAGATAATTAACCTTTTAAATATTTTTCTCGCAGTTAAAGTTATTCTTCTGCCAATGCCCAAAATTGCGTGCTGATTTTGCCTTCATGTTTACTGTGAATATTAATTTGTTAGGAAACAAAATGTCTGAAAAAATGTAACCTCTTCCATGATTATCGTCTGGTACTCATTGATATAAATAGTTTATGAAAGTTGTGGTATTGTATAGTATTACATGGCCTTTCTATGTGCCACTGAGATAAATATTTACAATGACACAAACTGAAGAAAAAAAATGAAACTTTCACACACCGCAAAATCCACTAAACGTGCTCAAAGCGCTTTACAAAGAATCCATGGACAACAGCAACACTTAACATCTAGGACGTAACATCAGCCTTTTAGGCAACGTTATAATTTTTTTCGTAAAGACACAACGCTGTTCACGACCACATACTCATTTTACACTGAGCACGGTAGGAACATTGCCGAAAAAGCTTTTTCCACGGACTCAAAATATGCCCTAGCGAGGCTCCAACCAGGACATTCCGATCCGAAAGAGGAGTCATACTACAGGACCACATAGTCGCAACTTATTCGGCCTGTTTGGCAGTGATTAGGCTCGATTTTAGATTTGTGAACATCATCACACTAACAGATACGAGTTAGTCACACTAGCGACCATACAGACGTTAGTACACTAGAAGAGGCATACCGACAGTTAGTCACAGTAGACGAGGCATACAGACTGTTAGTCACACTAGACGAGGCATATGAACTGTTAGTCACACTAGACGAGGCATACTGACTGTTAGTCACACTAGACGATGCATACCGACTGTTAGCCTAGGCAACATAATGTTTGTCCTAAGACGAGCATACGACTGTTTCAACAGACGAGAATACGCTGTTATACACAGACGGCTACCGACGTTAGCACACTAGAAGCGAAAGCTTTTTCCACGACTCAACTGATGTCACACTAGCGAGGACATACCGACTGTTATCACACTGACGAGAGCATACCGACTGAGGGCGCACTAGCGCAACATACGACTGTTAGCAGCCTGATAGGCATAGACTGTATATCACACTAGATGAGATACCTGACTGTTAGTCACATAGACGAGGCATACAGACTGTTAGTCACACTAGACGAGCATACGACTGTTAGTCACACTAGACGAGCATACCGACTGTTAGTCGCACTGGACGAGGCATACGACTGTTAGTCGCACTGGACGAGGCATACCGACTGTTAGTCCACTAGACGAGCATACTGACTGTTAGTCACACTAGACGAGCATACCGACGTTAGTCACACTAGACGAGACATACCGACTGTTAGTCACACTAGAGGAGGCATACGACTGTTAGTCACACTGGACGAGACATACCGACTGTTAGTCGCACTAGACGAGGCATACTGACTGTTAGTCGCCGATCTAACGAATCAATTTTATTCCTGGTGCGTTTACCTTGTGACCAGATTTCTGCATTGTGGTTGCAGTGCTGATGTATGGTCAAGTGGTATGACACTCGCATTCGGAACGGAAGGTCAGTGATCACGTCCCGAGCAGCATATAGTTGAGTCCTTGGAAAAGCTCTTTACTCACAATCTCTCACCGTAATCAGGTGTAAAATAAGTACCTGTCTCTTAACAGCGTTGTTTCCATCCAGGAAAAAATGTAATATCGCCATTACGGGCGTCATGTCTCATGAATCATGAGATTCTATTCCATGAATAAGACTTTTATCTGCTTTGATACGTGTGATGTTACTGGTCTGACATATAGCTTTTGCCCCGCCAGAATGATTCAGTTCTGCCTGATGTAACTGAAATGGTTATAGCATATATGTAATCAAATTGGTGTTCACAGGCATTGGCAGACCTCCAGTGCTATAATATGATCATCTTTATGAGGTGACGCTTTATACATTTCTTTGTCATACTAAATCTGATTAACCCTCTAAAAAGGTATGATGTCACAGTGATTTTCATGCTAAAAATATATACTATTGTCTAAAATATTATAAACATTGGATTAAGTGATATGTTTTATTGAGTAGGATAAATATAGTTTCATAAACTGATTTACCCTAAAATATAAACATATATAATATGTTGTATTGAGTAGAATAACATATAGTTTTATTTACTGATTTATCCTAATATATAAAACCAGGGATAAGTTTAAGTGAGTAGAAAATTAAATATAGTTTTGTAAACTGATTTACCCTAAAAAGTAAATATTGGAATGAGGCTATGTGTTTCATTGAGTAGGGAAAATTGCAATTTCAAGATTTACCCTAAAATATAATTATTGAGATAAGTTCATATTCTTTATTCAGGAGAAGAAAATATAGCTTTATTAACTGATTTACCCTAAAATATAAATATGGGGATACGTTTATATGTTTTATTGAATAGTGTAAAATACTTTTAAAAACTGATTTACCCTGAAATATAAACATTGGGATAAGTTTGTGTGTTTTATGAAGTAAAATAAATTTAATTTTATAAATTGATTTACCGAAAAATTTATGATCAATACAAATGTTTTTATACTTGTTTATGCGAGATAATACCAGTTTGACAAGATGTGCCACAAATACTATCGTCATCCACGACGCGTCATATTTACACTAAAATTTACGTCTTTATATCCAGTTAGTAGTTATCTAGTATTAATGTCTGCCAGGTTAAACAGAAAAGAGAATACATGATCAAATATTCTCTATTATCATTCATTTTCACAGAAAACATTATTAAAAACGATAATCAATGTATACAAAGAAGACGAATACACAATTAATGGTTTCATTTTATTATGATCACATAATAGACGACAGTCCACAAATTAGTTGGTGTTCACTTTTCATTCCTGAATTGTTCACTGTAGGAAAAAAAATGAGAAAGTATTAAGTAACCTCTATTACAGTTTATATGTAGGTAATATATATATTATATATATATATATATATAAAAATATATATTATATATATATATGTATATAAAGTATACTTATGATCAACTTCTACAATATTGTTTCGAGAAATTGCTCTCATGCATGTGGAAGTAGATTGTTGTTTTCATGCGAGCTCGTCGGACTATCCTTTCTGTCCCAACTACAACAACTTGTTATAAATTATAAACATTAAACTTTACAGAGACGACGGGCTCGCATTGTTCAAGAAAAGACCAAGAGAGACTGAAATTATAAAGAAAATATATATGTTAAAGCGACCAGGACAACCACCTTAAAATTACCATCGAAGCCAACAAAAAGACATTCGATTTCAAAGACCATCAACCTGTAAAACGGCACCTACCAACCATTTTCAAATCCTAACAACTTCCCAATTTACGCCAATAACATAGCAACCACTCGCCATCTATATTAAAAAAACATCCCAGACAGCATCTCCAAACAACTATCTAACAACTCGACAAACAGCCACATAATATTTAACTAAGCAATCCCACCATACACAGACGCACAATAAAAAAGTGGCGATGACTATAAACTAAACTATGGAGAAGAAACCATAACCACCCAACGAAAAATCGGCTGATCTAACCTCAAAAGTAACGTTTTAGCCAATCCGATGATCAAACCTCTGATGTGTACGACTTCAGGGCTTAGTGAATCAAGTTTTCACGATGATGTTACCACAGAGGATTGCTCAACGGAATTCGAATAGAAAATGGGGCGGCCATTTAGTCGTATTCCTCTGATCTAAACGATTTACCTTATGTTTTTTAAATATAATAGTAAGAAGCCCGCAATTTCGCGGGGAAAGAACTATTTTCATTCGATATTGTATCCACCATCATTTAATGAGGGCAGATTGGTAAACAGCGTTGTCTGTGTAACTTGGTACATGCTCTTTTGATTTTTCTGTGTGGCCCCAACATTAAGTGTAAGCCACTATAGCTTCTGAACCGTGACACAGCAACATGCAGTTGTGTGTGAAAACAGGTTGTGGTAAGAAAATCAACAGCTAAAATAAACCTAAAGTAGCAGACGTGAGCAGCGTTGAAAGACGAACCTGGGATTGAGAACTTACCTTACATTACAGTACTCTGGTGATTATGTTTGGTGGCGTTTTTATTCACCTCCGTTGGAGGTGTACAGAAACACACCGTTTTTATGCACCTCCACTGGAGGTGTACAAAAAACGCACCGTTTTTATGCACCTCTGTTGGCGGTGCTGGTTGATTAATGAAAATGTTTCTGCTTGAAGCTCGAAGGAAAAAATAACGATAAGTGTTGAATTGTAAGACTCAATTTATTAGACGAAGACATACTGGGCGTTTCTGATTTCCCCTTTATCAATAAAACACGACGAATAAGACACTAAGGACGAATGAGAGATGTGTAGTGTGAATGGCGTAGATAAGGTAAATAGACATAATCAATGATGGGACAGGAAGTTTTTGAAAAACAACAACAAAAACAACAACAACAAAAGAAGAAGAAATATAAAACCCAATAAAATTATAAAGACGCGGTAAAAGAATAAACTGATGATAATGATAAAATATTATAAAATGATAACATTCGACGTTAACATATAAATGCACGACGATAACACATTGAATGGTACCGATGTTGTTTAAAAAAAAATAATAATCATAATAATAATCATAATAATAATAGATTAATTTAAGGTTTTAAATATATGTCCAATAACTATAACAACAAAAATAATGTCTTTCTCAATATAGTAATCTTTTTTTATAAATGTCCACAATGGGATTGAACCCAGTACTTTCAAGGTTAGAGTCTGACAGCTTATCCACTGCGCTACGGAGCCACCTGACTGTTCATAACATTTAATAAGGTCTTTTTAAAACCTGATATTTTAACTTCAATGTAACTTCTATTTTCTGGTTTTAAATTTCGATTTTTTAGATTATTATTATTTAATTAAACCTGGGTATTATCCACCCGAAACCATCACACTGAAAGCATCATAAGGGCAATAATAATACTTGATGTCCTGAATAGATGAAAACTGTTGAAAACTTAGTGTAGATCTGAATTCCGTAAAGTAATTAAGTGAATACATTATTTCGAATGCAACGATTTGCGTAAAAACGCCAAACTGGCAACTTTTTACAGTGTCCAGATTGGTTGTTTTTGAGAGTGTTAGTGTCATCGGTACGTATTTTATTATATCTATTTGACTCAAAAAACTTTCAAACTGACTTTAAATTATAAAAGGAAATCAAGTTATCTGTTTATCTATATGTAAAAAATACATTTCTAATTTTCAAATCTTTCAGTAGAGTTGTGCGCCGTATGATTTTTTTTAATTGACTCAAATAAGCACAATCTTCTCCACAAGGCTATATATTTTTAAGAAAGGATGATTACTGTTAATTCTATTATTATTATTATTATTATCATTATTATTATTATTATTATTATTATTATTATTATTATTATTATTATTATTATTATTATTATTATTATTATTATTATTATTATTAATAATAATAATATCATTATTATTACGATTACGATTAGAATTAATTTTATTATTAGTATTAGTCTTCTTCTTCTTCTTCTTCTTCTTCTTCTTCTTCTTCTTCTTCTTCTTCTTCTCTTCTTCTTCTTCTCTCTTCTTCACCATTATTATTATTAATTATTATTATTATTATTATTATTATTATTATTATTATTATTATTATTATTATTATTATTATTATTATTATTATTATCATTATCATTATCATTATCATTATCATTATCGTTATCGTTATCGTTATCGTTATCGTTATCGTTATCGTTATCGTTATCGTTATTGTTATTGTTATTGATTGTTATTGTTATTGTTATTATTATCATTATTATTAGTAGTAGTAGTAGTAGTAGTAGTAGTAGTAGTAGTGGTAGTAGTAGTGGTAGTAGTAGTAGTAGTAGTCGTCGTCGTATTGTATTTTTTAAATTATTATTATTATCATTATTGATATTATTATTATTATCATTATTGATATTATTATTATTATTATTATTATTATTATTATTAGGGAGCGTTCACATATTACGTCATCAAAAATTTGCCCTTTTTAGACCCCCCCCCTCCCCCAAGTCATCACTTGTCATCATTGACCTGACCCCCCCCCCTCCCCCAACAGATGATGACGTCATCTAATTTAATAAAAACTAAAAGATAACTTTAATTTCACAATATTTATTATTCATTTTTCAAACCATAAACATTGATTATCAACGTTTGATAAAAAACATTCAGACATTTTATTAATTTCAGAAACTGTTTATATGTTTTTGTTTGTTTGTTGCTTTAGGTCTCTTCCAACACAATTGAGGTTTTATGAGAGACCGCTCAAAAAAAAATATCCCCTGTCAAAAATACAATCACAAACCAAAGAAGCAGGATAGGCTAGTAAAGAGAAGAAGAAACGACATCACTATCGGATCGTACACCCATGCAAACATCATAGGTATATGATTCAAGGGTGATGCTCCCATCCAACCACCCGCAAACTGTTGATAATTTATGTTTTACGATACAATGGGGACATAAAATTTAAATTTGCAAAGATAAAATATAACAAACATTATTTAAATTAGGCTACTTGGTGCAGGTGCTATTAAAAAAATTTCAGAAAGTGTAATTTAAAATAGTATAGGAGGCAAATTATTTTATAGCATATTAGTCTTTTAGTGGAATAAATTTCTGTTTCAATTTCCAAACATAAAATTAATTGATTCAAAAATGTTTCTGCCTTGGACCTCTGGCAATGTACTATAAATAGTATCATCAATTTCATCTTCATCGCCATCACTTTCTCCCATTTGCTGTTCTTCTTGTATGCCGCATTTTCGTGAATGGTCTTTCATTGCTGTGATCGAGGAGTAATAAAATAGGCCTAATTTGCCTATGTTTTGATGACATCATCTTGGGTCTGACCCCCCCCCCCTCCCCCATGTCAACACATGTCAACATTTGGTAGACCCCCCTCCCCCCCCCCTAGCTGATGACGTAATATGTGAACGCTCCCTTATTATTATTATTATTATTATTATTATTATTATTATTATTATTATTATTATTATTATTATTATTATTATTATTATTATTATTATTATTATTATTATTATTATTAAAGCCAAGACAGGGGAAGCCATCACAGACAAGGACAAGCAGATGGGAAGATGGGTAGAGCACTACTCGGAACTCTACGCCAGAGAAAACTCTGTCACTCAAAAAGCGTTAGACGCAATTGAAGAACTGCCAGTACTGGAAGAACTAGACGCAGAACCAATTATGGAGGAGCTCAGCAAAGCAATCGATGCTTTGGCCTGTGGCAGAGCACCCGGTGACGACAGCATTCCACCCGAAATCATCAAATGTGGAAAGCCAGCCCTCTTGGAAACACTACATAAACTCCTGTGTCTTTGCTGGAGAGAAGGCAAGGTACCCCAGGATATGCGCGATGCCAATATTATCACCCTCTGCAAAAACAAGGGAGACCGTAGTGACTGTAATAACTATAGGGGAATCTCTCTACTGAGCATTGTGGGTAAAGTCTTTGCGCGCGTTGTCCTCGCTCGACTGCAAGTCCTCGCCGAACGTATCTACCCAGAGTCGCAGTGTGGCTTCAGAGCCAAGAGGTCGACAGTGGACATGATCTTCTCAGTACGTCAACTTCAGGAGAAATGCAGAGAACAGCAGATGCCCCTCTACATTGCATTTATTGACCTGACAAAGGCATTTGACTTTGTTAGCAGGAAGGGCCTTTTCCAGCTGCTAAAGAAGATTGGCTGTCCTCCTCAGCAGCTTAGCATCATTGCCTCATTCCACGACAACATGAAGGGCACCATTAGCTACGACGGTGGAGCCTCTGAACCCTTCCCCATGCGCAGCGGCGTGAAACAAGGCTTTGTCCTTGCACCGACTTTGTTTGGTATATTTTTCTCCTTACTGCTGAAGTTTGCATTCAAAGAGTCCCCAGAAGGAGTCCACTTACACACCAGAAGTGATGGGAAGCTGTTCAATCTGGCACGGCTGAGAGCAAAGACCAAGGTTCGCACAGTCCTCATAAGGGAAATGCTATTTGAAGATGATGCAGCATACCAAGGAAGACCTCCAGCGGCTGATGGACAGGTTTTCCCACGCATGCAGGGAATTCGGGCTGACGATCAGCATCAAGAAAACAAATGTAATGTGTCAGGATGTCCCCTCTATACCAGCAATTTACATTGACAACGAGGAGCTAGAAGTCGCTGATCACTTCACATACCTGGGCACAACCATCACCAGCAACCTCTCACTTGATGCAGAATTAGACAAGCGCATCGGCAAAGCTGCCGCTGTCATGGCACAACTGAGCAAGAGAGTGTGGACCAACAACCAACTCACTTTGAATACCAAACTCAGAGTATACCAGGCATGTGTACTCAGTAGCCTACTGTATGGCAGTGAATCCTGGACAATATATGCCAGACAGGAGAACAGACTGGAAAACTTCCACATTCGCTGTCTACGACGAATTCTCGGCATCAGGTGGCATGACAGACTCACTAACAATGCAGTGCTAGAAAGAGCGAACTCCCTCAGTATGCATCTCATGCTCTGCCAGCGACGTTTGCGATGGCCTTGTCACGTACACAGGATGGACGATGGATGCATACCCAAAGACATTATGTACGGTGAACTAGCTTCTGGACGGCGACCAACTGGCCGTCCAGCTCTGCGCTTCTATGATGTCTGCAAACGAGACATGAAATTGACAGGCATCGACTCAAACACCTGGGAGTCGTTTGCTGACGACCGCAGCGGCTGGAGATATGCGGTGATGTAGGGAGTGAAGAGAGGTGAGGAGAGGAGAGGAGAAAGATAAAGTTTGAGGAGAGGAGAGCAAGGAGGAAAGAGAGGCAGCAGATCCAAATACCAAACACACGGTCAAACTATGTGTGCAACAACTGCGGTAGAGACTGCCATGCAAGGATTGGTCTGCTGAGTCACACCCGTCGTTGCTCTCAACAAGACTGATGAGACTAAAGCCATACAGGGCGCAAACCATCGTCTCTTGAGACGGAAGGATGCCTACCTATTATTATTAATTATTATTATTATTATTATTATTATTATTATTATTATTATTATTATTATTATTATTATTACTATTATTATTATTATTATTATTTTTATTATTATTATTTTTAATAGGTCCCCTATCTCAGTAATACAATTTTATTGTTTGTATACCCTATAAACGTAATTCAAGATTAAGCCTCCATTTCTTCAATACTAACGTCCTGTGAATTAAGTGATTGAAGCACCAGGCTCTTCATTTATTCTCCAACCAAAGCGCCAATTACAATACGAATAGCTTACAACCTTTTTTAGAATCTATTTTATCCCCTTTTGACTCCAATGAATAATTATACTATTTACTAGGGCATTTGGATGGTATGCGCTTGGCTAAGAAGCTCACAACATTGCGATCCAAAAGTATAACGGACCAACACGAAAACTGTGTGTAACCTTGGACGTTTATAGTCTGGTGAATACAGCTTAGTGAGAATTACTCATAAACGCGGATGGCAACAAATAACCAGGACCTTAGTGATGTCAACTTCATACTATCTATAGATGGGCCATTTGATGGTGGGAATCATTATCTGGCCGATGGGCCATTTGATGTTGGGAATCGCTATCTGGCCGATGGGCCATTTGATGTTGGGAATCGCTATCTGGCCGATGGACAATTTGATGTTGGGAATCGCTATCTGGCCGATGGACAATTTGATGTTGGGGTTTGGCTATCTGGCCGATGGGTCATTTGATGGTGGGAATCATTATCTGGCCGATGGGCCATTTGATGTTGGGAATCGCTATCTGGCCGATGGGCCATTTGATGTTGGGGTTTGGCTATCTGGCCGATCGGCCATTTGATGCTGGCAATTGCTATTTGGCCGTCTTGTTGTCAGATTCATTTATGGAAAGCTACAGACTTTACTATCGGACCGATGATGATTGTTGATGCCTCAAAAGATTTGTCTTGATCTGTGTTGCTTTCTACAATGCAGTAGTAAAATTCTAAGCGGTTTGCATGTTCATAGTAGCTTATATTTCCCCGTTGATTATTCACTGATCATCAATGGTCTGCCGAAAGAAAATTTTGACAAGCGTTAGTCAATTTCAATGCTCTATTTCTTTTATTCTTGTAAAACTGGTGGATCTACAAACAAAACTAGCATCGGATGGGTTTTCTTCTCTTTTAAATCATCTGTTAAGGTAAGAGCAAATATAAACTCATGGATTAGTATAGAGTACTCACCAGTAACCAGTATAGTCAGTGCAAAACATCGGGAAGCTTTCGCATTCCTGGAAAAGGAACATATGCATTCATTTATTCATTTTTTATATGCTAAATGTTTGATAGACGTCTATAATGTTTGTACATTGATGACAGTTACGCTGTATATTTTCTTCCACAAAGAACTAAATTGCATAAGGATGACAGTGAATAGACGTTCACTGTTGTTTTATTTGAATATGGCTCAAATGTTTAAAATTTGCATATATATATATATATATATATATATATATATATATATATATATATATATATATATATATATATATGCACGTATGTGTGTGTGTGTGTGTGTGCGTGTGTGTGTGTGACTATGCAATACAATGACACCTCTAATAATATAAACAAAGCCACTATACTGTCATCAGCCAGCAATGTAAATATGTGTGACACTGCCACACAAAGCCTCCTTTGTAGCGGGGATTTATATTTGAAGGTGAGTAAAACATTTCCAACAGGATATTTTTGCTATACATCAACCTGCTTGCTTAAAATGTGGAAATGATTTTAAAATGTAGGTTGGTGGCATTAATGCCTTAAAGTTGATTTATCATATTGTGGGGTAATCTGAGTTTCAATCAAAATTGTCAGATCAGGCGTTTTGTCAAAAAAGCAGGTCGTAAATACTATCTATTTTGTTGTTTTTTTTGGTCTGAAATATAAAATATTTGATTAATGCCCTGATTTCAATTTATGATCTTTAATCATTTTAACGTCATAATTTGTATATCATGTTGTGTGTCCTTGAAACCAAAGAAACGTTTACCATAAATTAATATCAGTCACATGACGTTGTTTTTTCTCCTGCCGCCACGACAGTCATGTCTTGGTCTATTATTTTCTTGAAAAGAGTTAAAGCTCTTGTAGAGGATATTGGTATATGTGAATGCTCAAGTTTTTATATATTTATATTCTTTTTGGTCATAGTGAGTAGATGTCGAAGTAAAAATAAATATTTAAAAAGTCTGGAACTTAAGGTACGTACGTGATATGAACGGTGAAGTGACTGCCCTGGAAACATTTCACCATAGCTAAAAACTACCTACCTCCCCATGACAAGGCAGCTACCATTGAGGGGTATAATTTGGCAATTTATCTAGACATTTTGCTGCACAGCCAATACAATATAGAGATTTAAAATATACCAGTGTATTTATAGCAAAATAACATTTATAATTTTGGAAGTACAAAATATAGAAACATTATTTTATTCACGAGGTTGCATTCTTTTTTTTTTTCTTTTCTTTTTCTTGTCGTTTGATATAGGATTCCTTGATGTATTTGAATTTATTAAATAAGTTATACTTAGCCGGACACTTGATATTACGATCTTGTAAGTGTTTGGTAAATGCACGGTAAAAAAAAATAGTCAATTTAATAAACCCATAGTCATGAAGAATACTTTAATAAGTACTAAAAGGTGTTAAAAGCTGCAATAAAATTTTTGTTATCAGATTCATGAATGGAGCAACGGAAGCTTTACAACGAGTATTATAACGATCATAGTACGAGCATGAATTAACAGAATGTCCTTACCGCTTTTGAACCGCACGGACTTTTATTATATATCCCCATCTGTGCCATGGCCGTGGCTAAAATCTTTTGTTGTATTTATTACATGGAAGAAAAGAAAAGAGTATAAAATATTTAAAAAATACTTTATTATAATATAATTTAAATAAAAGTAATGGATACAGTTCTCTTAATTGTCTGATTGTCTTTCTGTTTGTTATCTCAATACATATACATATACGTACTACGAATATTGAATGTGACATTTATTTATGCATTACGTATTTAATACAGAGAGATTGAGGGGTGAGAGATTGACAAGATTAGATGACAATTTGCTGTTATACATTTATTTTAGTATTTGGGGTTAAAATGGCAATCGCACGCCGACGATGATAATAATGTTGATGATGACGATAATGATGATAACGATGGTGATGATCATGATGATAATCATTATTATAATTATGATGATGATGATGATGATGATGATGATGATGATGATGATGATGATGATGATAATAATAATAATAATGATAGTAATGATAATAATGAGAAGAAGAAGAAGAAGAAGACCACCATTACCATCATCGTCATGTTTAAAATATTTAGAAGTCCATATGTTTCAACAGACTGGGTGTTAATCTTTCCAAATATTATTCTACGTTTTTCAAAATATGGAAATGTTGGTGCTATAATTAACATATATCTAGATATACACGATTACAAATTGAATTATATTTTCAACTCACCAAAAGAGAAAACATTATCTTGAACATTGTTGTAAACATTTTTGAATCAATTCCACACTTGAAATAATGGACACTGGACGAGAATTCACTCTAATTCTTATTAAAGGGTGGTAGTTCAAATGGCATGTTCAATTTCACTTTTGGTGATGTTTGGTCCGCTTAATGGTTCTTTGAATTTCAGTGGTGGTTCATTTCTATTTGGATCATTGTACAGTTCGCCTATGTATTCTACCCATCGGCTTTCTATATGTTGTTCTTCAAATAGCAGTTCCCCTTGTTTGTTTTGGATACAACTTCCTGCTGCTTTGCTTTTCCTTTTCCCTGATAGTTCTTTTATTCTTTGGTGAGCTTGTTGGGGGTTGGGTTTGTATTCTCTTTCGATTTCGCAGCATTTCCAGTCTAGATAGTTCTCGTGTGCCTCGATGCATTTGGATTTAATGTGGTTGTTCAATGTTTGGTATTCTGCAGACCCTCTGTTGCATTTTCGTCTTTCTTCAAATAGGTTTAGAATTTCATTTGTCATCCATTCCTTTTTGCTGTTTATTGAGCAAGAATAACTCAAGCCAAACAGGCCTTCATGGACCTGGGAAACATTTTGAAAAACAAACAGATGTCGTTCGGGATTAGATTCCGAGTCTTGAAGTGCTACGTGTGGCCAATCTTGTTATACGGATGCGAAAGCTGGACTACAAATGCAGAAACACAAAAGAACATTGAAGCTTTTGAAATGTGGTGCTTGAGAAGGATGCAGAGAATATCGTATACTGCACACAAAACGAACGAAGAAGTGCTAAAACAAACATACCAACAAAGGAAACTAATGCCCTTAATAGTGGATCGACAACTATCCTTTTTCGGACACATAGTAAGGAAAGATAAGAATGAATACCTGGCAAGTTGTGGAAAAATACCTGGTAAACGCGCCCGGGGGAGACAAAGAAAAACACTCATAGACCAACTGAAGGGCTTCACCAGCCTAACAATCCAAGAGCTGTTTGAAAAGGCAAGAGACAGGGAGGAATGGAGAGAGATAATTCATGCAGTATCCGAAGCCTGGACCAGGCATGGAACCTAGAAGAAGAAGAAGAAGTTCAAATGAACGAGCTTAAATGAACTGTTCAGACCAATGAATGATGATTATTGTCAATGACGTGTTACCCTGGCTAAATGAAAGTGAGGGTTTTGTTACGTGGCGTGGGAAAGTACCAGACATCATTCATTGATAATTTCGACTTGACTTGACTAATCCACGAAAAAAGTAAGTATATACACAGAGTGGGCACAATAAATACACAGTCTACATTAACACTATACTAACACAGGGGCTAATACGAGCAC
This sequence comes from Berghia stephanieae, assembly GCF_034508935.2. NCBI lineage: Eukaryota > Metazoa > Mollusca > Gastropoda > Nudibranchia > Aeolidiidae > Berghia > Berghia stephanieae. The sequence continues at coordinate 99,354,335 of NC_088360.1, forward strand.
ACAAGAGAAAAAAATTATACTACACTATACTCCCCAATCCTTTTCCTCCTTTGCCACGTCCAGACATTTAAAAAAAATATTCAGTTAGGTAAAATTAAAGTGTGTTTGCTTTCAGTCAATTTAACGAATATAACTGATCAGTGATAGTGACCAGTGATCAGACCAATGAATGATGATGTAGTAGTTTCGTATGGTTACAACTCCACGTTGTTTCGCTTCACCTAATCCGCGAAAGCACTGTTCGCCTCATGAACCATTTGGTAGCCGCCTGGGAGTGCTGTTGCGGGGCACTTCAAAATGATGTGGTCCATGTCTTGGCAAGGGTCATCGCATGCTGGGCATTTTGGAGATGATGCATAACCCCATCGATTCAAGTCTGGGGGTGTTCTACCATGCCTAGATATTATTCTGTTGCATGTTGACCATTCTTTTCTGGTAAGAGTATGGAAACCAGGCAGTTGTATGTTTGTTGGTTCTTCAATAATTTAACTAGCCTTTGGTGGTTTTTGTTTCCATTCCTCTCGCCAGGCCTCCTCTAGGTCGAAATTGTCATTTCTGGTATTGTAATAGGGTTTCCTTGATTTGAGGCGAGCTGTTTTAGGGGCCGACTCTATTATTTCTTTGAGTGGAGTCAGAATTGAGGTATTATCCAGACGTTTGAACTGTTTTTGACACGCTGATTCTCGACGTAGGTGAGGTGGGGCGATTGCGCTCATAACAGGGAGCCATGGGGTTGGTGTTGATTTGAGGGTGCCTGAGACGGTTCTCATTGTGTCGTTTAGTAGAGTGTCTATTTTGTGTGTGTGAGAGGATCTGGACCATACTGGAGCACAATATTCTGCGACACTGTACGAGAGAGCAAGTGATGATGTCCTTAGAACCGACGGCGTTGCACCCCAAGATGTTCCAGCCATTTTTCTTACGATTCCGTTTCGTTTACGTAGTTTAATGGCTTTATTTTCTAGATGTTGTTTGTATGAGAGTGCTCAATCTAAAGTAACTCCAATGTACTTAGGATTTGGGTCGTATGGGAGGATGGAATTTTTAACGTTTTTGGCGAGTTTTTGGTTTGCCTTGTGATTATCGAGATGGAAAAGCGTGCTCAATGTCTTTGTAGTATTCATTTTTAGATACAATTTTTCAAAGAAGGATTGGAGTTGGGTGGTATCGTGTGCCAAAGTTGATTCGATATTTTTATATTTGTAGATTGATGAGCCAATGCAAAGTCATCTGCGTAACCTAATATCAGGGAGTCAGTCTTTGGCATATCTTGTATGTACATGTTGAACAGCGTTGGGGCGAGTACAGATCCTTGAGGTACGCCGTTTTTTATTGTTCTTTTCTTACTGGTCCTATTTCCTAAACAAACATGGTAGGTTCTTATTCCTGACATTTTGTTCCATAGTTTGAGGGTTGTTCTGCAGATTATGTATTTAGAGAGTTTGTGCATTAGACCATCATGCCACACGGTGTCGTAAGCAGCTGACAGATCAATAAAAACAGCTCCCGTTTTCAGTTTTCTTTCGTAGCCAGCTTCTATAAATGTTGTTAGAGCTAAGACTTGTTCTGTGGTGTCACGTCCAGATCTAAAACCTGCCTGTTCAATTGGGATAAATGGGTCGAGATAGGGCATTATTCTCGTTAGTATTATGCGTTCAATGAGTTTAAATAAGCAGCATAATAAAGATATGGGGCGGTAGCTGGAGGGGTCATTGGGGAGCTTACTAGGCTTCAGGATTGCTAATATTTTTGCTTCTTTCCAGATTTGTGGGTATTTTGAGGTGTTTATTACATCTGAGAATGAAGATGCTAGCCAAGAAGTAGCTTTAGGGCCCAGATGTCTTATCATGTCTGGAAAAATTCCGTCTACTCCAGCCGCTTTCCCAGCTTTCATTTCTTTGATGGCAGTTTTGATCTCCTGATTGTTGACGGGTATGACTGAGAAGCTTGTTTCGAGGCAAGATTTGTTTTGTCGTTGGTAATCTCGCCTAATTTCTTTTTCAAAAGTATGTTTTGATTTGTGTACACTTCGCTGTTTGATTTGTTTGGCAATTGTTTCAACGTTGATTGGAGGTGCTTGGGTTGTTTTAGTGTGTTTGTCTGGATCAAGTTTTTTAAGTAGGTTCCAAGCTTGTCTACTGGACTGTTTAAAATCAAGTGATTCTATTGTTTCTTTCCATTTGTTGCATCTCCCTTCTTGGAGTGATTGGAGGAGCGCGTCAGCAGTGTCAGGATCATGTGTTTCTTCTTATTTTTCAAGGAGTGCTTGGCTAGTGTCAGACCAACATGGGATATATTATGTAGACCGATGGCCACGTGGGATATATTTTTAGCACTTGTTAGTATCAATTTAATGAATCTTTTAAAACTCGATTGTTTTGGTGGTATTCTTACACATACTTTTTCTATATACTCGGTGTATTCGTTCCATTTAGCTTTTTGAAAGTTCCACCTGGGTTTTGGTAGCGAGGGAGTTAATAAAATGATAAGACCAATGGTGATGAGGACTGGTCTGTGTTGACTTTTAGGAAAGTGGGGTAAGATTTCAGGGTTTGAATGGAGGGGGTTGCCATCCTTAGAGACGAACGTTAAGTCCGTTGAGTAGTCTTTTTGCCATCTGGCGAGGAAAAGGGTACCCTTTTCCCTGGGGTCAAAAAGAAGATGGGCATTGTTTTGTGAAGCCCAGGTGCTTAATTGTTCGCCTGCATTGTTGTTTGTTTTGTAACCCCAATCTGAGTGGTGGCTATTCAAATCTCCGGTGATTACAGTGGGGTGAGATATTTTGAGAAGTGCAGGAGAAGACAAATTTTCTTGAGGTGGCTTGTTGATGTTAATCAAAGTAGTTTCCCCATGAATGATGATCATTGTCATTGACGTGTTAGACTGGGAGGAGCTATACTCGCACAGGATTGTCACCCACACACGAGAGGTATTACACAACGACCGCCACCGGTCCAAGTTACTGCCTCTCTATTCTTTTTTTTTCGTCTTGCTCACTAAACTATCTATAGATAGTTCGAAGATGACGTCACACAGGTCTTTATTGTTTTTTGCCATCCGCGTTTATGAGTAATGCTCACTGAACTGTATTAACTAGACTATAAAAGATCATTGCTACACACAGTTTAGTGTGTTGGTTCGTTATACTTCCGGATGGCAATGTTATGAGCTTCTTAGCCAAGCGCATACTATCTATACTATGCACTTGGCTAAGAAGCTCACAACATTGCCATCCGGAAGTATAACGGACCAACACACAAAACTATGTGTAGCAATGATCTTTTATAGTCTAGTTAATACAGTTTAGTGACAATTACTCATAAACGCGGATGGCAAAAAACAATAACAAAGACCAGAGTAACGTCATCTTCGATCTATCTATATCAATCAGGCTATGGAAGGAACGAAATTGACGTCACTCCATTGTTTGTTATTGTTTTGTTAACTAGTTCTCACCGAATTATATAAATCCGACTATAGATGCTGTGCTAAAAAACCCACAACATTACCATCCGGAAATAAAACGGACCAACACTCAAAAGTATGTGTGACCTTGAGCGTTTATAGTCTGGTTAATTCATAAACATGGATAACAAAAAACAATAACAAAGTCCTGTGTGACGTCAACTTCATTCTATCTATAAACGTTCAACGTGACTATCAGTTTTGTGTTTTGGTACGTTAATTCCGGCTGGCAGATGTTGTGAGTATTTTACTTAAACTCATTGCTTCAATAACCGTTCAAGGTTATCGCATCAGATATAGTGATAGCTATAATAATGTAACTTGTCGAGAGAGAGAGCGAGAGAGAGAGAGAGAGAGAGAGAGAGAGAGAGAGAGAGAGAGAGAGAGAGAGAGAGAGAGAGAGAGAGAGAGAGAGAGAGAGAGAGAGCAACACATAATTTAGGACGAGATATCACGCCTGTTTGGAGATGTTACAATGGTTTCCGACAGAGACGACGCTGTGTTTTTAATTTTAAATGCAATACAAACCAGGGAAATTTTTCATTTTTTTTTGTGGGTTCTACCAAACATGATCAGATTTATAATTTTTTTTTCTCCTCTGGATCCGCTTTTATGCTCGTCGGAGAAATATTTCACAAGGACGTCCGCCATTGTTCCGATAGTTTAGAGCCAGTTACTAGTTACCATGTGTCATTACGAGGGAAGTGACGTTACGACCGTTGATGAGCATTGCCGTCCGGAGGCACAGGGAAGCCGTCCGGAGGCCATCTAAAGCATTCTCAAGCCATCCGGAGGCCTCAGACGTGTACGAACCTTTCCAGAAATCGTCCGCCTTCTGTCCGGCGCAGAACGAGGAGCTGGTAACTTAGCAACTGGCTCTAAACTATCGGAACAATACCACCACCAATACTACTGCAATCAGTGTTGCAATCGCAGTAAAAACCCTTCAAACAAACTTAGCTAGCTCTCTCTCTCTCTCTCTCTCTCTCTCTCTCTCTCTCTCTCTCTCTCTCTCTCTCTCTCTCTCTCTATCCGTCTTCACACAAACGCACACATACACACGCACACACACATGCACACACACACACACACACATCAATAAATTGCGCTCACTGGATTAATTTTCATGTTCACATTCCTTAACTTACCAATAATAGCTAATCACAAATACTTTGGCCTCAAACTTTAGCCTTGTTAGCTTTTCAAGTTCGTGTTGCTCTACTTATCACTAGATTTACTTTCAGCACTCTCTCTCTCTCTCTCTCAAACACACATACACACACATACGCACACACACACACACACACACAATAACACTACAACCACCACAACCGCATTTTCATCACGACCACTTCTACTACAACCACCACGTCCACCACCGCATCTTCACTAACACTACGACTACAACCACCACCACCACCACATCTTCACTACCACTACTACTTCAACCACAACCACCACATCATTACCACTACTACTACAACCACCACCACCACCACATCATCATCATCACTACCACTACTACTACAACCACCACCACCACATCATCATTACTACTACAACTACTGCCATTACTACAACTAGAACCACCACCACATCATCATCACTACCACTACTACTACTACTACTACTACTACTACTACTACTACTACTACTACTACTACTACTACTACTACTACTACTACTACAACCAACAACACCACATCATCCTCACTACCACCTTTACTACAATCACTACCATTAGGTTTTGGAGCTTTACTTCATTGGAAATAAGGAAACTTTGGGGTTGTATTCAGCAATATGTTTATATATCATAATATAGTTCTAATCAGTTATCTATAAAATATTTAAACACAATACAAAATATCATCCCAATTCCCTTTTTTGTGCGGAAATTCCTCTTTCGGCATTAAAGTCTTCGGTATGCCTCGTCTAGTGTAACTAACAGTCGGTATGCCTCGTCTAGTGTGACTAACAGTCTGTATGGCTCGTCTAGTGTGACTAACAGTTCATATGCCTCGTATAGTGTAACTAACAGTTCGTATGCCTCGTCTAGTGTGACTAACAGTTCGTATGCCTCGTCTAGTGTGACTAACAGTCGGTATGCCTCGTCCAGTGTGACTAACAGTTCATATGCCTCGTATAGTGTAACTAACAGTCGTATGCTCGTCTAGTGTGACTAACAGTTCGTATGCCTCGTCTAGTGTGACTAACAGTCGGTATGTCTCGTCAGTGTGACTAACAGTCGGTATGCCTCGTCTAATGTGACTAAAAGTCGGCCTCGTCAAGTGTGACTAACAGTCTGTATGGCTCGTCTAGTGTGACTAACAGTTCATATGCCGCGTATAGTGTAACTAACAGTTCGTATGCCTCGTCTAGTGTGATTAACAGTTCATATGCCTCGTATAGTGTAACTAACAGTTCGTATGCCTCGTCTAGTGTGACTAACAGTTCGTATGCCTCGTCTAGTGTGACTAACAGTCGGTATGCCTCGTCCAGTGTGACTGTCGGTATGCCTCGTCTAGTGTGACTAACAGTCGGTATGTCTCGTCCAGTGTGACTAACAGTCGGTATGCCTCGTCTAATGTGACTAAAAGTCGGCCTCGTCTAGTGTGACTAACAGTTCATATGCCTCGTATAGTGTAACTAACAGTTAGTATGCCTCGTCTAGTGTGACTAACAGTTCGTATGCCTCGTCTAGTGTGACTAACAGTCGGTATGCCTCGTCCAGTGTAACTAACTGTCGTTATGCCTCGTCTAGTGTGACGAACAGTCGGTATGCCTCCTTTAGTGTGACTAACAGTCGGTATGTCTCGTCTAGTGTGACTAACAGTCTGTATGCCTCGTCTAACGTGACTAAAAGTCGGCCTCGTCTAGTGTGACTAACAGTTCTTATGCCTCGTCTAGTGTAACTAACAGTCGGTATGCCTCGTCTAGTGTGACTAACAGTCGGTATGTCTCGTCTAGTGTGACTAACAGTCTGTATGCCTCGTCTACTGTAACTAACAGTCGGTATGCCTCGTCAAGTGTGACTAACAGTCGGTATGCCTCGTCTAGTGTGACTAACAGTCTGTATGGCTCGTATAGTGTGACTAACAGTCGTATGCCTCGTCTAGTGTGACTAACAGTCGGTATGTCTCGTCTAGTGTGACTAACAGTCGGTATGTCTCGTCCAGTGTGACTAACAGTCGGTATGCCTCGTCTAATGTGACTAAAAGTCGGCCTCGTCTAGTGTGACTAACAGTCTGTATGGCTCGTCTAGTGTGACTAACAGTTCGTATGCCTCGTATAGTGTAACTAACAGTTCGTATGCCTCGTCTAGTGTGACTAACAGTTCGTATGCCTCGTCTAGTGTGACTAACAGTCGGTATGCTCGTCCAGTGTGACTAACTGTCGGTATGCCTCGTCTAGTGTGACGAACAGTCGGTATGCCTCCTCTAGTGTGACTAACAGTCGGTATGTCTCGTCTAGTGTGACTAACAGTCGGTATGCCTCGTCTACTGTAACTAACAGTCAGAATGCCTCGTCTAGTGTGACTAACAGTCGGTATGCCTCGTCAAGTGTGACTAATAGTCTGTATGCCTCGTCTAACGTGACTAAAAATCGGCCTCGTCTAGTGTGACTAACAGTTCTTATGCCTCGTCTAGTGTAACTAACAGTCGGTATGCCTCGTCTAGTGTGACTAAAAGTTGGTATGCCTCGTCTAGTGTGACTAACAGTCGGTATGTCTCGTCTAGTGTGACTAACAGTCGGTATGCCTCGTCTACTGTAACTAACAGTCGGTATGCCTCGTCAAGTGTGACTAACAGTCGGTATGCCTCGTCTAGTGTGACTAACAGTCTGTATGGCTCGTCTAGTGTGACTAACAGTCGGTATGCCTCGTCTAGTGTGACTAACAGTCGGTATGCCTCGTCTAGTGTGACTAACAGTCTCTATGGCTCGTATAGTGTGACTAACAGTCGTATGCCTCGTCTAGTGTGACTAACAGTCGGTAGGTCTCGTCTAGTGTGACTAACAGTCGGTATGTCTCTTCTAGTGTGACTAACTGTTGATATGCCTCGTCTAGTGTAACTAACAGTCGGTATGCCTTGTCTAGTGTGACTAATAGTCGGTATGCATCGTCTAGTGTAACTAACAGTCGGTATGCCTCGTCTAGTGTGACTAACAGTTCGATATGCCTCGTCTAGTGTGACTAACAGTCGGTATGCCTCGTCTAGTGTAACTAACAGTCTGTATGCCTCGTCTAGTGTGACTAACAGTCTGTATGCCTCGTCTAGTGTGCTGGATGTTCACCATTCTAAAATCTGCTCAGCGCTTTTCAAGGGCCAACAGCAAAATTTGACATTTAGGACAGGACATGACGCCTGTTAGGCGATATTATTTTTTGTATTGGACAGAGACAACGCTGTTAACGACCAGGTACTCATTTTACACCTGACTACAGTGAGAGAATGTGAGTAAAGGTCATGGTTTCGAACCTCGCGCTTGGCGCATAGTTGAGTCCTTGGTAAAGACTCTTTACTCACATTCTTTCACCGTACTCAGGTGTAAATGAGTACCTGGCCGTTAACACCATTGTCTCTGTCCGAACAAAATTGCAATATCGCCTAACAGGCGTCATGCCTCGTTCGACATGTTACGTTTTGCTGTTGGTTAGGGAACCCTTGTAAAGCGCTTTGATCACGTTTAGTGGATATTGCGCTATATAAAATCTCACGTTCAAGCTCAAGTAAAGAGCATTTTCCTTGGACTCAACTATGCGCCGAGTGAGGCTCGAACCCAGGACCTTCCGATCCAGATCAGTCCGTCGGAAATAACGTAAAAAGGAATAAAGAAATTAATTCATTATTTTTTTTAATAAAAGAAATGAAAAGAGTGCTCCCCTCCTTTCAAACAAATCTCCAAAAATTAAAAAGGGTGAATCAGTTACTAGGTGACTTGGAGTTGGAGGCGTCAGGCAGGGACCACTGTATTTTTAGAGACCCTCTTACTCCTCCGTGTTTTCACACATTACCTCTTTCGAACTCCAAATGAATCTCTCTTTCATTCATGCACATGCATACACACACACGCGCGTGTGCGCACAAATACACACACATACACACACACAGCGTCCTAGGTTGCATAACAAAGAAAATGGCTGCCCTCGACCTCTCACTAGCCAGTTTTGATGACGTATTCCTCCATATTGTCATATCACTAATCTGTGGTCGACACAGCGCAACGGATATTCGAAATTGGTACCTTTTGGGTACGAAGCAAAGACCGTATCACTGAGCCACGCTGACTCATTATTCTGATCAGCCATGAGATCGTATTGAATATTGAGAAGGAAATATTGACTCAGACAAAACAAAACAAAAATAAGATGTTATGTGAATTCAAGAGGTCTATTTTCCTTTAGATTTATCTGTATTCCTCAGTCTCCATCATCCTTTGAGATAATTAACCTTTAAAATATTTTTCTCGAAGTTAAAGTTATCCTTCTGCCAATGCCCAAAATTGCGTGCTGGTTTTGACTTCATGTTTACTGTGAATATTAATTTGTTAAGAAACAAAATATCTGAAAAAAAGTAACATATTCCATGATTATCGTCTGGTACTCATTGATATAAATAGTTTATTAAAGTTGTGGTATTGTATAGTATTACATGGTCTCTCTATGAGCCACTGAGACAAATTTTTACAATGACACGATCTGAAGAAAAAGAATGGAGCTTTTACACACCGCAAAATCCACTATACGGGCTCAAAGCGCTTTACAAAGGATCACTGTACAACAGTAACACTTAACATCTAGGACGTGACATCGCGCCTTTTAGGTAACATTACAATTTTTCGTAAAGACAACGCTGTTCACGACCACATACTCATTTTACACCTGAGCCAAGTACGAAAGTTGCCAAAAAAGCTTTTTCCACGGACTCAACTATGCCCCTAGCAAGGCTCCAACCAGGACATCCGATCAGAAAGAGTGTCATACTACAGGACCACATAGCCGCAATTTATCCGGCTGTTAACAGTGATTTTAGAATGATTAACATCCAGCACACTAGACGAGGCATACCGACAGTTAGTCACACTAGAAGAGGCATACCGACTGTTAGTCACACTAGACGAGACATACCGACTGTTAGTCACACGAGACGAGACATACCGACTGTTAGTCACACTAGTCGAGACATACCAACTGTTAGTCACACTAGACGAGGCATATCGACTGTTATTCACACTATACGAGCCATACAGACTGTTAGTCACACTAGACGAGGCATACCGACTGTTAGTCACACTAGACGAGGCATACCGACTGTTAGTCACACTAGACGAGGCATACGAAGTGTTAGTCACACTAGACGAGGCCGACTTTTAGTCACATTAGACGAGGCATACCGACTGTTAGTCACACTAGACGAGACATACCGACTGTCAGTCACACTAGACGAGGCATACCGACTGTTAGTCACACTAGACGAGGCATACCGACAGTTAGTCACACTGGACGAGGCATACCGACTGTTAGTCACACTAGACGAGGCATACGAACTGTTAGTTACACTAGACGAGGCATACGAACTGTTAGTCACACTAGACGAGCCATACAGACTGTTAGTCACACTAGACGAGGCATACCGACTGTTAGTTACACTAGACGAGGCATACCGACTGTTAGTCACACTAGACGAGGCATACCGACTGTTAGTCACACTAGACAAGGAATACCGACTGTTATTCACACTAGATAAGGCATACCGACTGTTAGTCACACTAGACGAGGCATACCGACTGTTAGTTACACTAGACGAGGCATACCGACTGTTAGTCACACTAGACGAGGCATACCGACTGTTAGTCACACTAGACGAGGCATACCGACTGTTATTCACACTAGATAAGGCATACCGACTGTTAGTCACACTAGACGAGGCATACGAACTGTTAGTCACACTAGACGAGGCATACGACTGTTATTCACACTAGACGAGACATACCGACTGTTAGTCACACTAGACGAGGCATAAGAACTGTTAGTCACACTAGACGAGGCATACCGACTGTTATTCACACTAGATAAGGCATACCGACTGTTAGTCACACTAGACGAGGCATACCGACTGTTAGTTACACTAGACGAGGCATACCGACTGTTAGTCACACTAGACGAGGCATACCGACTGTTAGTCACACTAGACGAGGCATACCGACTGTTATTCACACTAGATAAGGCATACCGACTGTTAGTCACACTAGACGAGGCATACGAACTGTTAGTCACACTAGACGAGGCATACCGACTGTTATTCACACTAGACGAGACATACCGACTGTTAGTCACACTAGACGAGGCATAAGAAACTGTTAGTCACACTAGACGAGGCATACCGACTGTTAGTCACACTAGATAAGGCATACCGACTGTTAGTCACACTAGACGAGGCATACCGACTGTTAGTCACACTAGACGAGGCATACCGACTGTTAGTCACACTAGACGAGGCATACCGACTGTTAGTCACACTAGACGAGACATACCGACTGTTAGTCACACTAGACGAGGCATACGACTGTTAGTCACACTAGACGAGGCATACCGACTGTTAGTCACACTAGACGAGGCATACCGACTTTTAGTCACACTAGACGAGGCATACCGACTGTTAGTCACACTAGACGAGGCATACCGACTGTTAGTCACACTAGACGAGGCATACCGACTGTTATTCACACTAGACGAGACATACCGACTGTTAGTCACACTAGACGAGGCATAAGAACTGTTAGTCACACTAGACGAGGCATACCGACTGTTATTCACACTAGATAAGGCATACCGACTGTTAGTCACACTAGACGAGGCATACCGACTGTTAGTCACACTAGACGAGGCATACCGACTGTTAGTCACACTAGACGAGGCATACCGACTTTTAGTCACACTAGACGAGGCATACCGACTGTTAGTCACACTAGACGAGCCATACAGACTGTTATTCACACTAGA
>NC_088360.1:99370801-99453301 GCF_034508935.2 Berghia stephanieae
ACAGTCATGTCTTGGTCTATTATTTTCTTGAAAAGAGTTAAAGCTCTTGTAGAGGATATTGGTATATGTGAATGCTCAAGTTTTTATATATTTATATTCTTTTTGGTCATAGTGAGTAGATGTAAGAAAAAAAAATATTTAAAAAGTCTCGAACAAAAGGTACATACGTTTTATGAAAGCTGAAGTGACTGCCCTGGAAACATATCACCATAGCTAAAAACGACCTACCTCCCCATGACAAGGCAGCTACCCTTGAGGGGTATAATTTGGCTAATTTATCTAGACATTTTGCTGCACAGCCAATACAATATAGAGATTTAAAATATACCAGTATATTTATAGCAAAATAACATTTATAATTTTGGAGGTATAAAATAAGGAAACATTATTTTATTCACGAGATTACATTCTTTGTTTTTCTTTTCTTTTTCTTGTCGTTTAATATAGGATTCTTTGATGTGTTTGAATTCATCAAATAAGTTATACTTAGTCGGACACTTGATATTACGATCTGGTAAGTGTTTGGTAAATGCACGGTAAAAAAAAATAGTCAATTTAATAAACCCATAGTCATGAAGAATACGTTATCTTGTCCTCAAAGTATGATTCATTCGTGTATTAAAGCTAAAAAGCTACATTAAAATCTTTGTTATCAGATTCATGAATGGAGCAACGAAAGCTTTACAACGAGTATGATAACGATAATAGTACGAGCTTGAATTAACAGAAAGTACTCACCAGTTTCGAAGCGCACGGTCTGCTTTTAAATATCTTCATCTGTGCCATGGCCGTGGCTAAAATCTTTTGTTGTATTTATTACATGGAAGAAAAGAAAAGAGTATAAAATATTAAAAAATACTTTATTATAATATAATTAAAATAAAAGTAATGGGTATCGTTCTCTTAATTGTCTTTTTGTCTTTCTGTTTGTTATATCAGTACCAAGGAGGACTTTAGAAAGGAGGTTCGCCCTCGATTTTCAGCTCCCGCTAGTGGGGGCTATTGGTTGGATAACGATTTCAAGCAAAACTACCACTTTTCTGCCTTGGTACAATTTCCTTGAATGCGCAATAATTGATTCTGTCCTTATAATTTCGGTACTTTATAATAAATTGGTTAAATTGGCGACCATAAGTTTTAAATAATATTTCTTATGTCTTGAATGGTATGAAAATATACAAAAAGGAGTGAGCTATCAACAATTTTACAGGCAAGTATGAACTATTCGTCTATGACGCCCTCTTACAAACTGAGTGATTGGGTTTGTTATCTTTTTTGAAATCGAAAGTACGAATCTGATTTCAATACCTTTTAATAACTAGACGTCTATGGCTACTTTATTGTACCAGAATCTTTGAAAAGTGGTAAGTACGAATAATAATTGCGTAATAATTATTTAAGACATGTTTAGAATTAGCATCTGGCTGTAGTTCCTGCAGACGATAGTTGGGCCCATTGTCGTGCTTGCTCTGTCGAGTCGCACAGATATTATGGTGATCAGAATCAGACTCCGACATCCTGATTTGAATTACTGTTTCTTATTTTATTATGAATTATGGCCTGTGGCTTTATATTTATATATTTTTTTCTATATGGTTAATTGATAAATATTGAGTAGCCTTAGAAATGGTGGCTCTCTGAGAGAAAGTAAACTCTTGTTTTGAATGTTTCACTGATAGTTGCTTTTTAAAACTTGAAATAGATCTATATAACTTATCGTCAATACTTATGTTGGAGTATTATGTTTTCATGTAGAAAAATGATTGTAGTTTATGAAACAACCAAACACTGAAATTTGATCATTTTGACCATTTCCACTCTAAAACCGGTTTTCTTCGTTAATAAGGTCATGCTAATTGATTGATAATTGAAGGGCGAGTTTTCTGGCCAAAATTTTGAAATACTTTTTTCTTCAAACACGACTGTTTTTTTTTTTTCATTAGTTATACGTATGGATTTTCCAGTCAAATTTGTAATGTTTACATCAGAGTTAAAATGCTTATGAAAATAATTGTGACCCAACGTCTCAAAACGGTATTAAGTCGGGATGATTAAGATGCTGAAAATTGAATTTATAACAAGAAATATCACACTTGCGTTGAGTTAATATGTGACCCTCCGCCTCAAAACGGTATTATGTCGAGATGATTCAGACCCCAGAAAGTGCATTTAGAGATAGAATGATGAGAAATTGGACCTTAGAAGTTTTTGTAAAGCAAAAAATAGTATTTATACTCCAGCATGACGTAGAGAAATTAAACCCAAGTTTGATATTGGTGGCTATAAATTCAATTTCCCTAACCGAGTGAATCCCGACATAATACCGCTTTGAGACAGTGGGTCACATATGCTTTATCGAGAGAATGAATATCATATTTTAGAGTGCTAAATACCAAAATTTTAAAATACTTTTTCTTCAAACGCGACTGTTTTTTCCATTGTTTATCCATATGGATTTTCCAGTCAAATTTGTAATGTTTACATCAGAGTTAGAATGTTTATGAAAATATTTGTGACCCAACGTCTCAAATCGGTATTAAGTCGGGATGATCAAGATGCTGAAAATTGAATTTGTAACAAGAAATATCACACTTGCGTTGAGTTTATATGCTTTATCGAGAGAATGAATATCATATTTTAGAGTGCTAAATACAAATAATTCATATTTTTCACCAGTTCAGCTTTAATTTGACATTTCATTTTTAGCATCTAGTTCATCCCGACATAATACCGTTTTTAGACTTTGGGTCACAATTGTTATCATCTGTCATTCTGACACACTTACAGTTTTAACAATACCTAACCTACGATCACACAAAACATTAATGACTGTCAAATTATGAACTAAGAGGAACACACTCTAGAAGCATTACATTATTGTTTCAACTTCAAAACCAACATAAGATTATTTTAATTGAATCTTCATACAATATCTAGAATCTGTTGCATAATGACGTAGGCTTCTGCATTAGACCGTTGGCCGTGTTAAAAATAACACTGAACTATCAAAGTCGATTATACAAAAATGACTTAAACAGTATAATTATGTTCTTATTATCTTTTCTTTTTTTTTTCTTCAGTTGTTACATTCATTTCTGGAGTTCCAGTTTTGTGCGTTGGTCTTGTTATCTTGGCAATGTTCAGTTTCTTCGCCAAGCGCATAGTATCTATAAACGTTCAAGGTCACACGTAATTTGTGTGTTGGCACTTTATATCCGCCTGGCGGATGGTGTGAGTATTTTAGCTAAACGCACACTATAAACATACTAAAACATTAGTAGTATCGTTCGGCTACACGTTTATGTTCAAGGTATCAATCCAGGTTCGGAAGTCATCATCACATTTGTTGATGGTTTCAAATCCCCCTTCCAGTTTTGTCTCTGGGCAATCTAGTACGAGGTGGTTTGCATCTTGTGGTGCTTGGTTGCACTTTGGGCATGTTGGTGATTCTTGGAGCCCCCATTTAATTTGTGCATGTTGGCAGCTGTTCTTGTATGTTTTGACCGTAGTCTATTTGCAGCTACCCAGTATTTTCTTGGTTGATCCTGTAGACCTGGGAGACTTTTACAGGGATCTTCAATTAGTTCTCCTCCTGTTGGCTTATTCCTTTTCCATTCCTCGCACCAGGCTTCTTGTGTGTTGTAGTTTTCTTTCTTTGATAGGTAGAAAGGTGAACGACATTTTAGTCTTGATGTTGGGGGCGCAGTTTTGTATATGGTTTGCAGAGGAGTTCCACTATCTTCTTAAGCTCTGGATATCCATTTCTGTGTTGCATCCTCTCTCCTCAAGTGGGGTGGTGCTATAGCGCTCATTACTGGCAGCCATTGTGTAGGGATTGATTTCAGGCATCCAGTTACTATTTGCATCGAGTCTCTTAGTTTCACATCAACAAGGTTTGTATGGGCACTTCTCGTCCAAACAGGAGCACAATATTCTGCCACACTGTAGCAAAGGGCCAGGGTTGATGTTCTGAGAAGAGTTTGCGATGCTCCCCATGTTGTTTCTGTCAGTCCAATGTATGTTATCATATCTGGATATATGCCATCGATCCCTGCTGCTTTCCCATTCTTCATACTTTTGATACCTTCATGTATTTCTTCGTGACTGATTGGGAAGGTCCACATTGAGCCAGATGATGGAAGAGAGTCGAGAATTTTTCTGTAATCCTTGCGGATAATTCTTTCGAATATCTGGTCTGGAACGTGTTGTCCGCGTTGCTTAATTTCTTGTACCACAATATCTGCGGACACGAGTGGAGCGGTTTTGGTTCCGTTGATTCCAGGGTTAAGTTTCCTAATCAGTTGCCAAGCATGTTTTTTTTATAACCTCAGTAATGGGAGACACCCAATGTTTGTCGTTGATTTTTATCTTCGTCTTAAACAGTAAACAGGTATAGAGATATTGACCTTAATAAAAAAAAAAACAAAACAAAAAAACAAAAACAAAAAAAAACCCAACAACAACAGAATTATATAAATAAATCAGTAAATAAATAGATAAATAAATAAATAAACATATTATGTTTTAAAATGAAACAGAAAATGACTTGATTTTATATGACTTAATAACCCTGTACACTCTAAGATAGGGGGCAAAAGATAGTAATCATTAGTGCCGCGCTGAAGACCGGTCTGGACCGGCGGTCCTCACTTCTTATCACCTTCGGTCTCGCGCCATAGCCTACTACTTCCCCAGCGATTCGTTGCCTTCGGTTGCCTATCTTCCACCAATCACCACCCATCTCACTTAATTAATCGCACCCACCCCCCTTTGCCATACACTAAACGACACAGACGACCATTAGCTGGGGGAATTAGGGACACAAAACCCCCGAATTGTGCAAATTAGTGATGAAAGCATGATTTTTTTATGAAAAAAAGTTCGTGCTCTAAGGTTTAAATTGTGATATAGAACCACTTTCTCATTAGTCCAAGAGCTGAGATATCAGCAATTTAAATCGTGTAAAAATTCACAGTGGTGATGAAACTTGCCGCCTTCACAACCAGGGTTGCCAGATTATTTTTCAACAAAATGCCAGGGGAAGACTCAAAAAATGCCAAAACACTCAAAAAGATGCCAAAGTCTGTTGACTCCCACCCCCACTAAGAAAACTACTCACTTTTGATAGACAATTTACTATCATATCCTGGTGGCTTGCGTGTTTTCTTTTCTTTTTCTTTTATTTTTTTTTTTTTTGTTTGTTTTTTTTTTTTTTTTTGAATTATACTAAATTTCCTGTTGGGGTAATTATTTACCTACTGACTACTAAGTGGAGTGCTAAACCACTACACCACGGTTGGATTTTAAGAATGAAAAAGAAATGTGAAGATGTTTGTTTTTAAGAGTTTAGAAATAATTAAGAAAAGGTGTCATTTGAAGTATAATATACAAGAAAAGAAAATGCCAAATGAAAATGCCAAATGCCAAATGATTTTTCTAATGCCAAACGGTTTTCAAAAATGCCAGATTTTTGGAATCTGGCATTTAAAATGCCAAACTGGCAACCCTGCTTCACAACGATATTTTGCTTTGGTGTCAAAAGGTCACAGACTACGTCATCGGTACCGAGTACACAGTTGCTTAAATCGAAATTGGAAGTATAACTTATCATTAACTAAAATTTATTCATAACATACAACTTATCAAATTCATTCATTTACCAAGAGAGTAACATAATTTTCAAAAGTATTTGTTTTTAATCCAAAAGCATATCAATTTGGTTTTTTCAAATTTTACGGGTGTGTCTTTTTTACGAAACCCGCCGAAACCCGCCGAAACCCTGCGAAACCCGCCGAAACCCGCCGAAACCCGACGAAACCCGACGAATCCCGACAAAGTTATGGGAAGTAGGTGGCAGTGGGGAGTGAACCTAGAACTCAGGGAAGTGTACACCATTGGGGAGTGAACCTGGGACTGGGTTTCAGCGGGTTTCGTAAAAAAGAACCAGTGCTTTTTTACGAAACCCGCCGAAACCCGCCGAAATCCGGCGAAACCCGACAATATCCAGCAAAGTTATGGGAAGTAGACAACTGTGGGGAGTGAACCCAAGACTCAGGGAAGTGTACACCAGTCGGGAGTGAACCTGAGACTAAGGTTATCGGCCGGTTTCGGCGGGTTTTGTAAAAAAGAATTAGTGCTTTATTACGAGACCCGCCGAAACCCCGACAATATCCGGCAAAGTTATGGGAGTTTGGCAACAGTGGGGGGTGATCCTGGGAGTCAGGGAATTGCACACCAGTGGGGAGTTAACCTGGGACTGTGTAAAAAGGATATCAGTGGGAAATAAACCTGGGAATAAAGGGAGATGGATACCATTGAAAGTTGAAGCCGGATATGGGAGTTGAGTACCAGAGGAGAATGAACCTGACACTATGGAAGGTGGGCGCCAGTGGGGAGTGAACCTGGGACTCAGGGAATTGCACACCAGTGGGGAGTTAACCTGGGACTGTGTAAAAAGGATATCAGTGGGAAATAAACCTGGGACTAAAGGGAGATGGATACCATTGAAAGTTGAAGCCGGATATGGGAGTTGAGTACCAGAGGAGAATGAACCTGACACTATAGAAGGTGGGCGCCAGTGGGGAGTGAACCTGGGATTCAGGGAATTGGACACCAGTGGGGATTTAACCTGGGAATATGTAAAAAGGATATCAGTGGGAAATAAACCTGGGACTAAAGGGAGATGGATACCATTAAAATTTGAAGCCGGGTATGAGAGTCTGGTACCAGAGGAGAATGAACCTGACACTATAGGAGGTGGGCGCCAGTGGGGAGTGAACCTGGGACTATGTAAAAAGGAGATCAGTAGGAAATAAATCTGGGACTAAAGGGAGATGGATACCATTGGGAGTTGAAGCCGGATTTGGGAGTTGGGTACCAGAGGAGAGAGAAACCTGACACTATAGGAGGTGGGCGCCAGTGGGGAGTGAACCTGGGACTATGTAAACAGGATATCAGTGGGAAATAAACCTGGGACTAAAGGGAGACGGATACCATTGAAAGTTGAAGCCGGATATGAGAGCTTGGTACCAGAGGAGAATGAACCTGACACTATAGGGGGTGGGCGCCAGTGGGGAGTGAACCTGGGACTATGTAAACAGGATATTAGTGGGAAATAAACCTTGGACTAAAGGGATATGGATACCATTGAAAGTTGAAACCGGATATGAAAGTTTGGTACCAGAGGAGAATGAACCTGACACAATAGGAGGTGGGCGCCAGTGGAGAGTGAACCTGGGACTCAGGGAATTGCAGACTAGTGGGGAGTTAACCTGGGAATATGTATAAAGGATATCAGTAGGAATTGAATCTGGGACTAAAGGGAGATGGATACCATTGGGAGTTGAAGCCGGATTTGGGAGTTGGGTACCAGAGGAGAGAGAAACCTGACACTATAGGAGGTGGGCGCCAGTGGGGAGTGAACCTGGGACTATGTAGAAAGGATATCAGTGGGAAATAAACCTGGGACTAAAGGGAGATGGATACCATTGAAAGTTGAAGCCGGAGATGAAATCTTGGTACCAGAGGAGAATGAACCTGACACTATAGGGGGTGTTCGCCAGTGGGGAGTGAACCTGGGACTATGTAAACAGGATATCAGTGGGAAATAAACCTTGGACTAAAGGGATATGGATACCATTGAAAGTTGAAACCGGATATGAAAGTTTGGTACCAGAGGAGAATGAACCTGACACAATAGGAGGTGGGCGCCAGTGGAGAGTGAACCTGGGACTCAGGGAATTGCCACACTAGTGGGGAGTTAACTTGGGAATATGTATAAAGGATATCAGTAGGAAATAAATCTGGGACTAAAGGGAGATGGATACCATTGGGAGTTGAAGCCGGATTTATTTCCCACTGATATCCTTTTTTAGATATTCACAGGTTAACTCCCCACTGGTGTGCAATTCCCTGACTCCCAGGTTCACTCCCCACTGGCGCCCACCTTCTATAGTGCCAGGTTCATTCTCATCTGATGCTCAACTCCCATATCCAGCTTCAACTTGCTATGGTATCCTTCTCCCTTTAATCCCAGGTTTATTTCCCACTTATATCCTGATTACATAGTCCCAGGTTCACTCCCCACTCGCGCCCACCTCCTATAGTGTCAGGATCATTCTCCTCTGGTACCAAACTTTCATATCCGGCTTCAACTTTCAATGGTATCCATCTCCCTTTAGTCCCGGGTTTATTTCCCACTGATATCCTTTTTACATAGTCCCGGGTTCACTCCCCACTGGCGCCCACCCCCTATAGTGTCATGTTCATTCTCCTCTGGTACCAAACTTTCATATCCAGCTTCAACTTTCAATGGTATCCATCTCCCTTTAGTCACAGGTTTATTTCCCACTGATATCCTGTTTACATAGTCCCAGGTTCACTCCCCACTGGCGCCCACCTCCTATAGTGTCAGGTTCATTCTTCTCTGGTACCAAGCTCTCATATCCGTCTTCAATTTTCAATGGTATCCGTCTCCCTTTAGTCCCAGGTTTATTTCCCACTGATATCCTGTTTACATAGTCCCAGGTTCACTCCCCACTGGCGCCCACCTCCTATAGTGTCAGGTTTCTCTCTAATCTGTTACCCAACTCCCAAATCCGGCTTCAACTCCCAATGGTATCCATCTCCCTTTAGTCCTAGATTTATTTCCTACTGATCTCCTTTTTACTTAGTCCCAGGTTCACTCCCCACTGGCGCCCACCTCCTATAGTGTCAGGTTCATTCTCCTCTGGTACCAGACTCTCATACCCGGCTTCAAATTTTAATGGTATCCATCTCCCTTTAGTCCCAGGTTTATTTCCCACTGATATCCTTTTTACATATTCCCAGGTTAAATCCCCACTGGTGTCCAATTCCCTGAATCCCAGGTTCACTCCCCACTGGCGCCCACCTTCTATAGTGTCAGGTTCATTCTCCTCTGGTACTCAACTCCCATATCCGGCTTCAACTTTCAATGGTATCCATCTCCCTTTAGTCCCAGGTTTATTTCCCACTGATATCCTTTTTACACAGTCCCAGGTTAACTCCCCACTGGTGTGCAATTCCCTGAGTCCCGGGTTCACTCCCCACTGGCGCCAACCTTCCATAGTGTCAGGTTCATTCTCCTCTGGTACTCAACTCCCATATCCGGCTTCAACTTTCAATGGTATCCATCTCCCTTTATTCCCAGGTTTATTTCCCACTGATATCCTTTTTACACAGTCCCAGGTTAACTCCCCACTGGTGTGCTATTCCCTGACTCCCAGGATCATCCCCCACTGTTGCCAAACTCCATAACTTTGCCGGATATTGTCGGGTTTCGGCGGGTTTCGGCGGGTTTCGTAATAAAGCACTAATTCTTTTTTACAAAACCCGCCGAAACCGGCCGATAACCTTAGTCTCAGGTTCACTCCCGACTGGTGTACACTTCCCTGAGTCTCTGGTTCACTCCCCACAGTTGTCTACTTCCCATAACGTTGCTGGATATTGTCGGGTTTCGCCGGGTTTCGGCGGGTTTCGTAAAAAAGCACTGGTTCTTTTTTACGAAACCCGCCGAAACCCAGTCCCAGGTTCACTCCCCAATGGTGTACACTTCCCTGAGTTCTAGGTTCACTCCCCACTGCCACCTACTTCCCATAAATTTGTCGGGATTCGTCGGGTTTCGTCGGGTTTCGGCGGGTTTCGGCGGGTTTCGCAGGGTTTCGGCGGGTTTCGGCGGGTTTCGTAAAAAAGACACACCGAATTTTACCGGCATTGGAACGCGGAACCATGACGGTGTGTCTTTTTTACGAAACCCGCCGAAACCCGCCGAAACCCTGCGAAACCCGCCGAAACCCGCCGAAACCCGATATCCAGCAAAGTTATGGGAAGTAGACAACTGTGGGGAGTGAACCCGATACTCAGGGAAGTGTACACCAGTCGGGAGTGAACCTGGGACTGGGTTTCGGCGGGTTTCGTAAAAAAGAACCAGTGCTTTTTTACGAAACCCGCCGAAACCCGCCGAAACCCGGCGAAACCCGACAATATCCAGCAAAGTTATGGGAAGTAGACAACTGTGGGGAGTGAACCCGATACTCAGGGAAGTGTACACCAGTCGGGAGTGAACCTGAGACTATGGTTATCGGCCGGTTTCGGCGGGTTTCGTAAAAAAAATTAGTGCTTTATTACGAAACCCGCCGAAACCCGCCGAAACCCGACAATATCCGGCAAAGTTATGGGAGTTTGGCAACAGTGGGGGGTGATCCTGGGAGTCAGGGAATTGCACACCAGTGGGGAGTTAACCTGGGACTGTGTAAAAAGGATATCAGTGGGAAATAAACCTGGGACTAAAGGGAGATGGATACCATTGAAAGTTGAAGCCGGATATGGGAGTTGAGTACCAGAGGAGAATGAACCTGACACTATAGGAGGTGGCCGCCAGTGGGGAGTGAACCTGGGACTATGTAAACAGGATATCAGTGGAAAATAAACCTGGGACTAAAGGGAGATGAATACCATTGAAAGTTGAAGCCGGATATGAAAGTTTGGTACCAGAGGAGAATGAACCTGACACTATAGGAGGTGGGCGCCAGTGGGGAGTGAACCTGGGACTATGTAAACAGGATATCATTGGGAAATAAACCTGTGACTAAAGGGAGATGGATACCATTGAAAGTTGAAGCCGGATATGAGAGTTTGGTACCAGAGGAGAATGAACCTGACACTATAGGAGGTGGGCGCCAGTGAGGAGTGAACCTGGGACTATGTAAACACGATATTAGTGGGAAATAAACCTGGGACTAAAGGGAGGTGGATACCATTGGGAGTTGAAGCCGGATTTGGGAGTTGGGTACCAGAGGAGAGAGAAACCTGACACTATAGGAGGTGGGCGCCAGAGGGGAGTGAACCTGGGACTATGTAAAAAGGATATCAGTGGGAAATAAACCTGGGACTAAAGGGAGATGAATACCATTGAAAGTTGAAACCGGATATGAGAGTTTGGTACCAGAGGAGAATGAACCTGACACTATAGGAGGTGGGCGCCAGTGGGGAGTGAACCTGGGACTATGTAAACAGGATATCAGTGGGAAATAAACCTGGGACTAAAGGGAGGTGGATACCATTGGGAGTTGAAGCCGGATTTGGGAGTTGGGTACCAGAGGAGAGAGAAACCTGACACTATAGGAGGTGGCCGCCAGTGGGGAGTGAACCTGGGACTATGTAAACAGGATATCAGTGGAAAATAAACCTGGGACTAAAGGGAGATGAATACCATTGAAAGTTGAAGCCGGATATGAAAGTTTGGTACCAGAGGAGAATGAACCTGACACTATAGGAGGTGGGCGCCAGTGGGGAGTGAACCTGGGACTATGTAAAAGGATATCAGTGGGAAATAAACCTGGGACTAAAGGGAGGTGGATACCATTGGGAGTTGAAGCCGGATTTGGGAGTTGGGTACCAGAGGAGAGAGAAACCTGACACTATAGGAGGTGGCCGCCAGTGGGGAGTGAACCTGGGACTATGTAAACAGGATATTAGTGGGAAATAAACCTGGGACTAAAGGGAGGTGGATACCATTGGGAGTTGAAGCCGGATTTGGGAGTTGGGTACCAGAGGAGAGAGAAACCTGACACTATAGGAGGTGGGCGCCAGTGGGGAGTGAACCTGGGACTATGTAAAAAGGATATCAGTGGGAAATAAACCTGGGACTAAAGGGAGATGAATACCATTGAAAGTTGAAACCGGATATGAGAGTTTGGTACCAGAGGAGAATGAACCTGACACTATAGGAGGTGGGCGCCAGTGGGGAGTGAACCTGGGACTATGTAAACAGGATATCAGTGGGAAATAAACCTGGGACTAAAGGGAGGTGGATACCATTGGGAGTTGAAGCCGGATTTGGGAGTTGGGTACCAGAGGAGAGAGAAACCTGACACTATAGGAGGTGGCCGCCAGTGGGGAGTGAACCTGGGACTATGTATAAAGGATATAAGTAGGAAATAAATCTGGGACTAAAGGGAGATGGATACCATTGGGAGTTGAAGCCGGATTTATTTCCCACTGATATCCTTTTTTAGATGTTCACAGGTTAACTCCCCACTGGTGTGCAATTCCCTGAGTCCCAGGTTCACTCCCCACTGGCGCCCACCTCCTATAGTGTCAGGTTCATTCTCCTCTGGTACCAAACTCTCATATCCGGCTTCAACTTTCAATGGTATCCATCTCCCTTTAGTCCCAGGTTTATTTCCCACTGATATCCCTTTTACATAGTCCCAGGTTCACTCCCCACTGGCGCCCACCTCCTATAGTGTCAGGTTTCTCTCTCCTCTGGTACCCAACTCCCAAATCCGGCTTCAACTCCCAATGGTATCCACCTCCCTTTAGTCCAGGTTTATTTCCCTCTGATATCCTGTTTACATAGTCCCAGGTTCACTCCTCACTGGCGCCCACCTCCTATAGTGTCAGGTTCATTCTCCTCTGGTACCAAACTCTCATATCCGGCTTCAACTTTCAATGGTATCCATCTCCCTTTAGTCCCAGGTTTATTTCCCACTGATATCCTTTTTACAGAGTCCCAGGTTCACTCCCCACTGGCGCCCACCTCCTATAGTGTCAGGTTTCTCTCTCCTCTGGTACCCAACTCCCAAATCCGGCTTCAACTCCCAATGGTATCCACCTCCCTTTAGTCCCAGGTTTATTTCCCTCTGATATCCTGTTTACATAGTCCCAGGTTCACTCCCCACTGGCGCCCACCTCCTATAGTGTCAGGTTTCTCTCTCCTCTGGTACCAAACTCTCATATCCGGCTTCAACTTTCAATGGTATCCATCTCCCTTTAGTCCCAGGTTTATTTCCCACTGATATCCTTTTACAGAGTCCCAGGTTCACTCCCCACTGGTGTGAAATTCCCTGAGTCCCAGGTTCACTCCCCACTGGCGCCCACCTTCTATAGTGTCAGGTTCATTCTCCTCTGGTACTCAACTCCCATATCCGGCTTCAACTTTCAATGGTATCCATCTCCCTTTAGTCCCAGGTTTATTTCCCACTGATATCCTTTTTACACAGTCCCAGGTTAACTCCTCACTGGCGCCCACCTCCTATAGTGTCAGGTTCATTCTCCTCTGGTACCAAACTCTCATATCCTGCTTCAACTTTCAATGGTATTCATCTCCCTTTAGTCCCAGGTTTATTTCCCACTGATATCCCTTTTACATAGTCCCAGGTTCACTCCCCACTGGCGCCCACCTCCTATAGTGTCAGGTTTCTCTCTCCTCTGGTACCCAACTCCCAAATCCGGCTTCAACTCCCAATGGTATCCACCTCCCTTTAGTCCCAGTTTTATTTCCCTCTGATATCCTGTTTACATAGTCCCAGGTTCACTCCTCACTGGCGCCCATCTCCTATAGTGTCAAGTTCATTCTCCTCTGGTACCAAACTCTCATATCCGGCTTCAACTTTCAATGGTATCCATCTCCCTTTAGTCCCAGGTTTATTTCCCACTGATATCCTTTTTACACAGTCCCAGGTTCACTCCCCACTGGTGTGAAATTCCCTGAGTCCCAGGTTCACTCCCCACTGGCGCCCACCTTCTATAGTGTCAGGTTCATTCTCCTCTGGTACTCAACTCCCATATCCGGCTTCAACTTTCAATGGTATCCATCTCCCTTTAGTCCCAGGTTTATTTCCCACTGATATCCTTTTTACACAGTCCCAGGTTAACTCCCCACTGGTGTGCAATTCCCTGACTCCCAGGATCACCCCCCACTGTTGCCAAACTCCCATAACTTTGCCGGATATTGTCGGGTTTCGGCGGGTTTCGGCGGGTTTCGTAATAAAGCACTAATTCTTTTTTACGAAACCCGCCGAAACCGGCCGATAACCTTAGTCTCAGGTTCACTCCCGACTGGTGTACACTTCCCTGAGTATCGGTTCACTCCCCACAGTTGTCTACTTCCCATAACTTTGCTGGATATTGTCGGGTTTCGCCGGGTTTCGGCGGGTTTCGGCGGGTTTCGTAAAAAAGCACTGGTTCTTTTTTACGAAACCCGCCGAAACCCAGTCCCAGGTTCACTCCCCAATAGTGTACATTTCCCTGAGTTCTAGGTTCACTCCCCACAGCCACCTACTCCCCATAACTTTGTCGGGATTCGTCGGGTTTCGTCGGGTTTCGGCGGGTTTCGGCGGGTTTCGCAGGGTTTCGGCGGGTTTCGGCGGGTTTCGTAAAAAAGACACACCCGAACATGATATTGTTGTGAAATCGAAATCAAAGTTTTGGTGGTCGAATACGAATACGAAAAAACCCAAAAAAAAAAACAAATGATTTTTTCCCTCTCATATCTTTTGTATATTCCGATAACTTTCAAAGAGTATAATTATTTATTTTCTTAATGTCATATTAAATTAGAAATATTAATAGACTCCCGCTCATGTGAAGATATCTATAAACAATGCATCGCATTCTGTGGTTGCTACTTGTGTCGTCTGCTTTCGGGTCGGCGAGGTCACGAAACGGTGTCTACTTGAACTCTGTCGCCTTTTACCCACCTCATAATAATAATAATAATAATAATAATAATAATAATAATAATAATAATAATAATAATAATAATAATAATGATAATAATAATAATAATAATAATAATAATAATAATAATAATAATGATGATGATGATGATGATGATGATGATGATGATGATCATCATCATCATCATCATCATCATCATCATCATCAGCATCATCATCGTCATCGTCAACGTCATCATCATTAGCAGCATACCGAGCAACTAGTAATCGCTTAAGCATCAATTTTATGTGTCACACTAATTCAATACAGTTATGTTATTATTGTGGTTTGCGTAATAATATGGTTCAAATCAAATTTCAGGTTGAAAATGTCCGTGTCGTCATCTTCTTTAACATGACCGTCATGAACCGCCTCAACCCCATCACCAACAATCCCGTGATCAAGTCACTTAACCCATTAAATCATGGCATTGACAATGTACTAAATCTTTTACTAACTACTGACAATTATATAATGGCAAAGTGCAGTATTGAGGTGGATTGGTCAAAATGATTAAATTGTCAAGAGGTTAAAAAAATAAAAATTAGAATGCCCAGCTCTGTCAAAGCGGAAATATTGTGGCCAATGGTACGTGACTTTTGTAGCGTAGCGTTCTAATGGTGTTAAGACTTTTAATGGATTATGCAAATGATAGTGACAAGCTAGATTTGTCTGTTGAAGACCGTTCTGAGGATACACTGGAGGTCCTGAAGCAAAATGCTACCCAATGGCACAAATTCTGTCGCTCTTGATATACGGCCACAAAAAATCAGAAGGCTCGCTGTGAAAAATGAGAAATAACAAGAAAACGTGTTAAATTATCCCGATCTAGACAATCTCTCATCATCCCACTGTCCAAGGAGACAGAATATGCGTTTTCCCTCAGATGACGTTACCACAAGAAATAGGACACATTGTATGCTTCGCAACAATAAGATGAAACTTCCCTCCATTCAATAATGACAAAAGACATGAACGAAAATATCCGCGTGGCTGCAGAAATTATAAACGATGTCCAGATTCTCTCCATATTCTCAAATGCCGATTTGATTGCGCAGGGAGTTCATTATCAGAAGATTTGTCATGTCCGTTTTATGAACATCAAAAAATGCTGAATATTACTAAAACAAACAAAGTTCTAGTTTTGCTGTTGCTGAAATTGTTTCTTCTTCTTCCTCTTCCTCTTCAAGCTGAAACTTCCTCGTGGAAGGCTTAGCAGCAGCATACTCAATTGTTTTACTGGGAGTTATCCAAATTGTTCCTAAGTCTTATAGTTGAGGGCAGAAACGAGTGAAGAGGGTAGTCAACTCTAGATTGTGGCAACATAAATTTGCCAGGTTTCGTCTTGTTCTGTTGGAGGCCGTGTAATGACACCTGACCTGGTTTTTCTGACCTTTGTAGAATACATTTAGTTTATTCTTCTCTCTCCTTTCCTTCAATGGTTCCAAATGGGGTGTCATATATGACTTTAATTTGGTTGAGGATTTTGTTGAACGAATTTTACAACTTTTTTGATTGATTCTATTTACCTAATTTCGGAGGTGTGATCGGGACCCCATACCTTACCGCTTTACTCGAGTGTTGGTCTAACATAAACTTTATCGCATTTCTCTTTTATGATTACTTTGTAGCCGAAGAGATTTCTTCTCAAGAATCCCAGGTGGAGTTTGCCTTCCTGTATATATTTGCAATGTGGTCTTTCCAGGTCAGGCGATTGTTTATCGTTACTCCGAGATATTTTGCTTTGGTGACGTCTTCTAGTGTGTTGTTGTGTATTGTGTATTATCTTTCTTTAATTGGTAATTTTCTGGAATCAAGGTCCCGATGAAGAATTTCTGAGTCTTTCTTATGCTCTGTACAAAGGGCTATCATCCGCAAATAGTCTCAGTCCAGGTGGCAATCTTTCAGGCAAATCATTGATGTAAATAAGGAACAAGAGGGGACCCAGTACGGTACCTAGGAGCACACCTATAGTACTGGAGCTGAGTCTGACATTGCTCTTTCAGTTGTTTACGATTAGTGAGAAAATCCATTTTCCAGTCGTGTGTGTTACTCATGATTCCATATCTCCGCAGTTTAATAGCCAGAGTATGGTAATTGACTTTATCAAATGATTTACTAAAGTCTAATAATATAGCATCTGTTTGGAGTTGTTTATTCATGTTTTTTGTTAGGTTGTTGCAAGCTGTTATTCGTTGTGTTTCACAAAATCGCTCCTTTCTGGAGCCATGCTATATATAAAACATCCAAGTATAGAACAGAGCAAAGAGAGAGAAGAGAGGAGAGAGAGAGAGAGAGAGAGAGAGAGAGAGAGAGAGAGAGAGAGAGAGAGAGAGAGAGAGAGAGAGAAGGGGAGAGAGAAAGAGTCCATAGATTGTCAGAATTCATCAAGATGTATAGCAAAGAATGCAGTGAAAGTTGCACCCAGTCGTATGTTCACCCAATCAGGTTCAGAGACAGACAACCAGGCCTCGACAGCTAATCTCAGGAAAGGAAACATTTTTAGCCTTCAATAAGACAACATATAGTTCTTGAACACACTGCCATGAAAAAAGGCTGACAACGAGGTATTGGCTTATCTTGCGCCGTTAAAATAATTCAAAGAGATCAGAATAAACTAGAAAAGGCTGCTGTTGAATTCTCTCAAGCCTCCCAAGAAAAATGTGTTCCACAGTCATTTGTCTAATAAATATGATTTTTGTTGGATCCTCATCATCTAAAAATGTTAATATACGTCACCAAGAAAGTCTTTCATTTTCGGAATTAATAGTTACCAACATCACCATAATCATTACCACTATCACCACCACCACTTCATCATCACCATACTCATCATTATCATCGTCATCATGATCATCATCATCATCATCATCATCATCATCATCATCATCATCATCATCATCATCTTCATCATCACCGCTACCACGATCACCACCACCTCATCCTCATCCCCACCATCATCATCATTATCATCATCATCATCATCATCATCATCATCATCATCATCATCATCATCATCATCATCATCACCATCATCATCATCATAATCACCACTACCACTACCACCACCACAACATCATCCTGATCATCATCTTCGTCATCATCATCAACATCATCATCATCACTACCAAGATCACAACCACCACCACCTCATCAACATCATCATCATCATCATCATCATCATCACTACTATTATCACCACAATTACCTCATCATCATCATCATTATCACCAACATCACTTCCTCCATCATCTTCACCACGATGACGACCAACACAACACAATAAAAACTAACACCAGCACCATCTCCTCCTCTCCCACCACCACCCTTCCAGTCCTCATAATAAAGCTATACTACCGGCCCATACGGTCCTATATCACATAAAGTCACATTTTTAACAATGATAATTATTTAAGCCAAAATAATCAACCGCTTACACGGACTAAAAATAATATATTATTAAAGCGCCGAATTGTCAACAAATATTTCCTGGATTACGTCCCTTTGTTTTAATATAGCTCATATAGGCGGATTTTCATCTCCCTATTTTACACTGTTAGAGGAATTTCTCAATGTGGTTCTATATCAACATCGATTAATAGTGGTCTCAAGTTACTTTGTACCAAATTTGGTGCTTTCATTACTAATTTGCACAATTTTACCCTAATTCCCCTAGCTACATACAGGCAGACGACCACCAACCTCCACTCAGCAAATCGCCCTTTCGTGTGTGAGATGGGGGGAACAGGAGGCGCACGCCTTGGACGATTCCATTATACGGGGTAAATTTCAAAATTTACTACACCATAATGATCGCAATGACAATGATCTATGGTGAAGGCATGACCCCTCTTCTCTAATGGGTTATTGTTTGAAATGTATGTGACTACTAAAGATGTGTGTGTTTGTGTGTGTGTGTGTCGAACCTAGCAAGAAGCAAATCCGATTTTTTGTTTTCTTTTGTCCATCTCTTGTCACCACTCCTTTCTATCGCAGTGTTGTCATTTAAAATAATACAATAATATTAAAATTTCGTTTGGTGTTTTTACTAATCAAATAATATGAGTTTCATTAGTTTCTTCCTTCCAAAAAACCCAGTTATAACGTCTGAATTTTAAAAAAGTCCAATAGAATATTTGGGGACCCCGATAGCTCAGTTGATAGAGCACTCTCTTTATACGCAAAGGGCCAGAGATCGATCCCGGGTGCAGTCGAGTTTTTTCTGAATCCCTGTCTACTCAGCAATGAATGGGTAGCTGAGTTTGTTAGATCTGGCGAAAAGTCACCATCGACCCCTCTTATTACCTCATCCACCCCCTCTTATTATAACTTCACGTCTCTCTCTTACTCTTCAATGCTCGCTGCCCTCTAATGTGTGTGTGTGGGGGGGGGGGGGGGGGGGGGGGTAGGAGTTGCGTGTGTGTATCAACGCCACGAACAACTCGATCAACGCCTTGGGCGATGCCATTATCTCCGTTAATGGGATAAATTTCAAATTTTATTAAATTATCGAAGTAACAATGAAGTACGGTGAGCAAATAAAGAAGGCATCACCCCTCTTCTCTAATTAGGTTACAATTTGAAATGAGTGTGACTACTCCGTGTGTTTTACTCCTGTAGACCACGGTTTTCATCGTGTAGCGGTCTTTAACGGTTCAAGAATGAACGATCCCACGGTCTCAAAGGTCAAACCGGTTCGAATTTCCAACAGTCTCTCAGGAATGTTCAATGTCGAAAAGGACCGGTCCTAGGACCGGTCCTTGCGGTCTTCATTTTCCTAGGACCGTAGGACCGTGGTCCTTAAGCTTGCCAAGGACCGCCCCGCACTAGTAATCATTGCTATCTACATATTCGCTGCCTCTGATTACGGGTCATCGCATGGGTCATAAAACTCCTCATTGATAATAATCTCATTGGCATTATATAATAAAATGATGAGACTCTTAGTAGTTATAATGCTAATAATAATAAATAATAATAATAATAATAATAATAATAATAATAATAATAATAATAATAATAATAATAATAATAATAATAATAATAAAAAGAACAATAATAATAATAATAATAATAATAATAATAATAATAATAATAATAATAATGATAATAATAAAAAATAATAATAAAAATGATAATAATAATCATAATTATATTAATAATAATAATAACAATAACAATAATAATAATAATAATAAATAATAATAATAATAATAATAATAATAATAATAATAATAATAATAATAATAATAATAATAATAATAATAATAATAATAACAATAACAATAATAATAATAATAATAATAATAATAATAATAATAATAATAATAATAATATAATCAAGAACAGTAAAAGAATATTATTGCCAAGAAATATGAGTAAGGATGGGGAATTCCCTCCTGTAATATATATGATGAGCAACAACCCTATGCGAAATAGTTTAATTGTACCTAGGAACGGATTGGGTTAATCAGTCATTGAAAAATATAAACAATAATAATATTGATAGTGATAATGATAATAATAATAATAATAATAATAATAATAATAATAATAATAATAATAATAATAATAATAATAATAATAATAATAATAATAATAATAATAATAATAATAATAATAAATTTAAAAAAGCATGTTGACTCGAGTGTCTCATATCCAAGTTTTCTACTGTGTCAATCCATCTTTGTCTTCTGTCCTCTTGAAGGGTATTAAATAGCTGTTCTGCTACATCCTGGTCTTGGGTTTCTTTCATCTTGTTCGAGAAGTTTTTCACTCGCGTCTGACCAGCATGGAATGTGCCACTGTCTGACTCCTCTTGGGGTTTATTTTTAGTACTTGTCAGTATCAGTTTGCTAAATGTCTGTATGTTATCAGCCGATGATAGAATTCTCGGGCATACTTTCTCTATGTATGACGTGTACTCCTCCCAGTTTGCTATTTTGAAGTTTCCCCTTGGTTTGGGAATAGCTTCCGTTCTGGCGATTTCTATTCCAGTTGTTATGACAACAGGCCTATGTTGGCTGTTTGGAAATGCTCCAAGGACTTCTCTAGCTGTTTCAAGTGGTTTGTGATTCTTGATTCTTTCTTCCAGCGAGCTGATCTGAAAGTTCCACGGCTATTTGGGGTGTAAAGAAGATGAGCATCGACTTGGTTTATCCATGCCTGTAGTTCGATGCCTGGTGGGTTGGCTTCTTTGTATCCCCAGTTATTGTAGTGGCTATTAAAATCTCCAATAATCAGTGCAGGGTGTTGCAGATGTTGTTTTGGAGGTTCAGACCATTTAATCTAGTGATTCTGTGTTTACTCATTAGTGATGTCAACTTCTCATGGCCCCTGGTTCACACCCCACTGATGTCCATATCCAGTGGTCCGGGTTCACTCCCCAGTTTGTGTCCATATACGGTTGTCCCGGGCTCACTCCCCAGTGCTATCCACCTCTCATTGCCTTGAACTCACTCGCCAATGGTGGTCACTTCCCATAGTCCTGGGTTCATTCCATATTGGTGTCCACCTCCCAGAGTCCCGGGCACAACCAACATGACGTTCTCTCTCTCTAATAACTTTTCCGCCGGTGACGACCAATTAAGGGACGCTACTCTTCCGCTAATCTCATTCCCTATCAGAGTCCCTGTGTCAATGCGCACACTAAATTTTACTCTGATTATGATTTTGTTCACAACACGAGGGCCACGCCTCTTTATCATCCGATCAGTTAATGAGCAAAATATTGCTGTTTGGAACAACTTGGCGGTTATAGAGCTCTTTTTGATAAAAAATATTACTGTGATAAAATAGCTGCGTAATTGTTTCACTTATTACAGTGAAAAAATTGCCTTCCAAATTCTCTAGACCTGACCGACACGGAAATACTACGTTTAAATCAAAGCCCTACCTTCACTGAGTAAAAATCAATCTAATAGACAAAATGATCAACAAGCGTCTGCCATTTAAGTTCTATTTGGAAAACAGAGACTGTCAGACTTCAAGTACGGCTTTAGGAAACATTGATAACCTTGTTCTACTGAGTACTTTAATTCGTGATATCTTTGCGTGCAAATGATAGCAATGTTTATTGGCCTCAAAAAGGAATTTCAACACAATTTGAAAATTGGATATCTTCAAGGACCTTCACAAGTTTGGTTAGCAAATAAACCTTCATATTTTTGTCTGAGCATTTGTGAACAACTTACCCTTTCCAGGTCAAAGAAGGACTCATTCTTTTTAAATCATTCAATCAAAAAGAGGGAGTTCCTTAGAGGAGCGTCTACTGTCTTTCGTTTTTATTTTAATAGTAATCTCAATCATGAATGATGCATAGCTTCTTATGTTTTGGTAACGTTTTGTGAGCTATTGATGCAAACTAAGCGTGGACAACATTTAGGTACAAATAGAACACTAATGAAACATTTTATCACAATGGGCAATGTCTCCCTTTTTTCCTCATCAAACTGACCGAATACCATTTACAGTATCAAAGCACCAATATGTTTGAGAGACCAGCTGTTGATCATTGAAATGGTCTAGTTTTGAGTCCCTGATCCAGTCATTTAATCCGCTGAAGATTTAAAATATTTAACTGGGATATAAATTACTGCAGAAATTATAGATTAGAATCTTAATATAAAAGCCATGCTTATAATCAAACATTTTTATTTGGAACTGATGTTTTGTACACATATAAACTATGATTTTGATAACTTTCTACGGGTTGAGATGAACATCGAGAAGCGAGAAACGCGTGCTTATATAAATATCCAAAGCCTGGTTTACAGCCTAAAACAAACAAACAAACAAACAAACAGTTTTATGTTAAACAGTTTGACACTTATTTGGCAAAGATACTATTGTAACTATTCCTTACGATACATAAATTTGAAGGGAAAAGTAAAAACTGGTTGTAAGACTATCTTGAGTCAAGTTACGATAGTCTTATTTCAACAAATTTGTAACAATTTATTAGATAAGATATTTCTTCAAATTTGAATAACTTTTTGGCTTTTAATGCGATATGAATGTAGCAATGACTATGAAAAATGTTTTTTTTTCTCTTTTTGAGGAAAATTTTTGTCTAAAATCAAAGCCCTATCTCCACTGAGTAAAAATGTTTTTGAATTTTGAAAATCCATTCATAAATAAACAAGTTATGCAGTTTCAAAGGTGTCATTTATTTGGATGACCTGCAAAGAGGAAAAAACGCGAAAATATGGGACGCTTTTTCGGCATTTTTTTTCCTTTGGTTGTATCTTGCGTCATAAGTCGATTAAAAGATTGAAACTTGAAGAGCAAATTAGGATGGTGTTTTGTAAAATACGGGAAAAGTACTCGTCATATTCATATGAAATTTTACAACCAAAAAGAAGAAATGTTCATGTATTACCTTGTCAGCGACAAAACCTCCACGCCCGGTAGTTTTAGAAATATTTTACTCCAAAGAGTAAAAATCTATTTTTAACGGTCTTTTGGTAATCGCACGAGTTTTGTCGCTTGACATAATCTAAAATGACCTTTTTTTTCTAACTGTGTGCCAACTTTCAGTCATATTCATCGATAAACAGCGTCGTAATTAATTTTTTAAATTAGCATATACGAAACGGCTTCGTCCCATATTTTGACGCGAATTCGGGCACTTCGTGAGCGAAAAAGAGGCCCAAAGATTTGTGCGGGATAGTCTTTGCTAATGAATGTCGATTTGACACAATGTGCGCAGTATTTCAACGCACAACATATCTCTCAGCGCAAAACTATCATAACTCGACTTTGCACCCTACCCTCGATATGTGGTCTAAAAGAGATAATGGTAGTCACGAGGACTGTGAGATAATTGCAGTCACGATCGCAATTGCGTATTTAAATTTGGCTCAGAATATTTACAGTAATTGCTAACAAATGTCTGGAAATAGTTTTCTCTTTGGTATTTGAGATAACGGTTGTCACGTTCCCAACTTACTGTATTTAATTTTGGCTCAGAAAATTAAAATTTAGGACAATTGAAAGATTATCTGGAAAGGGTTTTACACGATTGGAGCACGCATGGATATTCTCTGTTTAAAATTTTAGAGCACAAGATGCTGGCTCTCATCAGAAAACCTAATCTTTTGTTTCTCAATTATGTTGTTTCTTGCCTTATTTTTTGTCCTATTTTATACATTTATGTTGGTTTTCAAGATTTTCCAGTCGTTTTACAATCATCGGCCAACATCAATCAATGTTTTCCTCCGTTTTATTAAGTTAGAAAAGCCTAATGTTTAAGAATTTTAATAAGTTGGGGATATCTCAATCTAAAAAGGTGAAAGTTTTCCGGCCAAAATGAAAATAATGACTCGCCATTTTGCAATATGCTTCGTCTTGAAAAAAAAAAAAAAGGGGGGGGGGGGCAGTGTGGCTCAGTGATACGGTCTTTGTTTCGTACCCAAAAGGTACCAGGTTTCGATCACCGCCGCTGCGCTGTAAGACCTTGAGCAAGTCACCTCGTCCTAGCTCAATTTGCAGCGCTGCACTGTGTCTGACGCCTGGGTTATTCCAGTCTTCCCGTGGAAAAGATCATAGAGACAAATTTCCACGGTGGGATGAGGAAAGTGAATTTTATTTATTTTCATTAATGAAATATGGGATATTCATGGTTTCTATGTGACCTCTTGTTTCCCTCCCTTTTTAATTTTTTTTTCAGCTATTATCTTATAGTATAAGCCTTGAAATCAACCGCTGACCGTGAACCGAAGACCCATGACCACCTTAAGTGCTTGCCTATCAACCGGAGAAAAAAGCCCTCCGATCCTGAGCATCATTCACAATTTTAACACAGTTTGAAAATGGTAGCCGGGGTCATGAACACTGACAAATTCAAAGGAAGGCACGAGTAGGAACGGGAAGTAGGAGTGATAAGCCGTAATATACAAATCATGTTAATCTCTTTAAGATATGAAGTGAATAGAAAAGTGCCAGAAGACAATAGAGAATAAAAATTTTTCGCGGCGGTGGTGGGGTTTGAACCTGCGACCTTATTGGTACGACAACTCCGCCTGGCAGGTGAGAGTGTGGCTCTACCGTGTGAGCTATCCACGAACACAAAAATATTCGTTTCAAACTCAAAGTCATTACTAGATCCCTCTCTCACCCACTTCTTGAGACCGCCGATTCGTTCGTACACCACCATCGCGAATAATTTTGACCAGCAGTTAAGCTTAATAGCCAATATTCTCAACACAAACATATAACACAGAAACGATTGAGACATTGAGTATGCTCCGGTGTATGGGGTGAATTTTTAATTCAGAAAAGTGAGTGGAGCAGGCACTTATGTTGGTAACAACAAGATATGAAGTGAATAGAAAAGTGCCAGAAGACAATAGAGAATAAAAATTTTTCGCGGCGTTAATCTCTTTAGTAGCTTCCATTTGTTGTCTACTAATATTTTGTTTTGTTAACAGTTTTAAAGGCATTTACACTAGAAGAGACTGCAGTAAAAATCTGAAAAAGTACAATTACTCTTTTGAATTGAGACGAGATACCTAAGATTTTTGTATTCCGGTTATTAACATATTATCAACAATATAATTTGATCGATGGAGGTTTGTAGATGTTTGTGATCTCCAGGTTTCCAACTTTTATTGTGCTTATCTGTGTACCAGTGTCATCAATTGTACCTCCAAGGCCAACACTTGTTCTGGGTTTCTGGCGTATGAGCTTATGCCATATTTTGGGTGGGATTGTTTGTTGACTTCTGTATATCCGGCAATGTTGGATCTGGGTGGAGCTGACTGATGATCCAAGTGTGTACTTCTTGCAGAAGCAGGATATCAATACTATGGTCTTTAAGAAGTCTGCTGAGATAGTCACATGTTTGCATTGAAATGCCTTCCACATTAAGAGACATTATTCTCAATCTTTCTCCTAGTACGATGTTGTTTTGTCATTGTAGTTGAAGTCTTGTATTGTTTATTTTTCGAGGCTGCAGGACTTCGTTCAGCAGCTACACGGACCTTTTTATGCTGGGCGCCGTCCGAGCCAGTATGAATAAATTTCCTCCTTGTACCTTTCATGATTAGAAGTGTGGGTCAGGAAAAGGCAAGCCTTGTCTGAACGCCGGGTTGGATCATCCTTCGTTTGGTCCCTATCCTGTTTCTGTTCCAGCACCATTGCATCCAAGCTGGTATCACCTGCAGGGTCATTGGGGCACGCAAGCTCCTGCACGACGGCAACGTGCTGATGCGGTAGTAGGAGACTAAAACATCGATATATTGTCATTTTTTTTCTCTAAAACATTTATATATTGTCAAAAGCAGAGAAAAAAAAGGCTTAGATTTTTTTTTATTTTGTGAAGAAAAATACTCTATAATTTATTATCACAGCAAAGCAATAGGAAACAAATGTGTGATGTCAAAAAGCTGGTTCCTATATCATTGGAAGTGTATAGCCACTCTTCCTGAGGACTGGATACATACTTTTTATAAATAATTATCCGGTTTCAGAGTGATGGCATCTTAGCTTTCGGATCGGAAGGTCCTGGGTTCGAGTCTCGCTCAGCACATAGTCGACTCCTTGTAAAAATACAAACCAACAAACATAAAAACAAACAAAAAGCACAAATTTCTCCAAGTTTGGATAGAAAAAGTTTAATGAATATATCAAGTGGATAATATGACCTCTGACATGCTAATGACCGATAACCCTGCGACCTCACAGAAGTGAATATAATTTAATCCTTCAAGGTCATCAAATCATCAACAATATTTCTTCAATCATCACAGGTTGGATGAATTAAAAAAAAATTATATTACATTATTATCATCGTTTTTTATTCCTTCTAAGTCTCCGTTTATAATTTCTCATGTTGATATTCTCAAAATTTCATCATATCATAACTTTGTTTTGTTTCTTTTTAATGGTTTTACGGCGCTTGCAACACATTAAGGTCATATCAGCGCCAGTAAAAAGGAAGAAAATGGGATAGTAAAAAGTTCTAGAATTACAATAAAGCATCCAAGAAAAGGGAAGACAAAGGGGAATTGGTTCATATAAGAAACAAGTGTAGATTCCAAAAGCACTCTATCAAAGTACTTAGTTTGAGATCACTAAAAGTCTCATCCAGACACAAGCACAAGGTCCCCGCTAAAAGGAACACACTCAAATGTTTTACAAATCATATATAATATAAAGAAAGCATAATACAGTGCATAACAGAACATTTACAATGAAAAAAATATCATCTCCCAAAACTAACTATACATTCGACTGTTTCCCTCTCAGCCAGGGCATCTGGCCAGGACCAGGACAAAACCAAGTAATCTCATTCCAAGACAAAGACAGAAAGCATGTTGGAAAACAGATATAAGGGGATAGAAGACACAGTTTGTACCCCCCTGCCCACTCTGGGAGGTCAGGAACCCCTCCCCGTATCATAACTTTGTTTTGTTTGTTTTTAAGGGTTTTACGGCGCTTGCAACACATTTAGGTCACATCAGCACCAATAAAAAGGAAGGA
Source organism: Berghia stephanieae (assembly GCF_034508935.2). Lineage (NCBI taxonomy): Eukaryota > Metazoa > Mollusca > Gastropoda > Nudibranchia > Aeolidiidae > Berghia > Berghia stephanieae. Next base: position 99,397,805 of record NC_088360.1, read on the forward strand.
AATTGGATAGTAAAAACATTCTAGAGGTACAATTAAAAGAACTTGAGGGAAAAGTAAGACACGGGGGAATTAGTTCAAATAGGGAACAGATGTAGATTCCAAGAGCGCACTATCAGTGTACTCAGTTTGAGATCCCCTTAAAGTCTTACCCATACACCATCACAAGTTCCCACTTAGAGGAATATACTCAAATGGTTACTAATCATTTGTTAAAAAAAAATAAAAAAATAATAATAATAAAAACATTACATAACAGAGAGATGATTTACAAAAAAAAACAAGGAAAAAAATATAATCTCTCAAAACTATACATTCGACTGTTTCCCTCCCAGCCAAGGACTCCAGCCAGGTTCAGGACAAAACTAAGTAATCTCATTCCAAGACAAAGACAGAAAGCAATTGGAAAACAGATACCGGGGGATAGAAGACACAGCAAGTATCTCTCTGCCCACAATGGGTGGTCGGGAACCCCACCCAGCACCATAACTTTCATTTTTAAAAAAGAAAAAAATTAACTAAAGCAGAACATTTAAGCATAATTTGATTTAAAAATGAGATAATAATAATAATAATAATAATAATAATAATAATAATAATAATAATAATAATAATAAATGGCTTTTATATAATGCTTCACCCTGTTGTCACAGGCTCTAAGCGCTCTGACCTACCAACCCTTCACATTCCAAAAGCGGAATCATAACATCGGAAAATAGGAATTTGAGACAAAAAATAGGAATCTTATTTATGGATAATTCTATATCAAAGTGACCACCAACTTTGTCACTAAACACATAAAAACAGTATTCTCTCATCTCAGATGTGTTAAGTAATGGTATGGGGAAGGGGTAAAGCGGTGCATTTAATTTTCCTACTTAGCTATCTCTTGGCAATCATTTTTTTAAATATCACCTTTTTAACACCACCCCCCCCCCCCTTTATTTTTCTTCTCTCCTTCTTTCCATTGTCATCATGGAATGTTAGAGACAATAGCGGAATAGTGAAAAGGGAGAGCGAAAATAGGAATGATTCCACCAAAAGTGGAAGGGTTGGCAGGTATGAGTGAAGAGAGTGAGTGTCATTTCTCAAATATCAAAAAGACCTATAATTCAATATTTATATTTCTGATCAATTTGACTCTAAACTCAGCTTTCTTCATCTCGTTCATTCTGACATAATGCCAGACTGACACATTTGGGTCACATCTATAATTTTGAAGATTATGTGATAAAGCTATTGCTTGGATCATGATAGATAAAAGAAGAGCCCCCCCCCCCCCCCCCCCCAAAGTAAAAAAAATATGTCCCAAACAATTGAGCATAGTTAGTTGATTAGACATTATTATTTATTACCTACAAAAATTGTAGACATATGGAATTCACAACCAAAAAGATATTCTATTTTTAAAAAAATAATAACTACAAATGAAATAAAATTATTTATTTAAAAAAAAAAAAATGAAAATAATTTAAAAACAAAAAAAATAAAATAAACAAAAACCCCTCGATCAACTAAACAGCAAAAACATCTACAGAAAAGCACCATGTTGGATAATCGAGCACAAAAATCTAGGATTTCATTTCCTACTTGTGTTAGTTTCATAATCTTAAACACTATCCACATGTTGTAATATAACTAAATCTATTTTTTCTTATTGCACGTACATTGCAGTATCACTTCATACATTGACATAGGATAAAAAAAATTCAACCAACAAATACTTGATACAATCCGTGAGATGCCTCAAACAGACCAAGGGCTAAGAAGTTTATTTGATCCGTGCTACGTTGATAATGATTTGAAACAAACAAAAAAACAGATTAACATCACTGGGAGAGCGATCAAGCATCAGAAAAAAGGAACAAGTCAGAGACAATTTCAATTTCAGAAAGTCATGTTGAAATTCTTCCGTAATCTCTCTTTACATCCATCACTGATTGAAATGGGAAATATATACTTTGCAACTGACCTGTCCTGTTCAGAGGGGAGCAAACAATTCTTCCCATCTTTTCAGGCTATAAAATAAATAAGATGAAAAATTCCTGTGCTATAGGCTAATGACTTTAAAGGACTGTTATCTCATTCAAGGCAAAGGAAAGGAACATGTGAAGATGAAGGTAAACCTTTGATATGCGAAAAGGTTGAAACTATCAAAAATTTACTATAACAACGACATAGCAACGTGTAAACATGAAATTCAATTCAAACTTCAAAACTATCAAATGACCATTCAGCCTTAAGTGTGTTCTCCTGAGGCGTAGTGTACCAAGTAGGTACCTTATAGTCTTGGAACCACAAAATAACCTAAATCAGGTTTATAGGTTTGAATCGACGGCCGGGTACTATGGGGTATTTTACATAGTTCATTCAGCAGGGATGAGGTAGCTGGGTCGATTAGATCTGGTAGAAAGTACACTGCAATAGACTAGCGTCCTATTCAAATGTAGCAACAAATGATTTGTTTGTTTAACACTACAGAAAATGGGGTAACTCCAGCTATATCATTTTTTGTAAGAGTGAAAAAAAAAAAAATGAGTTCTTTTCTTAAGTAGTGCTAGCAATAAAATATATGAAAAATAAAAATACTGGATGAATTATTATGCTACCCATAATTTATAAAAAAAAGAAATAGTTAAATTAATTTTCTTAAAAAGTTTCTAAAAAATGATAAACTTATTGAAACTTGAATATAATGGAACTTTTCATTGCAAAAGATAATTTCAGCATATGTGAGTTTATCAAATGACCTCCTATTCTTTTGTTATGATTTAAAAAGCACAACCACGTTTAATGAAATACACATCAAAAGATGGCACTATTAAGATAAAACATGGAATCATTCAATGTTTAATAATTAAGGCAGGTATCCATAATATACGAGACTCATCTTCTCAAAACGGAATTATGTCAGGAGGAGTTGAACCCTGAGAAGTGAATTTAGAATGAAAATGATAAGAAAGGCGATCTTTCAGTTATTTTTGCATTGTAAGAAAAGGTATTTATTCTCCACCATAGCAAATAGAAATTAATCTCCTGTTTCATAGTCTCTCTTCAGCCCTCATCCCACAGTGGGGATGGACCACCGATAAAACTTTTCCATCATCACCTGTCATTGGCTAGTCTTTCCATCTCAGACCTTTCCAGCTCTACCAGAAGGTCTCTGCTTCAGGTTACCTTGGTCTTCCTTTTTTCCTCTTTCTGGATGGATTCCATTGCAGTCTTTGTGATATTAACTTTGGCTTTTCTCAATGTGTGTCCTATTCATCTCCATTTTCTTTTGTGTAATTGCCTTTCAACGGCTTCTTGTCCTGTGTTTCATGCTACCGGCTATAAATTCAATTTTCTGCACCAACTTGAGTGAGTGGAGCAGGAACTTATGTCAATAATAAGAAATGAAGTGAATAGGAAAGTGCCGGAAGACAAAGAGAATAAACATTTCGCGGCGATGGGGGCACCAGTGGTACTGGTGGATAGCTCATACGGTAGAGTGACACTCTTCCCAGAAAGGTGGCATGTCGTACCTGTAAGGTCGCGGATTTGAGCCTCCATCACCGCCACGAAATATCTATTCTCTATTTTCTGGCACTTTCCTACTCACTTCCATTCCCGACGTAATAGCGCTTTGAAATGGTGAGTCAAATATACATTAAAAAAGTTGTGGATTATTTTATCAATCATTCTTCATTTTTCAATCGCACAATGTTTTCAGGAGCAGCTCTCACACTCCATTCTGTGAAGGAACCCTGCAAAATAAAAAAATAATAAAAAAGAGTAATATACTGCATAAAATTTGATATACAAAAAATGGACTTGAAAATGTGGATTGAATAATTAAACAAGTCTAATCTTCACAAAAGAAGGGTTTTGTCTTTACCTCAACACAGAACTGTGTAAAAAGAAACAAACTACACTTTGAGTTGCATCATTAAATGCCATTGCCTAGGCATTCCATGAGGGAATAAAGATAACCTATTAAACAAACGTCTGATGCTGATGTCAACAGGAATCACTCTTGTTGAGGTTATTAATCTTGTGCAAAGAAAAAAATGAAAGTGCCTAATGTGGGGCTTGAACCTGTGACCTTCTGGGTCACATTGCAATAGCTTAACCACTGCCACATCACTTCATGCCTCGCCTTTTTTGTTTGTTGCTTTAGGTCTCTTCCAACACAATTGAGGTTATATGAGAGACCGCTGAAACAAAAAAACAAGCAATCTAACAAAAATAGTTTAAATGTAAATCAAAATCATAACCTAAAGATATCATAAGCTAAATTATAAATAACCAAGAACAAACAGGCAGAAGATTTACAGCAAAAAAAATATCCCCTGTCAAAAATACAATCACAAACCAAAGAAGCAGGATAGGCTAGTAAAGAGAAGAAGAAACGACATCACTATCGGATCGTACACCCATGCGAACATCATAGGTATATGATTCAAGGGTGATGCTCCCATCCAACCACCCGATGCCTCGCCTTCTTGTATCCTGAATATCACTCTGCTTATTAAAAATACTCATGGTGGGGGCAGCGTGGCTCAGCGGTATGGTCTTTGCTTCGCACCCAAAAGGTACAGAGTCCGACTACCCGCCTCGTTATGTGGCCTTGAGCAAGTCACCTTGCCCTCGCTCACTTTGCTGCACTGCACTGCGGATGATGTTTGGGTTATTACAGTCTTCCCTTGGGATAGACCCGAAAGACAAATTTCCCCTTGGGGATGAATAAAGGGAATTTTTAAAAAATTTATGTATTTAACAATAATACACAAGGCAAATAAAAATATAGGATGACCACTATATAAAGATAATAAGCAAATAATACATAAATTTCCTTTAGCATCTTTTTCTGTATATCAACAAGCTCAAAGCGCTTGGGATTACATAACATCAGTCAAAACATACAACAGAAAATGAAACAAAACAATTCTACAATATCATATATATATCATAAAGAAAGGTTTTTGGTACAATAATTCTGCATGATCATTAGTGATATGTCTTGGAAGGGAGTTCCAGAACAGGGGAGACAAATTCAAAAAAGATTGCCTCTCCAATTTTGCAAGTCATTTTCAGATTCACAATAATGCAATTAATTTTAGTTCTCGAGCTGGAATGTAGAAATTAAGCATTTCCTTTCTAGTAACCAGGGCGAACAGGACTATTTAAAAACAATTGCACAAATCTTGTTTTGAATATGATCTTCTATAGATAGCCAATGATCGCTGAATCTATGGCATTTTCATAAGCCTTATTTTTTCTGATCCCCTCCCCCATGTCCATCCAGCGGTTAGTGGGTAGCTGGGTCTGTTATATCTGGCAGAAAGTACTTTAGAATAGACCAGAATCCTTTCCAAAGACAAAACGACCTACATCATTTGTCTATGTGTATTACATTGAAACTCTTATTCTACTTTTTCATTGTTTTTTTTTTTTTTTTTTTTCTAAAGTAAAAGCTGAATTATAACACAATCTACAAGCTGAGTCTGGTTTACCCGATACTCACATTGTATACAGGCACATCTTCCTTTCCCAACATGAAGGCAGCCGCTGCTAACTGACAGGCCGTTGTAGCAGTTTGGCATGTGGCAACAAGGGGTTTGCTCAGGTCGATTTTGGCATTGTCAAAAACTGGTGTGGAATAATATACAATACATTAGCCACACGATTGTAAGAACATATATCAAACTATAAGAATAAACAAGAATCCTAATCCTAACAACAGCAGAAAAAAAAAATTAAAAGTAAAATATAAAAATAGAAAATCAAAAAAGATGAAGAGAAAAAAAAAAACCCCCAAAAAACAAAGTTATGTGAAGAAATAAAAAAGGGAGAAAAAGGAGTGTGGCTAATGAGTATGACCTTTCCACAATTTCTTTGGGCAATAAAGTTCTATTAATATTATTATTATTATTATTATTATTATTATTATTATTATTATTATTATTGTTATTATTATTATTATTGTTATTATTATTATTATTATTATTATTATTATTATTATTATTATTATTATTATTATTATTATGTTATCATTATTATTATTATTATTATTATTATGTTATCATTATTATTATTATTATTATTATTATTATTATTATTATTATTATTATTATTATTATTATTATGTTTTTATTATTATTATTATTATTATTATTTATTGTTATTATTATTATTATTATTATTATTATTATTATTATTATTATTATTATATATTATTATTTATTATTATTATTATATTATTATTATATTATTTATTATATATTATTATTATATTATTATTTTTATTATTATTATTATTATTATTATTATTATTATTATTATTATATTATGATTATTTATTATTTATTATATATTATTATTATTATTATTATGTTATTATTATTATTATTATTATTATTATTATTATTATTATTTTATTTATTATTATTATTATTAACATCATCATTAATATTTGTTTTATGTCTAGAAGGTAACAAGTTCCAGTCTATCTTTTCATGTTGTGTAGCCTTGAGCAAGTCACTTTTGCTCTAGCTCACAGGGGTGGCGTTTTTACGACGACCCATATAGGTTCTTATAACTTGAAATATACATCTCTCAAAATGATTAATGAAGTGTATCAAAAAAGAAATTTTGAAAAATATCAGGAAGTATTAAGCTTTCACTTGGTATTAAACACAAAGGTTTCATGTTACTTAAAGAAAACCTGTCAATGTCTATGGAAAATGGGTAGATCTAGAATTTTGGGCTACATCTATAGAGCAAAATAAGTTCCTCTAATTCAATTAATAGTGACAAAATGAAAATGTGACATGTACTACATCACATAGTGTAGGGACATAGAAATGTTATTCAATCTTGCTGAAGGTAAATTTATCACTTGTTTCAAAGGTAGATTTTGTTTCGTGTCCTATTATTTTCAGAAAGAAACACTTACAATTTTTTAAACATTTCAAGTAGGCATATCAGTTCAAGTTTCAAGTGCGGCTATGCGGTCTAGTGGTATAACACTCGCTTTCGGATTGGAAGGGTTTGAGATTTGCTCGGCGCATAATTGAGTCCTTGGAGAAGAATCTTTACGCACATTCTCTCACCATACTCAGATGTAAAATGAGTACCTGGCCATTAACAGCATTGTCTCTCTCCGAAAAAAATCATAATATCGCCTAACAGGCGTCATGTCCATCCTACATGTAAAATGTTGCTGTTGGCCAGGAACCTCTTGTAAAGTGCTTTGAGCACGTTTAGAGGATATTGTGCTATATAAAACTTTTTTTCCTTCAAGTTTCAACTGTTTACAAAGGTTGTTTATGATGACTTTTTGGTCTTGATTTTACACCTTTCGACAAAAGATAAACATATTACCTGTAAGCAATAATTAATCTTACCTGTTTTCAAATCGTCTGCTGATTTAAAACTTCCATCCTCATTGACTAAAATATTAGATGGAATGTTGACCGATCCAGGAATGTGCCCACCGGAAGGATCTGATAAAAATATTTCATAACAAAGAATGAAACTTATTTAGACTAGGATACGAGATAAAGGCATTGTAAACAGTAAAGAGTGAAAAGAGTAACAAATTAGGGATCAGAATGTATGAAACAGCGCCCGTCAAAGCAATAAGAAAAATACAAGGGAAAATCATCTCAAATAAAAAAAAAAATTTAAAAAATAAAATTGAGCTTTTAAATTATATAGCGCAATATCCACTAAACATGCTCAAAGTGTTACAAAGGGTCCCTGGCCAACAGCAACACGTAACATGTAAAACAAAACATGACTCCTGTTAGGCGATATTGCAATTTTTTTTCCGACATAGACAACGCTGTTAACGGCCAGGTACTCATTTTACACCTGAGTACAATGAGAGAATGTGAGTAAAGAGCCTTTTCCAAGGACTCAACTATGCGCCGAGCGAGGCTCGAACCCAGGACCTTCCGATCTGAAAGCGAGTGTCATACCACAAAACCACATAGCTGCAAATAATCCAGACACTGTTTCACTCACACCCTTAAAGAAAAAAGATTGGCCTTTCAAAATATCAGGGCTTTTCATGGAAAGTTTTCATTCAAGAGTCATTACTGTTAAATACTTTTTTTTTTTTTTTTAAATCTTAATCAATTTAGAAAAAGATTAATTGATTGTACATTAATAGTGTTTTCATCAATACTCTTCTAATATACAGGGGAAAATAATTAAAAAATAAAATTCTTAAAGAAAAATTCGGATTTTAATTTTAAGAGTAAAATTACCAAAAATATATAAATTCAGGACAAATCTGGATGAGAGAGATAGATAGATAGAGAGAGAGAGAGAGAGAGAGAGAGAGAGAGAGAGAGAGAGAGATAGAGAGAGAGAGAGAGAAGAGAGAGCGGAGAGAGAGAGAGAAGAGAGGAAGATAATAGAGATATATATAGATATAGATGAGAGAGAGAGAGAGAGAGAGACAGGTCAAAATATATTTATATTTTATTCATATATAGATGTTCATGTCATATATTTTTTATTCCAAAATTCTTCTCTGAGTGTATAAACCAACCCAAACGTAATACAGTATTGATTCGATGGGTGACAATGTTCAAACTTAATTCAAACCTTCTAAGCCATAGAAACTAGGGGCACCCCTGGAGTCTGCAACTTGCTCTGCATTCGACTTCACATTCTCCGTCATAGCATCAAAATCACGTAGGAGATGTCGACGGAAGTCAGGTTCAAAGTTTCCATACTGATTGGAGAATTAGTACCCAATGGGGGAATATTGATCATTAGGAAATTTAAACAAAATTTGAGGAATTCTTTTATCAAAGTATACATTTGTGGTTTTTATGTTTGGAAACATACCGTTCAATATCTGAAACTTAAAAAAAAAAAAGCTGATGATGAATTTTAATCATAACATTTTGCTCGATTGATTTCTTGAATTTACCATTTTTCGAGTTCTAAAATTTGTTGCGATTAACCAAAGTTTGTTGCAATTAACCAGTGACTTTTATATGGAATTAATTCCGTTTCTGGGGAAATGTTGCGAAAGTTGGGATTAGCTATGTTGCGATAATTCAAAGTGGACAGAACTTAGAAAGGAGTCGACTTTGAGTAACACCAAGATTCAGATTCATCTCTCACAAAATATGAGGTCTCAATAGATGCAAGGTGTCATAATTAAAAGCAAGAAAAACTTTTAAAAGCCAGAAGTTTTTATATTTCCTAGTTAAAAACAGAGGGCCAATTGTATCTGAGCAAAATAAATATGAGGCATCGTCCATAATTGATGCAAAGTAATACAAAAACCTAGCTTGGCTGGTGCTCTGCTTTGCACAAGTGTTCATTAGATGATTGACTGCCACGGCGCTTGCTCGTGCAACTAGCTAACTGGCTTTAGTCTCCCTTTGCCTCACTACAGACCATGCCTCAGAGGTTTTTATAAATATATATATACATCATATTTCCATTATCTATTTATCTTACTGTGTAAATTATAACATGTCTGTATGTACATAAAAATTCCTTTTTGGGATGCAATAAAATATTATTATTATTATTATTATTATTATTATTATTATTATTATTATTATTATTATTATTATTATTATCATTATTATCATTATTATCATTATTATTATCATTATTATCATTATTATTATTATTATTTTATTATTATTATTATTATTATTATTATTATTATTATTATTATATTATTATTATTATTATTATTTTATATGAGTGACAGACAATTTACCTCAACTTCTGGTTCCTTTGTTGTCAATGGTAATCCATGTTGCTGCCAATGAAGGAGGCCTCCATTTAGTACAGATATCTTGTCATGACCAAATAACTGTTAGGAAAAGAAATGAAGAAAATTTACCAATGAAATCATAAATAATATGGAACAGTGCAGTACCTCAAATCTACCTAATACCAACATTTCACTGAAATTATAAATCAAATGTTGCGATTAATGGTCAGATTTAATGCCTATAAAAATTACCTAACAACCAACTTACTTAATAACTATTTATTATCTAGAGCTTACAGGGGTAAACCTCTAAGTGCTTCATATAAACATAACCATAACATAACACAGTGTTTTCTATGTACACAATGCAACAGTATAGAGCTTAAAGAGGGAAACCTCTCTATGTGCACAATGTAACAAACACACAGAGAGACACACCCACTCACACTCACTGACAGGATTAAAGCACATGAGAGTAAATACTTTGAGAAAAGATGGGTCTTGAGGTTATTCTTAAAAACTTCAAGACCTGAAGAGAACCGCAATGATGGAGGAAGTGAGTTCCAAACAATTGGGCTTGTTTCATGATATGACCGATCACCATAACTTATAAGCTTGGTTGGTGGTGTGATTAATAACTAATGAAACTGAGATCTTAGCACGGTGATTAAGAGGCAATCGTCTTTAATATAAGTCGATGCAGTTCTTTCAAATGCAAATTTTATATTCTATCCTAGCCCTATCTGGGGGCCAGTAAAGGGTTCGCAACATTTCTGTAGAGTATCACATTTTGATTTTCTTAACTCTGGTCTGGCCACACTGCCTTGAACTCTCTGGAGTTTGTTTATCATTATATTGAGTAGGCCCACAAGCAAGGAGTTACAATAGTCTAGACATGATGAAATCAATGATGTCACAACTGTTTTGATAGGAGGAAAAGATGTTATATTTGAGATAGATTTTACAAAAGATCTACACTCCAGCAGTTTCCTCGAACTCCTTGGGACATGCAAAAAAGTTTGAGGAAACCGTAGTTTGAGGAAACAGTACATTGCTGTGCTGTTTGATGGGGAGGATTGGGGGTGGGGTGCATTGTGGCTCAGCGGTATGGTCTTTGCTTCATACCCGAAAGATAACTAGTTTGATTATCCATTGTATCCACCAAGTTATATGGCCGTCAATAAGCAACCACTCCCTAGCTCAATTGGCAGTGCTGTGCTGCAGTTGAGACCTGGGTTATTCCAGTCTTCCCTTTATAATAATGAATAATGAATGAATTTATATAGCGCCTAGATCCACAATGTGCTCAGAGGCGCTTTACAATGCAAATAAAACACAACAATAAATTGATAATTTAAGCATAAAATCTATCATATTGGAATAGCATTAATTTGTAATTTAATTACCACGCACTGTGCTACAAGATGAAAATTTAGGATATCTATAACATGTAGGCCTAATAGAAATGTTAAACATCAAATGATTTCCTAAAGAGATGTGTTTTAAGTTTCTTTTTAAAGTTTTCAAATGTCGGACATTTTTTGAGGGATGAAGGCAGTTGGTTCCATAAGACGGGTGCCGACTGGCTAAAAGATCTCTCACTAAAAGACGATCTACAGCGAGGAACCTGGAAGAGATCATGACCACTGGATCTAAGTTATCTCTCCGGCGCATAGAGATTAGCCATGTTTTGTAGGTAAACAGGAGCTGTCTTATTAAAACATTTAAAAGCATAGCATAAAAGACCTAAGACAAATATCCGCATGAGGACAAATAAAGGGAACTTTATTATATTTACTTTATTCATATGTTACAAGTGTGTGTGTGTGTGTGTCTGTTCGGGAGGTTTGGGGGTGGAAATTGCTGTATCATAACATACATTTAATGCTGTATCCAACCATAAGCACATCATGGCATTGAAATTGCAACTAATGACGAAGTGATAAAAATAAGCAGAGAGGTTTCTCCTATGGAGTGTGTGAGTGGCTGTGTGTGTCTGTACACACATGTAGTGTAGATAGATACACACGATACTCATATAAGTAACTTTGAATATCACAGTAAATCATCAGTGGTTGTAATCAAGGGCCGCAATTCTTTAAAATAAAATTTTAATTTTTTAAAAATGGTGGCTTGGTAACATTAGTTTGAGGAAACCGTGTTCGAGGAAGGATTGGAAGGATAACAAAGAATAATTTAAAAATTCGGGACATTCAAATGAGTTCGAGGAAACCGCGCTTGAGTGTATCTATAACAAAAGTCAATAATTCTTGTATTTCTTCTCATATAATATTGTTAGATAGACAGAGAAAGAAAGAACGGAGACAGGGAAAGTAGAGAAATGGAGAGAAACAAAATTGTGACTTTCTGAAACTGGATTTAATGAAAAAAAATTTTTTGTTTGTTTGTTGCTTTAGGTCTCTTCCAACACAATTGAGGTTATATGAGAGACCGCTGAAACAAAAAAACAAACAATCTAACAAAAATAGTACAAATGTAAATCAAAATCATAACCTAAAGACATCATAAGCTAAATTATAAATAACCAAGAACAAACAGGCAGAAGATTTACAGAAAAAAAAATATCCCCTGTCAAAAATACAATCACAAACCAAAGAAGCAGGATAGGCTAGTAAAGAGAAGAAGAAACGACATCACTATCAGATCATACACCCATGCGAAAAAAATATTTTTTTAATGGAATTCAATATTAAAAAAAAAAAAAGAACATTTAAAGACCTTGTAAAAAAAGAGAGAGAGAGAGAAAGAAAAAGGTGATTAGAAGAAACATGTTTCAAGGGCATCCAACTCTAACTGTGCTTATACTTATAATTTAAGCCCAACCCCACACTACTCTTGTAACCACAATCCTGTTATTTGGTGGGAACAGTCATGTAAATTAAACACACATTGCGAGTATTATTGCAGAAGTTGTACTGTTTTGTGCAGCTATGTGGTCTATTGGTATGACACTCACTTTCAGATCAGAAGGTCTTGGATTCGAGCCTCGCTTAGCGCATAGTAGAGTCCTTGGAAAAGGCTCTTTACTCACATTCTCTCACTGTAATCAGGTGTAAAATGAGTACCTGGCTGTTAACTGCATTGCCTATGTCTGAATTAATTGTATTATCGCCTAACAGGCTTCATGTCTTGTTCAACATGTTACATGTTGCTTTTGGTCAGGGACCCTTTGTAAAGCGCTTTGAGCACATTTTGTGGATAATGCGCAATATAAAAGTTCAAGTTTTTCTGTTTTGTTTTAAAAATTCTTTTCTCAAAATCATCTCTCTTGCACTTACATGGTAGAGTCGGGTGGTCCTTGGCCTTGATTTATTTTGTTCTTTTTACCTTCTAACCGCCTATAATATTATCATATGTTCGTTGCTATAAAATTATTAAACATACCCTAAAAAGAAACCATGTGCGGAAAGAGGGTCTGTGAAGCATTCTGTCGTAGACGACAACATGGGTGTTATTGGAGATACCCAAGTCTTCTACATATTGTTTGAAAAACTTTGGCTCCGGGAGAGAGTATTTGTGGAATGTTCCTCCTACTGCTGGGGAAATCTCCTTCAGGTCAAAATGCAAGGCAGTGGGAATGTGTCCTCTGAAATTTGAAAAAAAAAAAAGAAAGATGTGACTCATGACTTTTGATGATTAATCTGTGTTTAAACCTCCCCTTTCAAAAAAAAAAAAAAAAAAGACCTACAAACAAAACGAAACAAAACAAATAATTTTAAGAAAAGCAAAGTAAAGTTTTCAGAATTTCAGAATCATTACAAAAAAAAAAAGGGAGAGGTGGTGGTATAGATTTCCCTAGTATTTCATCACACACTGACAAAAGTTGTTTCACGGAATTAATATTTAAAAATTTATATGTATCTAATGGTTTCAATTTGTTGTTGTTATTATCGTCTTTTCCCATCTGTCATTAGCTCTTTTAAAATTGATCCAGCATGTTTCTTGAATTGACATTCGACTAAAATTTTTAAAAAATTATCCTAGAAAACATCAGAATTTCATAAAATTTAGCAGAAATCAAAATCTGCTCTTTTCAGTCTCTTATACAAATGTTAATGCAGATGACATACAGGTTAATGTCAGAATTTCATCACTGAAGGTGGACATTACAAGAAAAAAATAAAAATAAACAGAATTTTATTTAAATTAGAGATTAACTACATTTAAGAATAATCAAACAATGAAAAACCTCCAAAAAATTGAACTGTTAAAAAAACCCAAAACAAACAACTTACTCCTTATAGATCTGATAACCGTCAACATCAGGTGCTGGTGACCATGCAGTATCGAGAACACGGAGATTGGAAGAGAGCTTCTGGGCAGCAGGTAGAATTTGTTGTCTCAGCCAAGCAACAGACACTAGGGTAGAAATCTTGGAGATAGTCATGGTGAGATGACCTTGAAGTAAAAATATAAAAAGCAATTTGGCACTTAGGGAGGCAACGTGGCACAGTGGTATGGTATTTGCTTTTTACCCATAAGGTATCAAGTTCATCTTCCAGCTGCATTCATGTGGCCTCTTCAAGGGGATGAATTTATCTTATTAATTTTAATTTTAAGTGATATAATGTGAAAGCAGCTGGTTCTGTGTATTCTCTCTGTGATGAAGAAGATGAGTAACAATTTAAGGACCAGGCACTGGCGTAAGACAAAAATCTGAAAAGGACTGTTATAAAATAGTGACAGGCAAAACGCAAATAACAATACAAGAAAAACTAATTCCAAAAACCTGCCTGCCTCGATAATCAGGAGGTCTAAGGTTCAATCCCAAGTCGAAACAGGCAGAATTTTTTTTGATGAATTTTTCTTGTATTTTTCTCTTTGCTTTGTCAGGCATTGTTTCATCCACAGCTTTTCAGATTTGAGATAGAAGAGGAAAAAGAAGAACAGGATTGTCAGCTATTATTCAGAAGCCCAAAATTATGCTTACAAATTATGTGTGACTTTAGTGCTTTAGTGGTGGAGGGGAAATATTCTCCCTCTTGACAGGGGATATGGAGAAACACAAGCTTAATGTGTAAAAAATAAAAGGGAAAAAATATTCCAACACCACTTTCTTTGTTCCTCTAACTTTCAATGGAATAATGCTACTTATATTTTTAATCTTGGGCACAGTACAAATGGAAGAAAACAACATCCTCAATGACGCTCGACATGGATTTTGACCTCGATGATCATGTGAAACACAGCTTCTATCAACCTCCTTTGACTTTTTGCTAACACTAGAGAATCGAGGACAGACAGATGCAATCCTATTTGGACTTCTCAAAAGCTTTCAACAAAGTCCATCACAGAAGCTTCAAGAACAAACCATCATCTTTACTCTTTCTTCCCCTCCACCTCCCAACTTTGGAACTCCCTACCAACCATTTGTAGACAAGCCCTTTTGACTGATGACTTCAAAACATCGCTCCCTGCTTCCCTCTGTAACCCCTGTTACTGAAAAGACGGCCTTACAATTTTCAGCCTGAAGCTTTGGCCTTAATGGAAGAAGAAGAAGACAAAGGTCACCAACTAATAACCTGTCTTGTAAGAACCCACTTCATGTAGAACTAGTCCATCAACTACATTTAGGCTGTCATTATCCCCAGACAGGTGTCTGGGGATAACGAAAAGGCTAAAAGGCTTTCATTATCCCCAGACACCTGTTTGGAGATAATGAAAATTCGTTATCCCCAGACAACCAAATTTCGTTATCCCCAGACACATATTTGCAACTCCGCTCTTTTAAACAATTATCCACATTCCAGAATATGGAATGTTTCTGAATGCACATAGAAATAAGGAAAGTTAATAAAATATCTATAAAAACATAAAATTAACCAACATTAAATCAGTTGTTACTACATATACACAATATGCGTCGACTTCGAAGGGGGGTGTCATGGCCGAATGGTTTAGTCGTCTGCCCTGGAAGTTTTACCAGAATCGACGTTGTGGGTTCGAATCCTGGTTCCGCACTTTTATTTATTTATTTTTTAAAAAATTCCGTCGTCTTTTTACAGAACGTTGCTAGGGATAAATGTCCCATCCAATCCCCCCCCCCCGACCTTTTTTTTTTTTTTTTTTGTGCGAGTCTATTCTTTTCTCCTTTTTGTTTGACCTTTTGTTCCGTTTCTGAGCATGAATTTCTTTTCTCCCACAAAAAAAAAAAAGTGACGGAACCAGGATTTGAACCCACCATGTCGATTCTGGTAAAAATTCCAGGGCAGACGACTAAACCATTCGGCCATGACACCCACTTCGAAGTCGACGCATATAGTGTATATGTAGTAACAACTGATTCAATGTTGGTTAATTTTATGTTTTTATAGATATTTTATTAACTTTTCTTATTTCTATGTGCAGTTGGAAACATTCCATATTCTGGAATGTGGATAATTGTTTAAAGGAGCAGAGTTGCAAATATATGTGGTGTCTGGGGATAACGAATTTGCATTATCCCCAGACAGGGCTTAGTTGTTGCGACCTGTGGTATCTAGTCTAGGGCTACTCAAATCTTTCTAAAGCAAAGTGACCCCCCCCCCCCCCCCCCCCCCCTCACTGTCCAAGAAATGGTGTTGGTACTGAAAAAAAAAGAACTATGGGAGAAACTTAAAGTAGCATAAAATAGACCCTCTATATGATATTTATTCAATATGTATTTTTTCTTTCCAAGACTTGATCCCAGCGTAGAGATTTAATGGTTCTATTGTTATTTTAGCTTTTTTTTTTTCAAATGTGTGGTTGGATCTATTAGTTCGTTTCCATCTTGTATTATAAAATTTTAGGATGAAAAAAAAAAAAAGAAAAGAGAAATAACAAAGTTTAAAGTTTTAAGTGACTACTGCGACGCGCACTTTATTGCAGGTTGATTAACCAGTTCATTATGGGCTCATTGTTGTAATGGAAATCTAAAATAAATGACGCAAAATATTGTCCATTCATTCATTGGTCATTACAATTACAACAATGTAAATGTAAGCCATGTTTGAGTTTGAGTTTGAGTCAATATTTCGGCAGGGCTGCTCATATCCAAGGTTAGTTTGGCAAGCCTGGAAAGGAGGGTCTGAGAACTTTGTTTGGACCAGTAACTCGTTATCAATGACAATAATAATTATATAATAAAATAATGGTACGTAAATAATATATTTGATTGATTATTTCCCCGGCCGGCCCCGACAGCCAGTTTAGATCTAGAATTAGAATTAGAACCTGAGAACGCCTCAACTGAACCGTTTTTCACAAGATTGTAATTGTCTATGCAATAGTCTTATTAATAAGTAACCAGTTAAAGTACCTATTTATAATTTTTGAGCGCTAGATACTGTGACTGGGGTTAAGAGTGAAGACCAATGCCGAGTGCCGAGAGCATGAAAATCTAGAACCCAGATAACTCTTGAGACTGAAACAGGTTGCCAGATTATTTTTGAACAAAATGCCAGGGGAAGACTCAAAAAATGCCAAAACACTCAAAAAAAATGCAAAGTCTGTTGACTCCCACCCCACTAAAGAAAACTACTCACTTTTGATAGACAATTTACTATCATATCCTGGTGGCTTGCGTGTTTTCTTTTTTTTTTTTTTTTTTTTTGAATTATACTAAATTTCCTGTTGGGGTAATTTTTTACCTACTGACTACTAAGTGGAGTGCTAAACCACTACACCAGGGTTGAGAAAAGGTGTCATTTGAAGTATAATATACAAGAAAAGAAAATGCCAAATGAAAATGCCAAATGCCAAATGATTTTTCTAATGCCAAACGGTTTTCAAAAATGCCAGATTTTTGGAATCTGGCATTTAAAATGCCAAACTGGTAACCCTGGACTGAAACTTGTTGTGATAGCCCAAAGGTTACCCTGAATCCGGAATATTGTTTTTCCGGGGTCAAGCAGAAGGAAGAGTAACTCCGAAGAAAAGATTGTTGCCACTCTGCCAACACTACAACTACAAGCAAAGTGAAGGAATGTTGTTATAAGAATATAAATATACACTAAGAGAAGTGAGGTAAATAAGCCAAAACCGTCTCCTAGTTATGTTCGGTTCTGTTCGCAGAAAGCATACGGGAATTTAGAAGTTTATGTCGTGCATATTGCAATGTTGATGTTTATATATTGATATGGTTGCTGAGACTGGCTCAAGAAAGGTTCAAGTAGCAGCCACATTCTAATAATAAGTGGACGTGTCGTATGATGCATTTTTAACTTTTATTCAATACAATTGTATTCAATTGTAATATGACGAATGCAATTTTCGTTTGCACCAAAGGAATCAATAATGAAACTGCCAGTCGCGTATTGCAAAACAGAATTAATAATTGGGAGGAAAAAGAGTAGGGACAGGGGTGTCGTTAAAAAAAGTTTCCCCCCTCCCAAAACCCCAAAATTATTTGGGTCCCCGAGTTTGCGGTAGTACCGGGTTTCCACATATAATAGAATATTTTACTTTAGTACCAATACTATCTACTACTACTACTACTACTACTACTACTACTACTACTACTACTACTACTACTACTACTACTACTACTACTACTACTACTACTACTACTACTACTACTACCTCTACTACTCCCCAAATGATCAAGCACCAGTGCATATTATTACTGAATTTTTAGAAACTTATAAGCCAACGAGGAGTTTACGCTCTGCACCTGGAACTCTCTTCCTAAAAGAATGCGAAGCGGAGTCCTTATCAAAGTTAAAACATCTCTTTGTTAAAACACATATTGATTAGTGTTACTTTGTAATGTGACCCCAATATGAATGTTAATTTAGTTTATGTTATTATATCATTATGTTATATTATTTCCGTATTTGACATAATATGTGGATGTATTATGAACCTATTTTGTATTAACGACTTTATGTTTAGTTATTACATTGTTGTATAATATTATGTTGATGTAGTATGTATAATGTTTCATTTGTGATAATAATGTCACTGTATTATTGTTTCACGCATTGAGCATCACCCAGTGATGAAAATGTGCGTTATAAATGTCATATATTATTATTACTACTAGAACTACTACTACTACTACTACTACTACTACTACTACTACTACTACTACTACTACTACTACTACTACTACTACTACTACTACCACTACTATAATTACTACTCTTAGTCTTCTTACTCTTACTCTTACTCTTACTACTACTACTACTACTACTACTACTACTACTACTACTACTACTACTACTACTACTACTAATAATAATAATAATCCTACTACTGCATTGCTTAGGTATTTTTATCTAGTCGGAGTAGAGTCTATAATTTGACTATATTGAAACCACGGTCATTTCTTAATAAATTCAATTTTGTATATTTTATGAATAATGATTAAGAAGATTCTTCTAGGTGCTTCCCTATTGCTCATCACATTATAATTTGTGTTTGACTTTTGATCACAGGGTTTTACATATCTGTGGTTTTCAAGATGAGAGTCGTTCAAGTCAAATTGAAACAAGTCGTAAGATTTGGGATAGTTGGGCTTGTGCTTCTGTTTCTTTTCTTCATGATTATGCGATCAACTCATCCAAAAGAAAGGCCTTCGTCATTTATACAGCGTCTTAATGTAAGTAATTTTGAATAATATATGTCAAGAGATTTTCATATAAAGATAAATGTGTACTGCTTTTGAATATCATTGGTCATAAAATTCATGTGATCTTTCGTTTTCTTATGGCTCTTCTTACACTTTAAAAGAATAAGTTCCTATAGAGTAAATTCTTTATTCATTTTCTTGTATTTTGAAATTTAACTTTTAGGCAAGTCAAAAATAAAAGAGCAAGCTCAGCATGCTAAAAACATTCAGTCGATTAAGTCAAGTATTTTCTCAGATCACCCTTGGATGCACAAGAGCAGTATCGAGCCATAGCTAAGGAAGTCAAAAGATCTGTGAAGAAAGACAAGGAAGCATTCATGAACAGACTTGCAGAGAAAGCGGAAGCAGCAGTGACAGGAGGACACATGAGGATCCTTTATCAAACTACCAAGACACTTGCTGGAAAATATGGGAAACCAGAGGTACCAGTCAAAGACAAAGATGACAAAACTATTTTTGGAAAAGAGGCTCAATCTGAACGATGGAGGGAACATTTCAACTGCCTTCTGAACAGACCACCACCAGACAACCAGCCTGCAAGGAATGAATTACCAATTAGCTGTGATCCACCATCGATAGCAGAGATTGTGGGTGCCATTAACAAGATGAAAAGGGGGAAAGCTGCTGGACCAGACCAGATTCCACCGGATGCTGAAAGAAATGCTGAGGCCCTGCACCCACTATTTGAGAGAATCTGGAATGACGGGATATTCCCAAAGGATTGGAAGGAAGGACATCTTATCAAGCTTCCAAAGAAAGGGGACCTCAGTAATTGTAATAATTATCGAGGTATCACTCTTCTTTCTATCCCAGGAAAGGTTTTCAACCGTATTATTTTAGAGAGAATTAAGAGTGCAACAGATGCTAAACTGCGGGAGGAACAGGCAGGTTTTCGGAAAAACCGTTCAACCACCGACCAGATTGCCTCTCTGCGAGTCATAGTGGAAACAGTCTATAGAATGGAACTCTTCTCTTATTGTCAACTTTCTGGATTACGAGAAGGCTTTCGACAGTATTGACAGAGCAACATTGTGGAAAATTCTGGCACATTATGGACTCCCTGAAAAGATAGTAAACCTCATTAAGGAAATGTATGAAGGATCAAGTTGCAGGGTTGTACATGAAGATCAGCTTACTGACAACTTTGAAATTAAGACTGGTGTCAAACAGGGATGCTTGCTCTCGCCATTCCTGTTCATCCTTGCCATTGATTGGCTAATGAAAGAAACCTCCAAAGGACGAAGAAATTGGATACAGTGGATCCCCTGGACACAGTTGGATGATCTGGATTTTGCAGATGATCTGGCTCTTTTGTCCCACACCCAGGACCAGATGCAAGCAAAAACCACAATTATAAACAGCCCCTCGGAATCAATTGGTCTAAGAATTCACCTTGCAAAGTCAAAGGTCTTGAGGATAGGTACGCGTCAAAGGGAGCAGATCAAAGATCAGGAACTCGAAGAAATAGACACTTTCTGCTATCTCGGAAGTATAATTGACAAGGATGGAGGCACAGGAAGCAGAGGTGAAAGCACGAATAGGAAAGGCACAGGCTGCATTCACATCTTTGAACAGAGTTTGGAGAACTAAAGATATCTCCCTTCGACTAAAGCTAAGACTTTTCAACTCAAATGTGAAGTCTGCCTACTGTATGGATGTGAAACTTGGAGCGCATCACAGGCATGTATAAGGAGGGTACAGATTTTCGTAAACAAGTGCATGCGTAAGCTACTCAGAATAAAATTGATGGATAGAATAAAAAATGACGAAGTATGGAAAAGAACACAGCAGAAACCAGTGGGAAAGGAAATAGGAAGAAGACGATGGAGGTGGATTGGACACACGCTTAGAAAGAGCGACTCCACTATAACAAAGAAAGTATTGGACTGGAACCCTCAGGGCAGAAGATCAAGGGGAAGGCCACGAGGAACATGGAGAAGAATTAAAGAAGCTGATATACAGAGAAGTGGTAAGACCTGGAATGAGATTAAAAAGATAGCTCAGGATAGGGAAGGATGGAAACTGTTTGTCTGTGGCCTATACCCTGACCCAGGGTGAAAAAGGCAATGATGATGATGACCCTTGTACAGCATAGTTATCAATGTCTAATCCTTTTTCATCATTGGAATAAAAAATGTTGGCTTATGTAGTCTTTGATGCCGCCATCCTGCTCCTTTTTTTTTCTCCAAAAACGAATATAATAATAGCTTTAAAAAAGAACAAAATACCAAATATGGGACATCTACCTGGGTTTTTAAGTAATGTATTTCTGTTTTTATTTGGGTTTTTTGGGGGTTTTTTTGGCTGAAAGAAGGGTTCTGAGCCCAAAACATTCTGTCATTTGAGTATTGATCGATTTAAATGACCCTAATCTTGGTAAAAACTCTGAAATATGGGATTTTAAGGAAGGGAAGACCTCACGGGTCCCAGGTTTGAGGGTTTTTTTTTTCCAAAATGAGGGTAATTAAATTGATCGATATTTGAAGGACAGGTTTTTTGCCAAAGGTTTGAGTAGACCAGAGTTTGTCCAGAGTACAACAGTTAACTGTTTAAAGCAAAAACAAGGCAGTTATTAGCCAGGTACTTATTTTACCTCTAACGATAGAATATGAACAAAAGCCCTCTCTAAACCTAGAGGTTGGAAAATGAGTGTAAGCATACCACAACACCAAAGAGCAACATTTTTGACGATGGAATATTGCTGAGAAATATAATGGAATTTGATGATTTATATAGCGCACAGAATCTCGAAACTTCTCTAAGGCACTGCAAATTCAAAGACATTAAGTCACCTAGTTTTGATATCACAATTCAGCTGCTTACAGTAATACAGTAATAAGTTGTATATCGTTTGCTATTGTATTGACCTACTACTCTGTTAACCCCCACCCCCCCTCACCCCCACCCCTTCCTCCATATGTATTGTAATGTATTATAAACCTTGTTTTTTTTTTTCCATTTGATTAGGATGCTCTTCCCCCACAGAACCGAGGGCCTTTTGTGCAGGAAAATTTTATCCACCCACCAATGAATGTTCTGGATTCTAAAAACAATGACAATATACCGTTTGCTAAAAAGACGTACGGCGAGGCATCTGTATTTAAACCGGGAGTGATAGGAAACTATGAACCTCCTGTCATTGTTCGAACCGGTCCAGGTAATGTCATTGCTTGGATTTTATTATTATTATTATTATTATTATTATTATTATTATTATTATTTATTATTATTATTATTATTATTTATTATTATTATTATTATTATTTATTATTATTATTATTATTGTTATTATCATCATTATTATTATTATTATTATTATTATTATTATTATTATTATTATTATTATTATTATTATAAATAATTTTCTGACTTAGAGAGTGATACCATGACACAAAAATTATATACAAAAGTGAATAAAACAGCTTTGAAATGACCAAACATGGAATGTTTTAGGCTCAAAACCCTTCTTCAGCCAGTAACAATAACAGTAAAAAACATAAACATCTCACTTGAAATCCAGACAAATTGCCCAAGTAAAATACCACCACAAAGTTGAATCATAACTAATCTACGAATTACACAATGAATAACAGTATGGAACATGCTATGGCAGTATATTTCTAATCCCTATGAAGACACGTCTGGATTTTAAGTGATGTATTCATTTTTTAACCATTTTTTTTTTTATCGGCTGAAGAAGGGTTTGAACTTGAAACATTTTTAGTGTTTGGCATTTAGCTCTTTTTTGAAGCTGAAGAAGGGTTTTGAGCTTGAAACATTCAGTGTTTGGTAGTTAGCTCTTTTTTTTTGAAGAAGGGTTTTGAACTCGAAATATTCAGTGTTTGATATTTAGCTCTTTTTCTAAGCTGTTATATTCATGTTTATTTTTCATTACTTTTTACAGTCCACAGCTTCTAGCAGTTTCGTATTATTCACTTTCACAAGTGACACATTTGTAATATGTACACAGCCGTTTACTGCTTTCACTTTAGTTCGACAGGTAAAGTTTGCCGGACGCTAGTTCATAACAGATGGTGAGTCACGGCCTGTGCCGAAAGGGTGACTAGCAACTTTTCCTATTTTGACGATTTTTTTCTCAAGTTCAAAGTGGCGTAGTAAAGATGCTATTAGATGTTGCAATAAGATATTTTAGAGTCATAACTAGTGATTTACATACTTTTATTTGATATAATTTTAGTAGATCATTTGGGATTAGATTTTATAGGAAATAACCATAAAAATGGGTCCGAAATTTTAATTACTTCAAACGATATAATCAAACATTACATAGTTATCTGAGTTTATACAAATAAATGAGAAATACTGCAATAATCATCAATATTCACAGAGTAAAAATATATAATCAAAGTCGTTTTGTAATGAAGCATTGTTGAGATATCCGCTCACCTGTACAGCCATATCCTTTTTGACAGCAATTAAAAAAATGCGTAATCACCGAATTGTAGGGGTTTGTTCATCAAATGATCATAACGAACTGGTTTTAGTAATGGCAATTGACAATTCTTAGGAAAAGATATGTTATATGCATTCCTTTGACGTTTGTATAGATCTAAACTATATAATAATAATAATAATAATAATAATAATAATAATAATAATAATAATAATAATAATAATAATAATGATCATTTTCATGAAAATAATATAGTGGCTATCACCTAAACGCCTGCTAATTTTGGTAAACGCAATAATTTCTCTTTAAAATATCGTTCTAAATGCCCGTTTAAAAAAAAAATTGGAATTCGCCTTTATATGTCCACTCTGACAGAAAGGAAATTTAAAAAAAGAAAGAAAGAAAGAATAAAGAATTTTACTAAATCATTTGCGACCGAAGAATTGACTCATCACCTGTTTCCGAGAGTTTTATTTAACTTCCCAACGCCCCAAATTACTATCAATTCATTCAATATAATTTACTCCTCCCCACTCCACGCTCTCCGGCAATTTCATTCCATGTCCCTCAAACTGCTTTCTTTCCATGAGCGTCCAATCAGCTTTTTTACAATTGCCCATTTCCAATTGGCTGCTGAAAAAGGACAATTCTAATTTCAATTATCCACCAGTCGGTCATCAGCAAAGTCAAGAAAGCTCCTCCTACTCAAATCACACATACCGACGAATATGATAGGCCTTGTAGACCAGTCACTGGTCTTTGATGTTACACAACCATCCGCCAGCTTTGATCACATCGCTTTTGATGATGTCACTCAATATCTATCTTCTCTCAAACCCGTTGACTGTACACGAGTCAACATAAAAGAATATCGCGATGAGGTGCGAATCGTGAAGATGGAATGACGTAGCTGTGTTAAAGTTATAGGTTCAAAGTTCAATTGTCAGAGAGAACTGATGAGAGATTAAACTGAGGTGGTAAAATGAAAATTGTTTCGTGGTAAAACGTTGCATAAATTAGTTTTATGTACACCAACACACACACACCAAAACACACACACACACACACACTCTCTCTCTCTCTCTCTCTCTCTCTCTCTCTCTCTCTCTCTCTCTCTCTCTCTCTCTCTCTCTCTCTCTCTCTCTCTCTCTCCAGTGCTGCGATAAAAAAAAGGACGCCTACCAGATAGCTAATACTATTTAAAATGGAAATTTGTTGAAAATGGTCTGCTTATTGATCAACCGAAGCATCGTGGATAACAGAAATGATCATTGTGAATCAGTTGAAACACGTGATATCGATGTAATACTAATACTAGTAATAATCATATAATATCAGTGTATTGATCTTACTCTTGATCACCACTGTAATAATAATAATAGTAAAAAATAAATAATATCCATTTTTTGACAATAAAAATCGTGATAAATGCATTGAAAAAGATGAGGGGGGGGGGGGGGGGGAGGATTAATGATCAGATAATAAAAGTGAACTGTTATTTTTAAATAAATTGACAATCATAGGTAAAGATAAGTTATAAGTATTCCTTTGAACTTTGTATAGACGTCTAGATCTTAACACATTTTATATATTAATACTTTTTATTAACATACGTAAAACCTCACGATTATTGTAAGGAGCAGCTGATTGTTACATTTCACAGAAACAGCTTCTAATTAACCAACGTTCTGTTTTCTTTTTTTTCACTAGTGGAACTTCACTTGCTAATCGAGCCTTAAGGAAGTCAAAAGTCTTGAAGAAAGACATAAAGCCTTCTGACAGCTATCGGAAAGCGAGCAGCATGCATGAGACAATGACTCTTTATCAGAATACCATCATGCTGGAAAAATAAACCATAGTTACATGTCAAAGATAGATGGCAAAACTATTTTGAAAAGATCAATTAACGATGGATGTAACAGTTCAATCCTTATTGAACAGACCATACCACATGACACCAGCCTGCAGAATAATTATCCTAATTACTGTGTCCCTCAAAAGATAGTTCATTAATCCAAGATGAAAATGGAAACTCGACCGACCAGATATACCCAAGCTCTAAAATTTTGCTAAAAAATCTGAGTAGAAACCGTATTTAAGAGATTTTGCTGGAATAGGATATCACCAGGTTGTGAGGAAAGTCTTATAGTTCCAAAGAAAGCCCTCATAATTGTAATTATCGAGTATCATTTCTATCTATCCCAGAAATTTCACCTATTACTTAGAAGAATTAGATGCACAGATGCAAACGCGGACCAACGGGAGGTTTTCGAAAACTTCAACCACTACCAATTGCTGATCATTGTGATAGCATAAAGGACTTTCTCTTATTTCAACTTTCTGGATTACAAGGCTCGCGTATCGAGCAACATTGTAAAACGGCACTTTGCTCCCTGAAATCAATATAACCTCTTAGAAATTGTATGAAGGCAGTTGCAGGGCTTTGTGTACAGAAATCAGCTTTGATCACATTTATTAGATGTGTCAACAGGATCTTCTCTACCATTCTTTTCTCCGCCATTGATCTATGAAAGAAACTCCGATCGAAGAAGGAATACGTGGGGACACGTTGGAATCGTTTGAGAGACTGGCCATTGGCACAAGGAAGATGTGAAAAACCTATAGTTTAACAGTTTCAATAATTGTCAAGAATCATGAAGAAATTTGATAACAAAGCAATAATAAAAGATCCCAGGCTGAAAAATAGATTTGTACACGAGTTAATTACAGGATACACGGAAGCAAGAACATGATGTCAAGGCACAGCCCTCATTCCTCTTCTTTGCTAATATCTCCCTTCGCTCTCTTTTCACTAAATTGATCTGTCCTACTGTAGTGATGTAAACTTGGACCATACAGCATATAAGGATACAATTTTACGTAACTCATCTAAGCTACTCAGAATAAATGATGATAAACTAAACTGACGATATGACAAAACAGCAACCTTGAAATCAGAATATCGATAGTGATTGACACACGCTTCAAACAAACATCCACTATACATAGAAATATCTGATCTCAACCCTCAGCATAACATCAAAAACGAGAACATAAACAATAAAGCTATATACAAGAAGTGGTAAGACCTGGATGAGATTAAAGTAGCTGAGATAGGGAGAATAACTTTTGTTTGCCATACACATGAAAATGGCATGACGATGATGTTTTACACATGTTCATTGTCAAATCCGTTATTCAATAATTGAATAAAAATGTGCTTATTAGTATTGATCGCCATCCTCTTTTTTTCTCCAAACGTGTTTAGCGTAAAAAAAACAAAATCCAAATTTGAATTTTTTTTAAGTAAATTAGTTTATATTTTTTTGGGTTTTTTGGCTGAAAGAATATCTACCAATTTTCAATTGAGTATTGAATGTTAATGACCCTAATTCTTGAATCAATTGAAATATGGGATTTAAGAAGGAAAGTGGTCCCAGTTAGTATTCCAAATATAATAAATTATCGATATTGAAGGAAAGTGTATTGTCACAAGGTTTGTAGATAGACGTTTTTAGATACAATCAGTTATACTGAATGACAAAAACAAGCGTGCATTTACTGCCAGGGTAACTTACGTTTTACCTCTACGATAGATTATGAACAAAAGCCCTCTCTACCTAGAGGTGGTGTGAACATTGAGTGGTAGCGTATCAAACACCAAAGTGAAACATTTTTGAAATAAATTTGCTGAAAATCTAATGGAATTGATATTATGCCACGGGAATTCTCGAACTTGCTAAACTGAAACTAAATGAATATAGACCATTTTAGAGTTACATTTATATGCTATTTTTAAGAGCATAGTTGTATTATTTATTGTTTTCATGTAACCACCCCACCCCCCCCCCACAAACCCACACCAATCCCTATGAGTATTTTATAAGCGATTTTTCCATATAAGATGCTCTCAAGAACGAGTGCCTTTCAGAAAATTTATCCACCACCAAGTAATTTGGATAAAGAGACAGACATGCAATATTACCGTTTTCGAAAAAACGTACGGCGAGGCTCATGTTTTAAACCGGAGGTGAGGAAATGACTGTCATTGTCGAACGGTCCGGTATATCATGGCTTGATTTCTATATTGAGTTTAAAAGTACTTTATAAATTGTTATTATGTTATTATGTATTATTAATTATTATGTATACATTATTGTATCTTCTATATAATTGTTATTGCTATTAGTATTATCTTTTCTAATCATTTTAAATTATGTATGAAGGATTATGATATAACATTTTAGTTTAATGGATATTGCCTTATATATAGAAAAGCTCAGTTTTCTTAGTTTTTACTAAAAATTCTTTTTATTGTTTTATGTCGTAGGGGAAGGAGGCAAAGCAGTTGTCACCAAGCTCGAGGAAAAAGAAGAGGCTGATAGACAGACTAGAGAGTATGGCTTTAATATGGTGGCCAGTGACAAAATGGCCTGGAATAGAACTTTACCAGATACCAGGATGGAAGAGTAAGCAGTGGAGTCATGATGGTTGTATTATATTTTAGCAAAAAGCAAGGTGCACATGAAAAAAAGACTTGACTTGAGCATTTATAAAGCACAATATCCACATAAGTGCTCAAAGCACTTTAAAAGGGCCAACAGCTACACTTAAAAAAAAAAATTGAGCTTTATATAGCGCAATATCCACTAAATGTGCTCAAAGCGCTTTACAAGGGGTCCATGGTCAACAGCAACATTTAACATGTAGGACGGGACATGACGCCTGTTAGGCGATATTACAATTTTTCTGACAAAGACAACGCTGTTAACGGCCAGGTACTCATTTTACACCTGAGTACGGTGAGAGAATGTGAGTAAAGAGCCCTTTCCAAGGACTGAACTATGCGTCGAGCACGAGGCTCGAACCTAGAACTTTCAGATCGGAAAGCAAGTGTCATACCACTAGACCACATAGCTGCACACTTAATATTTAGGATGAGACATGACACCCGTTAGACGATATTACCATTTTTTTTTTTCCGACTGAGACAATGCTGTTAACGACCCGGTACGTTTAAAAGTTTTTTTACAACCGAGTATTGAAGAGAATATGAGTAAAGAGGTTTTTCCAAGGACTCAACTATACACCGCTTAGAGCGGGATTCAATCCTAGAACTTCCACAAGGATTCATAGCGACACATAAGAAAGATTACTAAAGGTTACTAAAAACATCAGAAAGATTACTAAAATTCTTTTTAAAATGTGAAGATGATGAGTTTCGAGTTGTTTCACAGGTTGAAAATTTTGTGTTTCATAATTTAATTCCATTAGCTGGTATATTGTCAGCTGGAGCCAAGGTTCAGGGTGATTCCTATAGTTATTTTTGTGAGTTTTTAAGGCTTAAAAATAAATTGAAGAACTCTACTTCTGAGACAAAATATAGGCAAAATTAAGTTTTATCAATAGGGTGATATACTGCATCATTATAAACCAGATTTTGTATACTGACATTTAATAACTGAATTGTCGTTTAAGTGTTTACTAAAGATTCAGAAGAAATGAATTGCTTCCTCCTCCCTCCATTTTTTAGGTGTAAGTACTGGCATTACCCAGAGGATCTACCTACGGCTAGTGTTATTGTGGTATTCTTCAACGAAGGCTGGTCCACTCTGCTACGTACAGTCCATAGTGTGATACACACCACACCTCCCAGGCTTCTGAAGGAGGTCGTTCTCATCGATGATGGGAGTGACTACGGTGAGTGAGGATAGATTTCAGATTAATATGACTGGTGATGGTAGATAATTTTAAGACAAGATAAGATATACTTTATTGATCCTTGTGTGGAAATTATAATTTTGTATCACAACACCATTCTGTAATATATAAAAGAAATATCAAATGTTAATCATTACATACAAATTGGGAAAGACTATTAAAAGTCTTAAAAAGTGCAGTGCAACAACAAGCGGATATATTATGGTGACTATTTGTTGATTATACTTATAATAAAATTCTTGTCCAATTCTTGTTTTTCAGTGTTTGATAAAATAGAAAAATACAAAAAATATGTTTTCCAATCTCTTTAAAGGCTCTTTAGAACAATCACACATAAATAGATTGCTCTTATTTCAATTTGCAGATAAGTAAACGCAAATAATAAAATCAAGAAATGTTAAGCAGAGGTTTATTTATTCCTTTAATTTATTTTTTTTTATTTTGTTTAATTTTTTGTTTCGTTTTGGTAGAGCTAAAATGTATAAAAGTTATGTGAGAATTGCTTTTATTTTACTGGCCTGTTTTATTAATAAGAAAGTAAGAGTGAACTTATAATATAGGGCAATGTCCTCTTAAATGTGCTCAATGCACTATACCTGGGGGTCCCAAGCCAACAGCAATGCTGAGCATGTAGGATGAGACTTGAGACATGCAAAATGCTCATAAATGTTTTTTTTTTGTTTTTTTTTTGGGAAAAGGGGGGGGGGGGGGGGGGGGGGAGATAGAGTTAATGCTGTAGATCTAAGAAAAGTTTTTTAGATTAGTTTTCCATTCTCTGGGATCGTGTTTTTAAACTTGCATATATGTTTTTCTCAACTTTTTAGATTTCCTTGGTGAAAAGCTGGAGAATTACATAAAGCAGTTTAATGGTCTGGTAAAACTGTTTAGAAACCCCGAACGTTTTGGTCTAATCACTGCCAGAACAATAGGAGCAGAGCACTCTACTGGTGACGTCATTGTGTTTTTAGACGCTCATTGTGAATGCAACAAGAATTGGTTACCTCCCCTGTTGGCAAGGATTAAATATGACAGGTACAATCTTGAATTTTATCCTTATTTTACCCCCCCCCCCCCCCCCCCCAAAAAAAAAAAAAGAAAAAAAAAAGAATAAAGATAAATTGAAAACGCGTCTTGAATTTGATCACATTTCACCCCTGTTGTTTTGTATTAAAAATCTATTTTTAGTCTTTCTTAGGTAAAGCTGGATGCATGAGGAGAAAAAATATTCTTGAACTGCTAAGTTTGTTTTTTTTTACAAAGAATAATATGGATGCCTTGTAATATTTTTGTTATAAACCAATATATATATATATATATTTTAAAGTGTGAAGGTGATTCAAAAAGTAATGGGACAAATGTCCTACTGAGTTCATTTCTTTTTTATGTATACTCTTTAAATCAAAAGTTGAAAATTTTAATTCTGTTAAATTTTGACAAAGTTATGGCAGTTCAAAATGGCTGCCTCCACAAATGACCATCAGTGACAGGAAGCTGTCATTGAATTTCTCGTTTTCGAAGAAGAAACCTCGTGTTACATTTTTAAACGCCTTGGGAAAGTTTATAAAATTCATGCATTTTGTAGATGCAGTGTTTTTAGGTGCGTTTAACGTATATATCTCGTCATTTAGAACAAAATGAGATGCAATTCAACACCTAACCAGAACTCGCTCAACCATGTCTTTATCTGACAAATCTTGTGATGGTCACCGTCCAAGCAGTATCAACTCAGTAAATCAAATAAAGACAGAAGCATTGATCAGATATGATAGAAGAACTTCTCTTAAAGAGATAGCAGGTACAAATAGACATTGAAGCAAATGAAGGCAAGAAATCGTCGTTAGACCGGATTTGGAGATGGAACGAGTACTGTTCCTTCATGAAAATGTTCTTCCACACACAAGTCAGGAAAAAGGAGGTAAACAATTGACAATGCTGTCTCACCCTCCGTATTCACCAGACTTGACACTTTCAGGCTTCCATCTTTTTGGTCCACTGATGGAGGCAATGAGGGGACATCGCTTTGAAGATGATGAAGAAGCCAAGACAGTAGTAGTGAAAAATTGGCTGAAAGTTCAGTCAACTTAGTTTTACGAAGACGGAATACATGGCCTTACAAAAAGGTGGACTGCGTCTATTGAGAGAGGCGGATACTATGTTGAGAAGTAGCATTCTACTCGGCTAATGCCAAGCTGTAATTTGAGGTATGATGCATGGTATTGATTTAATTTGTTTTAAAGTAATAAACAGAGTCCTATTACTTTTTGACTCACCCTCTTAAAATAGTTTTTTTGTTTCCCAAAACCAAAGTGCTATTCCTAGCTTCAGTCCCATTGAAAATAATGTGTTTTATTTCATTCTATTAGAACAATTCTTGCTGTGCCAGTGGTGGATGGTATCAACTGGGATACAATGGCATACTATTCTACCTATGACAGAAATCTTCACCGAGGCATCTTTGAATGGGGATTCCTGTACAAGGAAGGCTTAGTACCAAAGAAGGTTCTGGAAGCTAGAAAACATTCCAGTGAACCCTATCCGTAGGTTGAAGACAGATTACTTTTGTTATTATTATTATTATTATTATTATTATTATTATTATGATTATTATTATTATTATTATGATTATTATTATTATGATTATTATTATTATTATTATGATTATTATTATTATTATTATTATTATTATTATTATTATTATTATTATTATTATTATTATTATTATTAGCATTGTTATTATTAGCATTATTATTATTGGCATTATTATTATTATTACTACTATATAATCAGTCATTTCATCAGCATTATTGTTATTATTTTTTTCATTATTATTTTTATTATTATTATTATTATTATTATTATTATTATTATTATTATTATTATTATTATTATTATTATTATTATTATTATTATTATTATTAGCATTATTATTATTAGCATTATTATTATTGGCATTATTATTATTATTATTAACTATATAATCAGTCATTTCATCAGCATTATTGTTATTATTATTTTTTTTATTATTATTTTTATTTTTATTATTATTATTATTATTATTATTATTATTATTATTATTATTATTATTATTATTATTATTATTATTATTATTATTATTATTATTATTATTATTATTATTAGCATTATTCAGCCAAAAACCTATTGATCTGACATCAACTTTTTCCTATGATTTATTCATCCTTTAAATTCCTCCCAGATCCCCTACTCATGCTGGTGGTTTGCTGGCCATGGATAGGGCATATTTCTTTGAGATGGGAGCATACGACCCAGGACTCAAGATTTGGGGAGGGGAAAATTACGAGCTAGCCTTTAAAGTGAGATTTTTTGTATCATTTCTTTGGTTATTTTAAATATTCCGATATGAGTTAATATTAGATACTTGATATCTGTGGAATGTTTAATATTGCTTGATAACTTTCATATATCAAATTAAGAAATTATAGAGCAGGCACTGGTGTAAGATAAAGAACTGAACAAGTGTGTATGAAAGGTGCCAGACAAAGCAAGAAAGAAAAATACAAGAAAAAAACCATCGCAAAAAATCAGTCGACCTCGAGGTAGACTGATTTTTGGATGTTTTTTTTTATTTCTTGCTTTGCCTGGCATGCTTCATACACACTTGTTCAGTTCTTTATGAATTTCCTATAACTTGATACTCGATTCAATTATTATTTTTTAAAAATCCATGTAAAGAATACATTGAGTAAAAACATCTTATATAATATAGAGAAATGTTGAACAAAAGAAACAATATTTCGGCCTTTAGTTATGCAAATTCAAATTTAGCTCAAAACACTTTTCAAGGGGTCCCTGGCCAACAGCAACACTTAACATGTAGGACGGGACATGATGCCCATTAGGCGATATTACAATTTTTTCGGACAGAGACAATGCTGTTAACGGCCAGGTACACCTTAGTACGGTCAGAGAATGTTAGTAAAGAGCCTTTTCCAAGGACTCAACTATGCTCCGAGTGAGGCTCGAACCTAAATAAAACATTTTATATAAAAAGTGAATACAATTATCTAAACTGCCTATTACACAATTGTAGGTGGAGACTTGTGTTTTATTCAAGGAATTTACCCAATGGAAACCGTACGGTGCTCTTATTGGCTAACCAACCAGCGGCCTCAATGAGAAAAATATCCGCCATTGAGAAATGGGCTGGGAATCGCGTTACTATAGTAAACAAGCGCTGATCGGCCGTTCATGAAATCTAAGAAAATAACTTTCTGCTCGCTCGTTTAACTCAGAATTATTCAAAACGATGTCTCTAAAATGATATAAATGTGACTTCTTAAGGTTTTCTTCACGGTCAAAACCACACAACATTCTATTAATGATTACGACGTCCTAGGCAATAAGGTCAGACGATAATGTGGTGGTGGTGATGATTGTAGTTGTAGTAGTAGTGGTAGCGATGATTATGTGGTGGTGGTTGTAGTTGTAGTAGTAGTGGTAATGGTAATGATATGGTGGTGGTGGTGGTTGTAGTAGTTGTAGTGGTCGTTATGCGGCTATGTGGTCTAGTAGTATGACACTCGCTTTCGGATCGGAAGGTCCTGGGTTCGAGCCTCGCGCTCTGCGCATAGTTGAGTCCTAGGAAAAGGCTCTTTACTCACATTCTCTCACCGTACTCAGGTGTAAAATGAGTACCTGGCCGTTAACAGAGTTGTCTTTGTCCGAACAAATGTAATATCGCCTAACAGGCGTCATGTCCCGTCCTACATGTTAAATGTTGACTAGGGACCCCTTGTAAAGCGCTTTGAGCACATTTAGTAGATATTGCGCTATATAAAGCTCAATTTAAAAAAAATAAAAATATTTCAATGATGATGATATGGTGGTGGTGGTTGCAGTAGTAGTGGTAGTGATGATAATGTGGTGGTGGTTGTAGTTGTATTGGTAGTGATAGTGATGATGATGTGGTGGTGGTTGTAGTGGAAGTGGTAGTGATGATGATGTGGTGTGGTGGTTGTAGTAGTAGTGGTAATGGTAATGATATGGTGGTGGTGGTTGTAGTAGTAGTGGTCGTGATGACGATGTGGTTGTGGTGGTTGTAGTAGTAGTGGTAGTGATGATGATGTGCTGGTGGTGGTGCAGTAGTGGTAGTGATAATGATGTGGTGCTAGTGGTTGTGGTAGTAGTGGTAGTGATGATATTGTGGTGGTGGTTGTAGTAGTTGAGGTAGTGATGATGATGTGGTGGTGGTTGTAGTAGTAGTGGTAATGGTAATGATATGGTGGCGGTGGTTGCAGTAGTAGTGGTAGTGATGACGATGTGGTTGTGGTGGTTGTAGTAGTAGTGGTAGTGATGATGATGTGCTGGTGGTGGTGTAGTAGTAGTGGTAGTGATAATGATGTGGTACTGGTGGTTGTAGTAGTAGTGTTAGTGATGATATTGTGGTGGTGGTTGTAGTATTAGAGGTAGTGATGATGATGTGGTGGTGGTTGTTGCAGTTGTAGTGGTCGTGATGATGATGTGGTGGTGGTGGTTGTAATAGTGGTGGTAGTGATAGTGTAGTAGTAGTGGTAGTAATGATGATGGAGTGGTGGTCGTTGTAGTGGTGATGATGATGTGGTGGTGGTGTAGTGGTAGTGATAATGATGCAGTGGTGGTGGTTGTAGTTATTGCGGTAGTGATGAAGTGGTAATGGTGGTTGTAGTAGTAGTGACAGTGATGATGTGGTGGTTGGAAAACACATTATAGGTTATTATAATACATGATTACACACATTCTCTAACTTCATTTTTTGACAGCTTCATTGTGCCATGGATATACGCAACAGTTCTGAATAATTTTATTGTGGATTTTGATATTGTTTGTTGTTTTTTTTGTGTCGTTATGTTGACATAGAGACCGAATGAATGGTAATGCTTACATTCCCAGCCCAAGATATAATGGCGCTGAATGCTTTCATTGGTGGACACTTTTTAGGCTTCGTACGTATTCTCATTCGTTTAATTCTATGGTTTTATTCCAAAGACTAACTTACATCGTATCCTGTTTTGCTATAAATAAGGTGTGGATGTGTGGAGGAAGTTCAGAGTGGGTACCCTGTTCCCATGTAGGACACATCTATCGTGGACCAAGAGTGGGAGGAGCTCCCAAGAAAAGACAACCTCAGCCGAAAGTCCCCCATTCTTATGCGGTAAGTTCGGGGAAAAGGAATTGAAAACAATTCCTCAGTAATGAAGCTTAGTGGATTTTTTTTCCTCTTTCGTTATATTAAGGATACAGTGTGATTAAAAAAAATTTTTTTGGGTGATAACTTAAAATTTGACTACCTTTGCAATGTATAATTGATATCATCTTGTTTTATTTTTTATTTATTAATTTTTTTTCTTTCTTTTTATGTTCTCAGGAGTTTGTCCAATGCAAAGCTTTTTTCAGGATGAAAAAAATAAAGATATCTTTGCGCTATTTATTATACCTTATACCTTATGACATGTTGTGGTGACTGTATTGCAATTATTTTTATTTTTTTTATTATTTATATTTTGGTTACAGAAATTGGAAAAGGCTCCAACCTTGTAATCTCAATCTTCCCTTCTTTTATACTGTTGTGTTTTTATTCTTTGCTGTAAATTGATACAGACACTTACAGTTACAAATACTTCCCATGTATCATTTTTATTTATATGCTTTCTGATAAAGGCTCTGGGACAGAAACATTTTCTTCTAAAATTTCAATTCCATAAAGACCAAAATTCTAATATTTTTGTTGTTGTTGTCATAACATATCATTTACCATTTTATAATCTTGTGTTAGGGACCATAAATAAACAGTCAGAAAAGGATCAGGCACTTATATCAATAATGATGAGAAGAAGTTTTTCCTTATGTTCCTTTATGCTGCCATTTTTGTCTTGTACCATACAGAGAAAAATCCATAGCTTAATTGCTCGCTCTTTGAGAGTTCGCTGGGTTAGGTGAGCCAGCCTCATTGTGGTCCCCTCAGTAGTTGAGAGAAGAGAAGAGATTCCCCACATTAGGTACTTAGTTTGAAAGCCATGTTTTTATATGGCTGGATATCCCAGTGGCTGGTGCATCTGCTCACTTACTCCCCCCTCTCTCTCTCCTTCTCTCTCTCTCTCTCTCTCTCTCTCTCTCTCTCTCTCTCTCTCTCTCTCTCTCTCTCTACCTCTCTACCTCTCTCTCAACCAGGCGGTGGGTGTTATATCAGTAGTATCCCAGGTTTGACTCTCTGACACACAGGAATCTGATATCATAAAGTGTGTAAACCCAAAATTTCATCTCTATTGATCAAAATTTAAATTATACATTCTCTTTTAGCATTTGCTTCATAACAGAAAAATGCTGGTTATAGACACTTGTTGCGATATTCATAAAATCATGTATTTATTTTTTTCTTGTCCTTTTCAGAACTATCTACGAGTGGTGGAGGTGTGGATGGAGGATGAGTTTAGGGAATACTTTTATACCAGAGAGCCCTGGCTTCGAGGGGCGCCTTACGGTGATGTCAGCAAGCAGCTGCAGATGAAAAAGGACAAAAAATGCAAGAGTTTCCGATGGTTCATGGAGAATGTTGCCTACGACGTTTACGAAAAATTCCCTGCTTTGCCCCCTAACATTGCATGGGGAGAGGTGAGTCAATCCATGGTCTTGTTGGATCAGAGTTTTGTATTATATTATTATCACCTTTTGATAAATGTGGCAAAGATTTTGGTCAACAAAAATGTTTTAAAAGATATATATATAGAAATATTATTTCATCAGTGAAAAGTATCTTAACTATATAAAAACTTACTAAAATTTTTGTCCATTAGTATAAGCTATCTATTATCACCATTATTAATATTATTATTATATTATTATTATTATTATTATTATTATTATTATTATTATTATTATTATTATTATTATTATTATTTTATTATTATTATTATTATTATTATTATTATTATTATTATTATTATTTAAAAAAAAAAATTTTAATTATTATTATTCAGTTTAATTAATACTATCGGTCATGGGTGAAGTTTTTAAAAAAAAACTTATCTCAATTAAAGATTGCAAAACTTGTATTTCTTCAGCCAAAATCATGATAAGATAATTGCTCCTTGCAAATGTGAAATGAATACATCACAAATTTATCAGTGACAAATTTGAGAATTTAATAGTTAGAAATCAAACTTTAACGTTACCATATCAGTTGGTGACACATTTGAATTTGGAATGAAAGTTAGAAATAAGCTTTGCTGTGATTCGCCTGTTGGAATTAAAATATTGATTCCAACACATGCTGTTATTTTTAGATTCTTTACTTATTCTCTTCAGTTAACAGGGAGGCACTTACTGTCTTCTATCAGTTGCTTTCTTTTTATCTGTGCTTGAAATGGGATTACTTGGTTTTGTCCTGCCCTTGCCGAGGGGGGAACAGTCAAATGTATAGTTTATTTTGAGAGGTGATATTTTTTTCATAGTAAATCATTTGTTACGTATTGATAGTAATATGTTTTGTTTTGAACATATCTTGTAAAAATTTGAGTGTACACCTCTTTTTAGTGGTATCCTGTGCTGGTGTCAGGAGAGACTTTTAGGTGATCTCGACCTTAAGGACATTGATGGTATACTCTTGGAATCCACATCTTCTCCCTATTTGAACTAATTTACCTTTGGGTATTTTAATTCTTATTCTTGAATTTTTCGACTATCCCATTTTCTTCCTTTTTACTGGCTTTGCTACGACCAAAATCTGTTGCAAGCGCTGTAAAAACCTTAAAAACAAACAAACTATACTGTGGTTCACCAGTGGGGGTTACAATGTCTTGATTCCAACTCATGTTGATATTTCAAATTCCTTACTTATTCCCTTTGTAAAGCATATAAAATGAGAAAATACCCCTGGGCGAACAGGATTAAATTAAGTTTATATTTTTAGATATTATGATAGTACTGATCCATTCATGCAAGCCATTTTGTTGAAAGGTTCGGCACAGAGGCACTGACCGAAAATGTTGGGACACCATTGGTCAGCAGGTACATGGGGGACCCATCGGGGTCTACTATTGTCACGGTCAAGGGGGTAACCAGGTAAGAACTTATGCATAGGGTATGTTTGCATAATGCAGGGTACACTCGGTTTGGCTAATGGTTAGCTGATAGTCATATGTTTGGCTAATGGTTAGCTGATAGTCATATGTTTGGCTAATGGTTAGCTGATAGTCATATTCGTCTTTTTCAACTTTTAGCTGATAGAAATCGGCTGTTTTAATGACTTTTTTGCACAGAATAAAGACATATCTTGGTCGAGTTGAAATTGATGCTGTCATGATTCATTGCAAGTAATACAAAAGGAATTATGTGAATGTTTATGGCATTTCATGCTAAACCTGACATAGATAGACAAAACATATAGTGACAATTTTGGCTGCAATTTTAGTCGACATTAAAGAGAATATTAGCCCAAGCATTGAGTCCTGTATTATGCAATGAAAGGAAAAATGTAGACAGCTCCTTAATATTCCTTTTTATGTTAAATTAAAAAGAAAAAAGATAATTTTCATTTCAATACTATAATTGCAATCTGTGCATTTGAATTTGAACTCCTTTTCGCTTCTTTGATTATATTATTTTGAAATTGTAAATTTACACTTTTTGGTCGATGACAATCAAATCGAAATTTTGAAGTATTTCAAGATGTCTACATTTTTAAAAAATGTTGGATTGAAGTTGGCCTGTCAGTTAATAAGATGGATTTATGGCATTAAAAGTTTTAAAATATTATGCCCTCCATCTTAATTGCTGATGCGCTTTGCTGAGTTTCTTTGTTATGTGATTTTTGCCATTAAACTATTTGTTCTATTTTGTCCCATGTCATTACTATTAAATGCTGCTATCAGATCAGAATGAAGAGAACGAATAAGTGTTGGAGCTCCTTTGGTTTCTATAGACCATTGGAGCTTCGAGAATGCAACATAGGAGCGTGGTATTTTCAGGTATAATTTAGTCTCTGGCCTGTAGATCTTCTTTCACTCACTCACCAACTACCCGTTTTGTTCAGTCTGACAATATGATATTTGAAAATAAGTACTGAGAATACATAAATGTTGCCAGTCTTCTAATGACAAAAACCTTCCGGGACAACCTTTATTTATTTATTTATTTATTTTTTGATGATTTTGACACCGACATTTAAAAAAAAATGGTAACATGTTTAGGTGAATCAGAAGTTGAAAATTTAATTTTTTTTTTCTGAAACATGAAATATTAGTTGAGATTATAATGGCGTTATACACTAGTTATGACATTTTATGAAGTCTCTTCTTTGATTTATTTAATTTTTTTTTATTATTCATTAGTAAAAGTGCATTGTAAAGATCGCTAGTCAAAATGTACATGTCAGTCACTCAAAATATTTTTTAAATTTTGTAATTTGAGTTATCCCCCCTTCACCCCTAACCTTCTGACTTTCTCTTATGAAACAACTCAATTCGAAAGATTTTCAATCTCATGGTACGCGAAAGAAAATTGACATTTATTTTTATAATGGAATAAATGATACATTTGCCCTTTTTATATGTGGTATTTATTTATTTATCATTCTTAAATTAGCAAAACAGTTAAAATAAAAGCACGTAACTCAAACATAATCAAAACAAATTGTGAAACATTTAACCAAATATGCCATTAGCACCATGACGTTATGGTAGGCACAATTTTTTTCCAAATGACTTTTTGAAAGTGCATTTATTTCTGTATTTTGCTCCAAGCTCTGTAGATTTCTCCATTGTCCATCACAAATTCCATATATACTACTAAACATTCAATGTTGTTTCACCCATGGAATATTTCAAAGAGGGCATTGATTCTTGTTCATAATCTTTTAAAAATTTGAAATTTTTATCTTATATTTATTTGACTTGATAAATTTCCTTCCTTTTTTTTTAGATGATAAAGTTGGGATTGAGCTATTATTTAATTTGTGTTTTTTTTTGTTTTGTTTTTTTTTTTGGTTGTATATATTTTGTTACACAAGAAATTTAATATCAGCGGTTATGCATGAAGTTATTAAGTAGTTTTTCGCTTTGCAATAATTATATTTATGATTACATAATTAAGTTTCTTATGATTTATTCCAACTAGGATACCCCCACTTT
Source organism: Berghia stephanieae (assembly GCF_034508935.2). Classification (NCBI taxonomy): domain Eukaryota; kingdom Metazoa; phylum Mollusca; class Gastropoda; order Nudibranchia; family Aeolidiidae; genus Berghia; species Berghia stephanieae. The sequence goes on from NC_088360.1 coordinate 99,438,427, forward strand.
TATTTCTGCTCAAATCCATACAACATTGCTTTCACATTTACAGCCATCCCCGGCCTGTCAATTGACAAGCCATTTATAATTGATGTCCAAATATTGAATAATATATTGTACAACACAGCGAAATTATAAAGTTTTTATGGTTGTAATGGCATTTTTTTTTCACTTTTAATTGAAGAAGAAATATGTTGGGTTTTAATTTTTTTTTGTTTGTTTAATGTTTGTTTCTATTTCGAAAGACTTAATATAAATAATTATTGTACAATTCACTTTTGTTTAAGCACCGGGGTGACTAGGGCATTCCGATAGCTCAGTTGGTAAAGCACTCTTTTCACATGCAAGGGGACAGAGGTTGATCGTAGTCCAGTCAATATTTTTTTCTGATCCTCCTGTCTACCCAGTATGAATAGGTTGCTGGGTCTGTAAGATCTGGCAGAAAGTACTTTGTGATAGGCTAGTGTCCTACCAAATGGATAGCAAGCAATTGCTATTGTCATTTCACGCAATAGAAACCGGGATAAACTCTGGCTCCATGGGCCTCATGGTTCTGAAGGACAGACTACTAGAATTGAGCTTTTATATAGCACAATATCCACTAAACATGCTCAAAGTGACACCTGTTAGGCGATATTACAATGTTTCCGACAGAGGCAACGCTGTTAACGGGCAGGTACTCATCTTACATCTGAGTACAGTGAGAGAATGTGAGTAAATAACCGTTTCCAAGGACTCAACTATGCACAGAGTGAGGCTCGAACCCAGGACCTTCTAATTTGAAAGCAAGTGTCATACCACAAGACCACATACTACCAGGGTGACAAACTTCTAGATATTTTCCTCGCTGCCATTTCTTTCTTTTGATAGCATTGAAATCTTATTAGCAAAAATTTATTCAGGCAGAAATTCTTCTAAAAATGGAATTACCTATTGCAGAGCTCAAACTTCAAGGGTGGGGATAAGAATGGTTATAAGTATAAAGTGAACCAGAAAGAAACTCCCTTGTTTAAGTATGATGCATTCGGAGATAAGAATGGTTATAAGTATAAAGTGAACCAGAAAGAAACTCCCTTGTTTAAGTATGATGCATTCGGAGATAAGAATGGTTATAAGTATAAAGTGAACCGGAAAGAAACTCCCTTGTTTAAGTATGATGCATTCGGAGATAAGAATGCTTATAAGTATAAAGTGAACCGGAAAGAAACTCCCTTGTTTAAGTATGATGCATTCGGAGATAAGAATGGTCATAAGTATAAAGTGAACCAGAAAGAAACTCCCTTGTTTAAGTATGATGCATTCGGAGATAAGAATGGTCATAAGTATAAAGTGAACCAGAAAGAAACTCCCTTGTTTAAGTATGATGCATTCTATTTGTAAAGGTTTTCATCGCTTCTTAAAATATCACAAAGTCCTCAGTTTGTAAACCAGAGGAATAGATCAAGGGAGCAGGAACTATTGTAAGCAGAAGACAATTTAAAATAGGATTTTATGTGAAAGTGCCAGACACAGAGGCAAATATGATGGGTTTTGCTGTGATCTTTTGACATTTTTTGTCTTTTGTTTTTAAAGGAAATTTTTTTCTTGTTTGTTTGTTATTTTGTTTAGTAAAGTTGTTTTTTTCCATCTATTGAAATATTGTGTTGTTAGTTGGAAGACAACTGTCCTCCTTTTTGAATATAAAAAAAAGACAAAACAAAACAATGATAATGTATTCAATTTTTATTTCGACATCAATAGACTGAAGGTTTCTCTGACTTGTTATTTTACAATTTGACAGATGTAAATACTTCATGCAGGTACTTCATTGTCTTTTGTCTTAATTGTATTATATGGGAAAATATGATTGATTCAGTTTGTTGCACAAGTATTTTATAAGAAAAAGAGTTGTTTTCTTCTTATTATTATTTGAAACGTTTAAACTTTTTGTCCTCAAGTTGTTCCGCATCAACTCTAAAGGTCAGCTAGGTCTTGGAGAGAGATGCATCATGGAGGAGAATCGTGACACGCTACACATACACGTATGTTCTATTCAGCCTGATGGACCATGGGCATTTGATAAGGTGTGTAATGTGTAATAAATACTAATTTTGGTAAATGAGTATCTATTTTTTATAAAATCAACTATCCACCCCCACCATTGAATGGTTAGTTTTAGAAATAAATTGCCTCTACCTTATTTTAATTTTTAGTATGGGCGATTTTTGATGAAGTGAAATTGGATAAGTTTTATGCAATATGTGATATGGAGATAGGTAAACAGATGTCAAGCTCTCTGTCATATCCCAATTGTTGATATAGGATTAAAGCAATTTTATTTTATTAAAAACACAAGTTTTGATTTAAGATCTTTTCGGATGAAAGTCTGAAATCAACACTTGCATTTATAACCCAATAAACATGATTAAAACTTATTATTACACGCCTTCACATATTTTTTTTTTGTTTAATTCATAAAGCAAGGAATTTGTTCAAGTTAAGAAGATTGAAGGCAAAACTATTGAAGTGAATTAAAATTGTCAACTTTTTTAGTGGGAGGAACTGCAATGTGTTGATGACTCATGATCATGCATTTATGAAAATATAAATAATACTAAGGAGTAAAAAATTATGGCCATTAAGGCACAAGTTCATTAGGGAAAGAATGATGATCTAATATTAGACATTAAAGTTTTTCTAAGCCTACCAAAATATACACTGGAGTGAGATGAACGTCATTCTTATGTTTGTATTACTAAAATAAAAATCTAGAAAAATAAAGCTGATTTATTGTTATGTGACAGTCTACACTGACAGTGATTCAATTTTGCCTTCACAATTTGCTCCATTTTATCAGAAATTCTTACATATGTTTGTATTACTAAAATAAAAATTTAGGAAAATAAAGCTGATTTATTGTTATGTGACAGTCTACACTGACAGTGATTCAATTTTGCCTTCACAATTTGCTCCGTTTTATCAGAAATTCTTACATATGTTTGTATTACTAAAATAAAAATTTAGAAAAATAAAGCTGATTTATTGTTATGTGACAGTCTACACTGACAGTGATTTAATTTTGCCTTCACAATTTGCTCTGTTTTATCAGAAATTCTTACATAACAATTTTTTAATGACTATGTGGCTAAACTAGTTGTTTTGTTAACTTGTACAATCTCATTTTTTTTTGTCCTCTCCAGGCAACTGGTGCAATCCGTCATACCTCACTTAACAAATGTGTTGGGACCACGATTGATGACAAGCTCCATCTTCAGGCCTGTGATGAGACCGCTCTGAATCAACAATGGGAGATTAATGAAATTTACCCTTGGAAGAACTAAAGACTGTTATGGCTGCATGGAGGAATTTACCCTTGGAAGATGTAAAATTTGTAAAGACTGTGTGTATGGATATGAATGAAATTTACCGTTGGAAGATTTAAAAGCTGTAAACACTGTGTGTATGGATGTGAATGAAATTTACCCTCGGAAGAACTGAAGACTATAATGGCTGCATGCTTGCATGGATGGGAGTGAATTTACCCTTGGAAGAACTGAAAGCCATAAAGACTGCTTGAATTGATGTGAATAAAAATTTACCCTTGGAAGAAGTAAGGACTGCATGAATGAATGTGAATGAAATTTATCCTTGGAAGATGTTAAGACTGCATGAATGAATTTGAAAGAAATTAACCCTTAGAAGATGTAAAGACTGAAAGGTTGCCTGTATGGATATGAATGAAATTTACTGTTTGCAGGAATTTAATGAGATTTGATGGTACAGTCTAACCCTGTTAATCAAACATGATTTATCGTGACAATATCTTACTCTCTCTACTCTATTTCATATCGCCTTTAAAGATTCATTATTAACTCTTTAAGATTCAACCCGACAAAAACCGACAACGGCATAATATTCATGGGCGGGGTAGCCAAGACTGACCTCAGTAAGTAAAATCCAATCGTTGTGAAGGAAATGACAGGCCCTGTCACTGCCGCAGGGTGTTTTCAGCTTTGATTTTTATAAATTTGCCGACAGAAAAGAAAATATGTTGTAGAAATTGCGATTTAAATTCTATTTTAGGTGCGGGTGAAAATCATTGACATTGCACTTTGTTTGGTAAAAATCGGTAAAAAATTACGACTTTGGTGATGAAAAATGACTTTGAAGACAATTATTGTAAACTTTAAAAAATATTATGAATGATTTATAACTCCCTTATTTGTGGGTCGATTTTGTCATTCGAGGTATCAATTTTATTGTAATAAAGAGATAGGAACTTCAGAGTTATTTTTTCTGATGCGAAATTATTACTTTGTAATTTTAGCACCAAGAAAAATAGTCGGTAAATAAATTTGTTACACCTCTTTGATAGACCGCCAGGGTCCGTTCGTGTAGAATTGTGAATCAAGCGTTTCAAAGTCTTCGACCAATCACAGGCTATCTATCCAGCTGGCCGAAACAAAGACGCTTCTCCCCGTCGATGTATTACGCTATTGTTATGCAAGGAATATAACACCTTATTGAGTAGGCCTAAAAGCTAAAATCTAAAAGTAAAAAATATAATTCTGAGGAATTTGAAAGTCACATTGCTGAAATCAGCTTGAAAAAAGAAGTACATTGGTCTTTGTTTCATAAAAATCGGTTGAAAACCAACTGTTTTACGAATAAATTAGATTTTAAAAATTGCTTTTGTTTATTTTAGCTTTTTTTAGCAACTTTTTTATTTATCGGCCGATTTTCTTGATTTTTATATCATTCTTTATATCTCAAAGAGACGAGATCAGTGATATACTTTGTTTGTTTCAAATGTAACTAGAACATAATTTGGCTTTTTTTACCTATCGACCATGCCTGGATAATTTATTCAACAACGTGGCGATGTGACGCAACTATTCCATGGCCGTCTTCCACTGCCTAAACGATGATTCAATTCATTGTTGACGGCTGTTGACACGTGAGCTGCCAGAACGACCAATCGTTGAAGGGTCAAGATGCTCAGTAGCCAATCGTTCTTCGGTCAAAAACTTAAGAACTCACGAGAACAAAAGTTTGAAATTTGGTGATGGACGGACCTATGAAATCGTTTCTGGGCGGAGTTTAGCCATGAGTGACCGTAGAAAACGAAAAGGCGACTACAGATATCAAAGAGTAGGCTTATATCATCAAAGGATGTCTACATGATTGACATGGCCATATAGGGAACTCATTATCTATTCCCCCAAAAAGAATCTAAACACGAGAGGGTTAAGTGAGTTGGCACCCAGACTAACAGAGTTACTTGACTTTTTTTTTAAGAAGCCAAAGTTACATTTAAAAATGTGTCCTTTTCATTTGAGATTGCTTGGCTTACCATGATGACATTAGTAATAAACAAAAACGAATATCACAGCTTCTAAAAAGAATAAGATGATAAACACAGAAAGTGTTGGGCTCGAAACTCTTCTTCAGACTATAACAAAAACAGGATAAACATGAATAATTAAAGGTCACATTTCGAGTTCATCCTCGCTGACTACTACTTTCCTGGATTTTAAGTGATGTATTAATGTTTTTTTACTGTATTTGTCACTGGCTGATGAATAGTTTTAAACCCGAAACATTCTGTGATTGGTATTTTGTTCTTTTTTTGAAGCTGTTTTTGTTCATTTTTGGTCACTACTTTTTTGTAGTCCACTGCTTTTATCAGCTTAGAATCTCTTTTACATGATAATATTAACAGCGTTAGACTGTCAAAGTGTATGTATGTACCATCGTATTATGTCTGTGCCTTTATGTAATGTGTGGTTTTTGGAATGTGAATGAAGTGTTTGTCCAATAATGAGGTTGAAGACATGTGAATAGTGTTTTTCCAAAACTCGTTTTAAGTCAATTTTTTGACATGTGGTTTTTGGAATGTGAATGAAGTGTTTGTCCAAGTATGAGGGTGAACACATGTGAATAGTGATTTTCCAAAACTCGTTTTAAGTCAATTTTTTAACTTTTTTTCTGAGATTCTTGCCCAATGAGCAAGTTTAAAATGAAAACTTTATTTCCAGGTTTCGTTGACTCAAAAATATCCTCGAACTAACAACAAATCGATGTTTAATCATAGATATAATAGCCTTAGATAAAAATCTTTTTTGAGTTAAAACTTGATAACTCAAAATATAAGGAGATTACGAGTTTTGAAAAAATCACTTGTTATTTTATCTTGAGACATTACTAATGAAATGTGATAGACTGTTTGTTACCTTACAAATTAGTATTGCGTGATATGTATTATTTTCTTTTTATTCTTTTTATTTGCTTTCTTTAACAAAAAATGAATATTTAAGAAGAAAGGAATGTGTGTATTTATAGCATGCCATGCAGTTACGTCTGCTCATACATCTTTTTGTTTTGTTAATAGTCCAGATACAGTTTTTGGAGTCTGGGTCTGAGATAGACTTATGTTTGTTTTATAAACCAAGATGAAGCTGACTCACTTGTAAATTTGAACTTTTGGTGTGTTGCGTTTAAAATATGAAGAGCAGTAATGCTCAGAGGGTGGAGTGTTAGGGGAAGGAGGGGGCGGGGAGGCCCGGATCTGCTTACTACTATGAAAATTTCGTAGAAATTCGAATTTTTTGGCCCTAATTGACAATTATATAAAGATCTTTAATTCAATAAATTTCTCTAAAACGAAGTTTTTTTGGGGTTTTTTGCCAGAGTTAGTATATAAAGGAGTTTAAAGCATTCATTTAATGTATTTAAACACAAATTGGTAATTTGTAATGGTAGTTATAATGTCTACTATGTTATAACCCCTGAAAACTACGATTTTTTCCAATTCCAAGTAGGCAGGTCTGGGAAGTCCGTATCTCAGATGATACAGTACTTGCCTCTCAAGCAAAGGGACCTGAAGGTTTTGTTTTTTTTTCCTGACCCTTCTGTCCACCCTGCAGTGATTGGGTAGCTGACTCCTTTAGATCGTGCTGGAAATATTTTGTGATAAGACTAGCATCTTGCCCAAAGGAGGAAGTAAGGAATTGTTAATGTTAATTTTAAAACACGATCAAAACCAGGGTGAACTTAGGCTCCATGAGTCTTGTGGCTCTGAATAACAATTTATTTTAATGCACATCTCATATTACTCAATATCAGCAGTGAAGTCTTGAGAAAAAAACAACAAATTGCTCAGAGTGAAAATATTACATAGTCAGTAAGCGAGACAACTATTAACTGTTCACTTCATTGCAATCCAACCAACCGAAATTGTGAATCTCGTGAGTTTGAGCAGGAAGTTTTGGATTTGCTATTTGATAGTTTGTTTTAAGTATTATTATTACTATTGTTTTGTTTTTTTCATTTTTTGTTGTTGTTGTTTTCTTATTATATAATTCCCATCAGACTTAACATATTTACCATTTTTCTGGACTTTCTATATAACATAAATGTACGTGTGTTACTTTGACAAATGTTATTTGGCTCTGTCACCTCAATATTATACTGAGGACGAAGATTGTCCAATTTGCTGCTGCACCTGTATTATCAAACATTCCATCATTCCGTGTGCTTGCAATGATGTTATATTATTAGCTGTGTGGTGTGTGGATAGATGAGTAATAAATACATATTGTGTGTAGACTTGATGTGACCTATTTGAATACATAATAGATTTCAATTTCAGGGACATTAGAGTAAAATAATATTTTTTTGTGTACAAATTTATATTTCAGGAAGGAATAGCAATAGGTGCAAGTGAAAACTAGCACAGATTTTAGAAATTAGCATTTCCTTTCTTTGCATCGAAGCTCATTGCCTACAAGTAACAATTAATTGTTTGGCATTAACATTGATGCTATTGTTACGATGAATGAATCAATTTTACTTGAGACGATAAATGGAAGTAAGTGACCATGTGTTACATAAGGTGAACGTAATTCATCTTATTGTTTCATCAACTTATCCAATTAATTGTTGGTTTATAGCTCAAGAATCGAAATTTGTGACTTTGAACAGGCCACAAAGATTACTCTAGTCGTGATAACTAATCTTTTTTTTATTTGTAGCAAGACCATTGGTGACAACGTGTGTTGTGTATCTTGTTTTTTTTGTTTTGTTTTGTTTTGGTTTTTATTGGAAGGAGAAGGGTGGGGGGGGGGGGGGGGCACAGTTTTCCAATTGATAAATTTGTATAATGGGACAATGTGTTGTTCCAGGAAGGGACGGAGGGGGATTTTTTTCTCCATCTTTTATTTTATCTTTTTCTTCCTTTTATTTTTTTATTGTTCAAGATCTGAGCTTCAAAACTTTACCTTGTGTAAGATTTACAGCATGTGTTGTTATCCTATCATGACATACATCTACTTTGTCTCCTATGAGGCATGATGACACCCATGCCCATCGTATGTATCAAAATGACAATTTGTTTATTAGATGAGAAGTACATTGGCGATAGAGTAGAAGCGTGACATAACTTTTTGTTATCATGTATGAATTTGTAGCAACACTTCACTAGCCTGATATCAACTGTCTGGAGAGATTGGTTGATAAGGATATTGGATGATGATGTCTTCTTATCAATCATCAACATTTATTCAAAACTGACCTCTGATTTGCCACACACACTGGTTCAGTTGGTACTAATGTTTGTTTGCACATTTTTTATATAAACTTTTGTTCGATACCTTTGCAGGATAGTGTATGCCGAGTGCACGTCTTAAGTGATTTTTATGAAAAGCGTCAATTTTTATTTCGGTAGTTTCGATCAATGCTCATGTGCCTGAATTATACAACAGGGTAGATTTTCACCAATGAAATTTGGTTCTGTTTGTTCTACTCCACACATGCGAAAGCTTGTTGTCAATTCAAATTCTTGAGCTAAGGTGGAAACTTTTCGGACATATTCTACGTCTTTAAACAGAATTCCCGCCTTTTAAAAATAATTTTGTATTATAGCTCAATAATCAGCTTAACGAGCTTGTTTTTTCCCCTCAGAATTAAGAATACAATGAAGATTACTTAATTGTTTTTACCACTGATATTATCTCTGCTTTTAGAAAACATTTCTACAAGTCTTTTGAAAATAAATAAATATCACTTATTTCTCTATTTCAAACAGGAAAATTGTGGTACCAGTATGTTGATGCTGTACATGTCGTCAGTCTTTATTTATTTATTTTAATCTTCATCTTTTTGGCCAAGTTTGATATATGTATAATGTTATATTGTTATTATGATATTCCAATCACAAATTAAATATATATGATATAGTTGAGCAATTGAAATACAAGGTGCATGTCTATGCATCCATATATTTTAACTATATATTCATTTCATATAGGTCAGTGAATAGCAGCATATAATATAACAAATAAAAGTCATTTAACATTTGTGACTCATCGTCTCAAAACGGTGTTTTATGTCAGAATGGACCAGATGCTTAAAACCAAAATTTTAACCAATATATAAAGAGCGTCAGACTCTAACCGTACAAGTGCCACATGTCATAAAATTATTATTTTCAGCTTATATTAAAGCCCAACCCACTAACCACATGCCCATGATTTGGCAGGAATAGTCATGTGATCTAAACACACATGACAAGCGTTCTTGGAGAAGTTGCATTGTCTTTTTTAAAATGTTCTCAAAATTTAAACTTCAAATATTTTAATTTTTCTTTTATTTTAATCATTTTGACTTCACACTCAATTTTCTTTTTCGAGTTCATTCTGACATAATAACCAGATTGGCGTATAAAAAACTATTGATCTAAAATTGAATATTATAACAGCTTTGAAATAGAAAAATATACCAAAGATGGAACGTTTCGGGCTCAAATCCCTTCAACAGTCTATATTTTTTTTAAAAACTGAAAATATTAAGATAATATACTTGAAATCCGGACCGACAGCAGGAAAGAATGTCATTTCAAGATCCTGTTACTTGAGGTCAAAATGTGTCAAACACTTTCTGCCATCTGGATTTTAAATCGGTATATTCATGTGTTATTTGCTGAAGAAGGGTTTTGAGCCTGAGCCGAAACTTTCTGTGATTGATATATTTTTTTTTTTTGAAGCTTTATTAGTCCATATTTATTTCTGTATATTCCTTTTTACGGTCCACATCTTCTAGCAGCGAGGCATCAGATGGGCATTGTGGATACATTTTTCTTTTAAAAGACGTCACATTCCAGGGTTTTATAACGCGACAATGAATACAGGGTAATGCTGGACGGTGATACTGATATTGTCTATTTCACTCCTCTGTGTCTTTTTATTATGTAGCTATCCTATTCCTGAAACAATATTACTTGGTTTATTTTTTTTATTTATTATTTTTAAAAAATTTTTCTCAGGTCTTGACTCACTAAAAGGAAACATTCGTGTATGTTTTATGTTTCTGGGAATAGGGTCTAGTTGAACTGACTGAAAGTAATTTGTGATAGACTAGCGTCCAATTCAAGGGGTAGCAAACTATTGGCACTATCAATAAAGTTGACCAGCCATCTCAAGAGTGATATTATGTCGGGGTGAGCTTGGTACTGGAAATTGAGTGTATAGCTGCAAACATGAAACTTGATAACATGAGAATTTCTATTCATTGTGATGGAAAATAAAGGTAATCTCTATTTATTATAATGGACGATAAAGGTAATTTCTATGTGTTATGATAGAGGATAAAGGTAATTTCTATTTGTTATGATAGAGGATAAAGGTAATTTCTATGTGTTATGATAGAGGATAAAGGTAATTTCTATTTGTTATGATAGAGGATAAAGGTAATCTCTATTTGTTATGATAGAGGATAAAGGTAATTTCTATTTGTTATGATAGAGGATAAAGGTAATTTCTATATGTTATGATATAGGATAAAAGTACATTCTTACATTTCAATCAACTCAGAGTTCTTGTTTCATATCCTTTTAACTCCAAATTCACTTTAGAGGCACAAACCATCTCGACATAATACCTTTTTTGAGATGGTGGGTCACAATTGAATGCTATTGAAATAGGGAGAAATTCCATTCCATGGGCATTTATTGTTGTGATGGGAGATCTAATATAGTGTCTTGCTATTTCCCTACAGTAAATACCTTGAAATTTAGAAATTTCCTAAAGTAAATTTATTGAACTGTTTTCCATATTTTCACCAGTTAAGTATTAATTTGCCCGTTATGAATTTTAGATATTTTCCCATTTGTTTTCAATTTTCATATATTTTTTTTTTTTTGTTTTGCTTTCTTAAAGAGAGTGGTGGGGACTGCTTGAAGCTTGGGATTGTGAAATTACTTATAGTATTTTCCCAAACTCTACTTACTTACTGCCTTTTTTATTTAACATTCTTCAGATGTTTTAAAACTTTTAAGTTTTCATTCAAGTTTTTTAGATAATGCATAACCGAGTTAATGCATGTTCTTCATTTATTAAGAAGATATATTTTTTTTTCATTTGTATAATTGTTGTTATGCAACCTATTGACTGATATATATTGATTGTATGAATGATTTTAAGATCACACAAGAAACTTTATCATAGATTGTATTGGAAAAAAAAGAAGGGGATGTGTTGCTCAGCATGGCATGGTGTAGTGTGCAAAAGAAAGGTATGATCCCCTTTAACGGGGTTTCAAGGTGGTTTGAAGATGCATCATGACAAAATGGGGCAGCGTGGCTCATTGCTTTATCCCTAAAGGTACTAAGTTCGATATTTTTATTAATACAGAGAAAGCGCATTTAAGTATTATTGTAATCAACGTAGAAATCTGCTTTGCAAAATAAAACAAACAAAAAACAAAAAAAGAAAGAAAAATAACACTTTTTAAAAAATCCAAAAAGACAATTGTATAATTCCCCCCCCCCCCCTCCTCCCTCCTAAAAAAAATGCAAAATCAAAATCAAAACATAAAACACAACAATTAACCCCCCCCCCCCCACCTTAAAAAAAATATAATAACCACTACAAAGCAATCACATGTTACTTTAGTTCATCTAAAAATCTAAAATATTTATTACAACTCAAGTTGACATCTATTTATGGTTACTGTCATGTGGGAACAAAAACATGATGGTTAAGATATAAAATAGGTGAACAGTCTTTTCAATTTTCGGCCCCCCATTTTTGGAACTCTCTCCCATCACACATGAGATGCTCGGATTCGTTGACAACGTTCAAATCTCGCTTAAAGTTTTATCTTTTTACGTCATAATGTTGCAATATTATTTTCATATTTTGTTGTTGTTAAATTGAATTCGTATCACGTTTCCTTCACACTTATCTCACTGTAATATGTTTTGTTTTATATCAATGTAAAGCGCTTAGAGCCTGTGACAACGGGGTAAAGCTCTATATAAAAGCCATTTATTATTATTATTATTATTTTGATCTTGACTTTCAAAATCATGTTATAAAATTTAAGTTAAAATGCATGCTTCACAAAAGAGCGTTAGTTTTGTTTGTTTCAATTTTCTTCATCTCTCCGACACAATACCAGATTCATACGATGCATCACAATTGATAATTTTTAGCACTATTTGGTTTGTCATACTAATCCATATTTCATTCAATGATCACTTCATTAGCCATTAGTGCCAATTCATAAAATGTGTCTGTTACTTGCCATCACGCCCTTTGTATGTGCTTGTTATGACTTTGATGTAGTGTGTAGTTAGTAGACGTTATAAGTATCAAAAACACTGTTTAACCCACTGCACACAAACATTGCCATTTGTGCCAATTCATATTTTTCATAAGTTTTGAACACGAGAGGATAACAAATTTGTTGTTAATAACTGAACCTGAAGGGTATTGGTATTTAAGCACTAAAGCATTTTTACCAAGTAGGTTACATAGCTTTTACAGGGTGGGGTCTTTCGACCTCTCATGGTGGTTAGCGTCTTTGTTCTGGTTTGAGATTGCTTGTTTCTTTTCCTTGTCCTGGTGGGGATCGTAAGAGGGGGGAACAGTCAAATGTATAGTAGCTTTTTTGAGAGATAATATTTTTTTCCTTGTAAATCATCTCTCTGTTACGTATTACAGATGAATATATTGTACTTTGTAAACATTTGAGTGTATCCTTCAAAGCAGGACCCTTTGCTTGTGCCTAGATGGCACCTTTAGGAATTGTCAAAATAGTTGCATCGATGATTGATCATGAAATCGTCTGTTCCCTATTTGAACCACTCCGCTTTGTCTTGCTTTCACTTTGGTGCTTTATACCTTTACTGCGCCATTCACACGTGTCTCATTCGTCCTTAATGTTTTATTCATCGTGTTTTGTTGATAAAAGGGAAACCCCAAACGACCACAGTATCTGTCTTCATCTAATAAATTAAACCCTACAATTCAATACTTATCGTTGCTTTATACTTCACAACTATAACTTTTCTCTCTATCATCTCCCCTTTTTACTGGTACTGAAATAACATTATAGAGTTGCAAATATCATAAAAACAAAAACAAACAAACCTTTCCCACTGAAAAATTGAAATCATAATTCCTCTACCTCTATGTCGTTCCCTCTCCCTACTTTTAATTCGTCATCAACTTGCTCTCCTCTCCTCAAATAAAAAAAACGAAAGGAGTATTAGAAAGTCTTCAAAATTTAAATTTCTCACTCTGGCCTCATTCTCCTCACCGCGTAGGTTTAGAAGGAGATATGAGAGATGATTTTACAGTAACGGCCCTTCATCATCCAGATCTGTCCTCGGCTAATATCATTTGTATTTTTGGCTGTCCATTTGGTTTGTGTGTACAGAGGAGATACAATGAATAGGAACATTGAAAGTGAAAGTATTACTACATGTATATTGTTATATTTCACGATTGCTTCAAGATGCATTGTTGTATTGTTTTGAAATCAGTGACTTGCTAGTACTAACACTGCTCTGTTATGTTTACATTATTTCAATATGAAAATGACATCACGGACACCACACCGCTCGAATATGACAAAATATTTAATATATAATGATGATAATATTGTATATATATAAAAAGAAATACAAATAATATGTGACCCACAGACTCAATCTGGTATTTTATAGGGTTGAATCCTTGGTAGAAATGTGAACCTGTTGAAAAACCGATAGATATGCCACTGACTCGTACACCATTGGCACCATTCGATCACTTGATTTTGCCTACATTAGTAGTTGCCGAAAACAAGTCAGACTCTCTGCCCCCTAGAAAATACCATCATGGGCAAATTAAATCCTTTTAACAAAAAAAATATTTACGGAATTCAGTATATAATAATAATAATAATAATAATAATAATAATAATAATAATAATAATAATAATAATAATAATAATAATAATAATAATAATGATAATAATAATAGATCTTTATTGTCCATAAATATGTCAATTCTTGTTATAACGTTAAATGATAACTATAACATTGAACAGATATTTCACTCCTACTTATTTTCTCTCTCTCTCTCTCCCATAGTGGGCAGGGAGGTACATACTGTGTCTTCTATCCCCTTATATCTGTTTTCCAACATGCTTTCTATCTTTGTCTTGGAATGAAATTACTTGGTTTTTTCCTGGCCCTGGTCGGAGTCCTGGCTGGGAGGGAAACAGTCAAATGCATAGTTATTGTTTTGGGGATGATATTTTTTTCCTTGTAAATCATCTCTCTGTTATGTATTATTGTATGTGTTATTTTAAATGTATAATGTAAGTATTTGAGTGTGTTCCTCTTTGTTGGATTTTGTGCTTGTGTCTCGATAGGACTTATAGGTGATCTCAAGCTAAGTACTTTGATAGTGTGCTTGCTTTTGGAATCTACATCTGTTTCCTATTTGAACAAATTCCCCTTTGTCTTACCTTTTCTTGGGTGCTTTAATTGTAATTCTAGAACTTTTTACTATCCCATTTTCTTCCTTTTTACTGGCGCTGATATGACCTTAATGTGTTGCAAGCGCCGTAAAACCCT
>NC_088360.1:99455801-99483301 GCF_034508935.2 Berghia stephanieae
ATGCTTGGTAAACATTTGAGTGTATTCCTCTTAGTTGGGACCTGTGCTTGTGTCTGGATGAGACTTATAGGTGATCTCAAACTAAGTACTTTAACGGTGTGCTCTTGGAATCTACATCTGTTCCCTATTTGAACCCGTTCCCCTTTGTCTTACCTTTTCTTTTACGCTTTAATTGTAATTCTAGAACTTTTAACTATCCCATTCTCTTCCTTTTTACTGGCGCTGATATGACCTTAATGTGTTGCAAGCGCCGTAAAACCCTTAAAAACAAACAAACAACATATCGAGGTACACAAATTAAACTGGTCTGATGCAAAATGTGCGGCTTTGTGGTCTAGTGGTATGAGACTTGCCTTCGGACTGGAAAGTCCAAGGGTTCGAGTCCCACTTTGAGCGACGCATAGTTGAGTCGTTGGATAAACCCCTTTATGCTGTCTCTGTCAGAAAAAAAAATTGTAATAGTAATATCTCCAAACAGGCGTCATGTTTTGTTCTACATGTTAAGTGTTGCTGTTGGCCAGGGACCCCTTGTAAAGTGATTTGAGCATGTTTAGTGGATATCATGCTATATAATTACTCGGGTTTTTTTTTTGGATTGTTTGTTGTTGTTTTTTTTTTTTTTGTTTTTTTGTTTTTTATTTTTTTATTTTTTTTTTGGGGGGGGGGGGAGGGGGTTCTGTTTCTCTTTTTAAATTATGACCCTGATTTGACAAAGTTGTAATGGACGATATTTTATGACGGTTTAAGAGTATTTCCATTACAACATAAAAATATGGGTTATTTATTAGAACTGCTAAAAAGTACACGTTACCGTATATGATTTTTAAATGTCATATAGGGAATGAGATTAGCGGAAGAGTAGCGTCCCTTGATTGGAAGTCACGAGCGGAAAAGTTATTAGAGAGAGAACGCCATGTTGGTTGTGCGGCATGAGACACTTCACCGAAAGCGAGGACGCGAGATACGCATGCGAAAAACCATTTTGACGTTCTCTGTTGGGTGACGTCCAATCAAGGGACGCTACTCTTCCGCTAATCTCATTCCCTACAATATGAAAAACTTCTTGTATTTTTCTTTGTCTGGCACCTTTCATACACACTTACTCAGATATTTACCCTTGTAAAGCGCTCTGAGCATGTGCAGTAGATACTGCGCAATATGAAAGCTCACGTTGTTTTTTTTTGTTTTTGTTAAAACCATATCGGGACGAGGATGATACAGGCTTAGATTCTATTCGTTAGAGGATAGAATAAACACAATTTCTTGCTTGATTCATTCTAGTCAGCTGATCCTGCGTAGGACGTTGCTTCCCGAACTTTCTTGCGAAACAGATTACGGTTTTCCGCCAGTCTACTTGCTTGAGTTGTTGTCATTCCCAGCCATTCATATGTATCATGTTCCCAGCTTCTTGTTGGTCTACCTCTTCCTATCTTGCCGTCTACCCATGTCTGCAGAATGTGCTTTTCTAATGATTACTGGCGAGTCGTATGGCCAAAATAGTTCAGTTTCAATTTCGTTACAGTTTGAAGAAGAATTGGTGATTTTATTCCGATCCTTCTCAGGACTTCTTTGTTTGTTTGTTTTTCAGTCCATGATATTCTGAGTATTTTTCTGTAGCATGCCATTTCAAAAGCTGTGATCTTTGTGCTCTCTGCTTTGCTGATAGTCCACGCTTCGCATCCATATGTTGCAGTTGGGAAAACAACACTTTTGAGGATTTTGATTTTTGTTTGAATGCACTGCCCTTTCCAGATATTATTCATCTTGTCTAGCTTTGATCTTGCCATTGCTAGTTTCCTCCTGATCTCTGAGGCCGATTTCCCGTTGTACTCAATCCTGGCTCCAAGATATTCAAAATTCTTTACTCTTTCTATTTCTTCTCCATTGATTTTCATGTTGGCATCTGTTTTGCACTTGTCAGTATTCATGATTTTGGTCTTCTTTATATTCAGCTTAAGGCCTTTGGTCTCGCTGTGTTCCTTTACAGATGTTATTAGATTCTCTAGTCCCCCCGGTTTCTTGCTTACGTTATAAAAAAAAAACATAAGCTTTTATATTACGCGATATCCGCTAAATGTGCTCATTCAAAGCGCTTTATAAAGGGTCCCTGACCAACAGCAACATGTAACATGTAGAACGAGACATGACATGATTGATGCCTGTTAGACGATATGATATTACAATTTTTTTCAGAAAGAGACAAAGCTGTTGTTACCAGCCAGATAGTCATTTTACACACGAGTGCTGTGAGAAGAATGTGAGTAATGTGAGCCTTTTCCAAGGACTTGACTATGCGCCGAGCGATGCTTACTTAAACTCTGGAGCCTTCCGATCAGAAAGCGGGTGTCGTCCCGCAAGACTACAAAGCCGTACAAATAAAAAAACCCGAAAAAAAAACAACCCAACTTGAAGTATGTATTTCATGTCATTTTAATATTTAAATTCATTTTTAGGGGTCCCGATCTCTGGAACCTTCCGATCAGAAAACGGGTGTCGTCCCGCAGGACCAAAAAGCCGTACAAAAACCAAAAAACGAACTTGAAGTATGTATTTCATGTCATTTTTATTAATATTTAAATTCATTTCTAGGGGTCCCGATTCATCTCGATATAATACCATTTATTTGGGACGATAGATCATATAGTGATGCTATGACTATGACCATTCCCATTCATAATAACAATACTTAATGGTTTCACATCGCTTGCTGTACTGTTCACGCAGACAATCATTTATAAAGGCATCAAATAAATCGTCACAACTGTCGGGTAACCTCTGCAGTGTATGGTAGCACGTCTGACCGGTAATCTGGAGGTCTGAGGTTCGATCCCTAGTCGAAACAGGGTGATTTTTCTGGATGGGGTATTTTTGTTGTTGTTTTATTTATTATTTTGTTTTATATTTTTCTCTCTGCTTTGCCTGATCCTGTTTTATAGACACTTTTTTTTAGTTCTTAATAATTTGAATAAGCCGCTCAACGACAAAATGATTTTTTTTTTAAAATGGCCTGAAATTTTATTCTTCAGACTCGACCTTCCATCTTTATCTGGTGTCGTGTTAGGAAGAAGGAAATGTTAAAAAATGACTGTAACCCTTTTATAAATTTTGACAACTATTTTTAAATACACGTTTTCCAGTGTGCGGCAGTTAACTGGGTAACATCTGAATAATGAAATTTTATTTTAATGAATTTTTGTCCGTTCTAAAATTACTTTGGTATCAATTATTTTGTTATTTTATCTCTTTTGACTTTAAATTCAATTTTCGAGATCTTTCATCATACTGGCTTGTGGCGATCGGTATGCCTCAAATGGAAAGGAGAAAAAAAATCATGTTTGTCAGTTTTGTGATTTGACAAAGTATTCTAGAATATTTGTCTGACCTCCCATAGTGGGCAGGGAGGTACATACTGTGTCTTCTATCCCCCTATGTCTGTTTTCCAACATGCTTTCTGTCTTTGTCTTGGAATGAGATTACTTGGTTTGATTTTGTCCTGGCCCTGGCTGGATACCCTAGCTGGGAGGGAAACAGTCAAATGTATAGTTAGAGTTTTGGGAGATGATATTTTTTCCTTGTAAATCATCTCCCTGTTATGCACTGTATTGTTTTGTTTAAATATTATATATGATTTTTAAACATTTGAGTGTATCCCTCTTCTTAGTTGGGACCTGGGCTTGTGTGTGGATGAGACTTTTAGGTGATCTCAAACTAAGTACTTTGAAAGTGTGCTCTTGGAATCTACATCTGTTTCCTATTTGAACAAATTCCCCTTTGTCTTACCTTTTCTTGGGTGCTTTAATTGTAATTCTAGAACTTTTGACTAACCCATTTTCTTCCTTTTTACTGGCCTTAATGTGTTGCAAACAAAAACAAAAAACAAAACAACTATTTTTAAATACACGTTTTCCAGTGTGCGGCAGTTAACTGGGTAACATCTGAATAATGAAATTTTATTTTAATGAATTTTTGTCCGTTCTAAAATTACTTTGGTATCAATTATTTTGTTATTTTATCTCTCTTGACTTTAAATTCAATTTTCGAGATCTTTCATCATACTGACATGTGGCGATCGATATGCCTCAAATGGAAAGGAGAAAAAAAATCCTGTTTGTCAGTTTTGTGATTTGACAAAGTATTCTAGAATTATGCCGGATTCACAGATGACTTATTTCACCATATCGTTCTTTCAGCTATCCAAAATGCATTAACTTACAGTTATTATTTTTTTCTCCTTTACTTTATGTTACATAAACAAGATTGGTCTGTTTGTGAAAAGAAATAAAGGTATTTAATAAATGATTTGTTAATCTGTTAATTCTTTGATGTTGTTGTTGCTGTTTTTTTTTTGTTTTTTTTGCTTTTTAATTTTGTTTTTGTTGTTGTTGTTGTGTTTTTAAAATTGTTATTGGTTTCCATAGTGTAAAAAACTCACGAGCATCTAAGCTGCTAGAAACTGTGGACTGTAAAATGTAATGGATAAAAATGAATTTAATAGCTTCAAGAAAAAAAAAAAGGAAGAAAATACCAAACAATGAATGTTTCGGACTCAAATGTCTTCTTTAGCAAACAACAAAAACAATTTTTATAATCCCAAGACCAAACCGTTAATACTTCACTTTAAATACGGACGGACGGCGAAAAACCTTTTATTCTGCGTCTGTTTTTGATATTTTGTTCTTTATTATTTTTATTTAAGTATTTTAAATTTTTTTTTGGAATCGGTTATATTCATTTTGTACATTACGCCGAACGGGCGGTGACAGGATGATTGAAACTTTCGTCTGTAGTGTTTCATTCATCCTGTTCTGTTAATAAAGGGGAAACCCGAAACGTCCATTTTGTCTGTTTCCGTATTGAAGCTCACATTCAATTTCACATTGTTATTTATAATTGTTACCGATGTCACAACAGGAGGATCACATTCGACGGCAATCTTGTAGCTGTATCAGCGTGGGATTTTCAGATATCAACAAGTATACATCGCTTTTCATGTGCGGCTATGTTGTCTAGTGGTACGACACTCGCTTTCGGATCGGAAGGATCTGGGTTCGAGCCTCGGCTCTTTTCTCACATTCTCTTACCCTACTCAGGTGTAAAATGAAAAATATGGCCGTTAACAGCATTTTCTCTGTCCGAAAAATTGTAACATCGCCTAATAGGCGTCATGTCCCGTCCTAAATGTTAAATGTTACTGTTGCTTTGAGCACATTTAGTGGATATTGCGCTATATGAAAGCTCACTTTAAAAAAAAGTCAAATCTATAGTTATATTTCTGGGAAATACATGTGTCCTTGTAAATGATATCTCTGTTATGTTCGGTTAATTTGAATATAATATTATGGTTTGTAAACATTTGAGAATATTCCTCTTGGTGAGATCATGTGCTTGTGTGGATGAGACTTTTTAAGTGTTCTCAAACGAAGTACACTCATGTGTTCTCAAACTAAGTACACTAATGGTGTGCTACATCTGTTCCCTATTTGAACCATTCCCCTTTGTCTTACCTTCGTTCGATTTTAAATGAATATTATATTTTTGGACCGCCCCATTTGTTCCTTTTTAATGGCGCTGAATGACTAGTTGTGTTGTATAGCCCATAAAAGAAACAAACAATTAAAAAAATTATTTCGAAGGAAATATTATCATTTCTCAATAAAAGATAACAAATATTTTTATTTTTTTTAATGATTTCGAAGGAAATTTAAACATTTTTCATTTAAAAAAAACACGAATCACAACTGGCTATTCTCTAATGACATGCATTGATCCACAACACATGATTTTCTATCACACCTTATTGTACAGGTGTGCGGCTATGTAGTCTCGTGGTATGACACTCGCTTTCGGATCGGAATGACCTGGGTTCGAGCCTCGCTCGGCGCATAGTTGAGTCCTTGGAGAAGGTTCTTTACTCACATTCTCTCACCGCACTCAGGTGTAAAACGAGTACCTGGCCGCTAACAGTGTTGTCTCTGTCCGAAAAAAAATATAACATCGCCAAATAGGCGTCATGTCCCGTCCTAAATGTTAAATGTTGCTGTTGGCCAGGGACCCCTTGTAAAGCGCTTTGAGCACATTTAGTGGATATTGCGCTATATAAAAAAGCTCATTTTTTTACACGGTCCATCTAGATAGCAAATTCTCAGATAATGTCCTACAACACACTACAGAGGGGTACTCAATCCCACCTTGTTTCCAATTCCCCTGGGAAGAAAGAAAAATTAAAAAAGACGAAAAAACAAGAAAGACCCCCCCCCCCCCAACAAATAATGTTACTACTACTACTACTACTACTACTACTACTACTACTACTACTACTACTACTACTACTACTACTACTTCTACTACTACTACTACTTAATAAATAATAATAATAATAATAATAATAATAATAATAATAATAATAATAATAATAATAATAATAATAATAATAATAATGATAATAATAATAATAAAAATAATAATAATAATGATAATGATAATAATAATAATAATAATAATAATAATAAGAAGAAGAAGAAGAAGAAGATAATGATGATGATGATGATGATGATGAAAAATCCAGTTCAAGGTATGATATGGCCTGGCGTATGAACTCTGCAGTTATATGAAACAACAAAGTTCGTGTAAATACACCAGAGGCGAGAGAGAGAGAGAGAGAGAGAGAGAGAGAGAGGGAGGGAGGGGGAGGGGCGAGAGAGAGAGAGAGAGAGAGAGATAGGCCGATGAGAGGTTAAGGAGGAAGAGGCGCGCGAAAAGAGACTGACTTTAAATCGGTTAAGTAAAATGCACTTTTCAAGTCACAACGAAACAATTAGTTTTTTAAGCACATGGAATGGGTATACTTTAACTCACTCCACCCGAACACCGAATAAATATGTCCGTAGTATACCCGGGGTTACTTTTACCCCATGGCTATTTGTCACATTTTTCTGAGACAAATTATAGGCGTAATATCAAAGCTATTGTTTTTTTTTTTATGTTTACATGTTAATGGTAGTTGAATATCTATGCACATGCTCATTTTTAATACTTTTTTTTACCAATTTTGAAAAGTAGCAAAAATCTCTAGGGTAGAGTGAGTTAAATTTGGCACAGCAAGAGTTTTACACGATTTATCGGTTCTCGAAAGTACGCAATTCATAAATGGTTTAGCTTTGTCTTTTTTTTTTGCTTATAGATATGAGTTCAATGTCTACAAATTATACACATATTGCTTTATTTTGTCACATACCTTCTCTAATCGGTATCACCTTGGGATGGATTAAGTATCAAAAAGTGGATTTAAAGCAAAAGTGATATAAAATATGTCATTTTAGTGTTTTAGGGTCCATTTATTTTGGTTAATATGCAGTATAGATTCATTGGTGGGGTCCTTTGACCTTCCAAGATAGACAGGAGATCACTGGCTACGTATTCCATTCCCCCATATCTGTTTATTTAAATTGTTTTAAGGCTTTGCCTTGGAATGGGATTACCTGATTTTTTCCTGGCCCTTGCCGGGATCCTTGACTGAAAGAGAAACAGTCCAATATATAGTGTTTATTTTCCTTGTAAATCATCTCTCTGTTTTGACTGCTATATTTATATTTTTTATTTTGAACATAAGATTTGTAAATATTTGAGTATTTTTCTCTTGGTAGGATCGTTTGCTTATGTCTGGATGAGACTTTTCGGTGATCTCAAACTTAGTACACTGATAGTATGCTTTTGGAAACCACATCTGTTCCCTTTTTGTACCATTCTTTTTTGTCTTTCTTTCTTCGTGTGCTTTTCATCGTGTATCTAAAATTTGTTACTATACCATTTTTTCCCTATTTACTGGCGCTGAAATAACCTACATGTGTCGCAAGTGTCGTAAAACGAAAAACAAAACAAAACAAAACAAAAAGAAAAACAGACATACAAACAAACAAAAAACCCCAAAAAGTTTAGGTAAACCCAAAGGCATTGTGATTGTGCGCATGCGTCTCTCGTCCTCGCGCGAGGACGAGAGACGGATGCGCACAATTAACATGACGTTCTCTCTCTAATAACTTTTCCGCCGGTGACGTCACAGACTATGGGTGACATCCAATCAAGGAACGTAACTCTTCCGCTAATCTCATTCCCTATACTACTTGTGTATAGCACATGTTTGAACGCAATACTTTCTTTCGCTTGTCAGATGTCACGTAACTAAGTGGGTCAGGGTGGCTCAGCTTTGCTTCGTACCCGAAAAGTACTGAATTCAATCACAAACCATTGCGCTGTGTGGCCTTGAACAAGTCACCTCGCCCGCGTTCAGTTTGCGGCGCTGCATTGCGGCTGATGCCTTGGTTATTCCAGTCTTCCCTTGGAATAGACCCTAAAGATAAATTTCCCCTATGGGATGAATACACCGAATTTTATTCTTATTTTTTTTACATTTTATTTTTTAAACATTATATTCACAAAATTGTTGGATGTTATAAATCTTTTTAGAAGGAACAAAAGTGACGACACACGGCTCTTTGTTATTATTTTTAGACAGCATGTTAGTGATTAGTTATCATTACATTTCATCAATCAAACTACGTTAAAGGTTACACACAGTTTTGTGTGTTGGTATGTTTAATCTGGCTGGCGAATGTTATGAGTATTTTACCTAAACGCATAGGATCAATACATCTACACAGGACAAACAGTCTGAAAATAAACTTTATTTTTATGGCACTTCAAATATATCTGCAATATTTTTATGAATTGATAATATGGGCAATGTGATTTAAATAGAAGTTCAGAAGCTACTTTTCCCTAATTTACTAACTTCAACCTATGTAGGCAAGTTATGGCAACAGCAGCTCAAAATGATAAACTCAATATTGCCAAATGCCTTGCTATAATTAATTATAAATAATAAAATAATTACGCCCTTTAGCAACGGTGCCATAAGATCCCGTCGCTTAGGCATTCTATGAAGGAATATCGATTATAATCCATCGAACAGGATGTCTGATGTCAACAGAAATTACCCACGTTGTCCCTTTAAGAAAGAAATTGAATTCTGCATAATTTTCATTCCTCTCTTTTAATTGAGAGATGCTCTCAAAGCATTAAATGTGGTCTAGCGTCTCAAAACGGTTTTTACATCGGGATGAACTGTGATAGAAATTGAATTCATAGCCACAAGTATTACCTTTGGGTTAATGTCTCTCGTATTAACAAAACAATCGTGGATGTCCGGATAATTGAGCTTTTTTTATATAGCGCAATCTCCACTAAATGTGCTCAAAGCGCTTTACAAGGGGCCCCTGTCCAACAGCAACATATAACATTTAGGACAAGACATGCCGCCTGTAAGGCGATATTATATTTTTTTCGGACAGAGACAACTCTGTTAACGGCCAGGCACTCATTTTACACCCTGAGTACGGTGAGAGAATGTGAGTAAAGAGCCTTTTCCAAGGACTCAACTATGCGCCGAGCGCGAGGTTCGAACCCAGGACCTTCCGATCCGACAGCGAGTGTCATACCACTAGACCACAAGCCACACAAGCGGTGGCTTACCAGATGGAATGCCCGGGTAGGGGTGACAAGCCCCCATTTTGGCTCCTGAGCCCATTTTTATGTGCGCGGACTAGCGCTTAGCCTATGTCTATAGTCAAGGTCTTGAAAAAATCGGATTTTACATGTGCTGACCAAGCCAGTCCCAGACTACAATCACGGTTCCTTCGGACTACGTTTGGCCAAGATTTAGTCATTTGCTGAGGCCGGACTTCAAGCTTAGTCTCAGACGAGTTACTAGTACACATCATAGCGTCGACAAGATTGAGATTCCATTTTAGACTGAGAGAGTTCCGATTCGGATGGACAATACCACGGTTACGAATGACAGAGGCAAAAAGTGTCCTGTTGCTGTTCACAATGACTTTTTTTTTTTAAATATGAGATGAGTACAGATCGTCGAAAGTTCCCATTTTTGTGAGTAAAAACTAAAAAAAAAAAAAAAAGAAATCCCGAAACTAATCGGGCTCGCGACTCGCGAGTGAACGGAAACTCGAAGTCGATGGGTTTGCTTCAAAGGACAGCCAAAAACAAAAAAACAAAAAAAAAAAAACAACAACAAGCAAACGATTAGACAGTACAATGGAGACAAAAGTTATTCTGCCGGCATTGTAACTGACTGAAATAATGTGATTCATCAGAACATAGTTTCTGTTTTGTTTGTTTGTTTTTTCTTATCTTTATTTTTGTTTTTGTTTTGTTTTCTTTTTTTGGTTCAATTTGTTAGAGTATCAATGAAAATTTCATTGACCTATATTATGTAGAATTGACAGTCGACCATGGACATCATTGTAGTCTGATCAGTCGACAATCAATACCACGTGATTTGGTTCATCATAGCAAAAGTAAGTTCAAATATGAAACGGAACGAAATATTATCTATACCGGATGTGTTGCTAATTTTCTCTTTGGAAATCATTTTGCGTTGAAAGTACGAAGGCTGGTATCTTATCTGCCATCGTGTACTAGAGAGCTTGATGTTATCACCACAAAATAGCCGAATTAATCACCACTTCTGAGCAACGGCCTAGCTAGACAGAGAATAGAAAACGTCGTAAAATACGATCTTTTTAGTCACTTACTTCGCTTAGGCTTAAGACTAGAAAGTCATTTACTAGACTAGTAAATAACTAAATTGAGTCCGCTTACATACAATTGGGCTCTGGTTGGGTCGCCATTTAGTTCATCATACCCTGATAAAGCGCCCGCATACAGTTCGTCTACAGGGATGGTCTAGTGAAGGTCGGCTGATAGCATTTTTGAATTTGACGTCACTAATCGCTTTGTTATTATTATTATTTTTAGCCAGCCATTTTAATGAGTAGTTCATACTATTGTATCAATTAGTCTATAAACGTTCAAGGTTACACATAGTTTTGTGTGTTGGTATGTTATATCCGGCTGGCGCATTTTATGAGTATTTGAACGGAGCGCATAGCATCAATAGACTTCTTGCTCCTGCAGTATGCACTGAATCACCCTTACAACGACAAGGCGGGGATCGAATTGAGGGCGCTCGTTTTGTTGGATGCCATTCCTCAATCTTTATTTATTGTTTTTTTTTCAAACTGAAATCGATTTTCTAATCTCATTATCACTGATTGCTATCTGTCTTTTAAAAAAAAACTGAATTCGATTTTCCAATCTCATTATCATTGATCTGCTATCATCTTTCTTTAATTGTTTACTTTAGGACCATTTCATTTATGTAAAAGGCCTTGTCTGTTGTCTCTATAGGGAATGAGATTAGCGGAAGAGTAGCGTCCCTTGATTGGACGTCACCTTACAGAGAGAACGTCAATTTGTTTTTGAAGTGTCTCAAGCCGCTTTCACCGGAAGCGAGGACGAGAGACACATGCGCACAACCAACATGACGTTCTCTCTCGAATAACTTTTCCGCCGGTGACATCACAGACTATGGGTGACGTCCAATGAAGGGACGCTACTCTTCCGCTAATCTTATTCCCTATCTATTTTTTTTTTTCGATGTTGAAAATTGTATCTATGCTTTTACTTTGTATGTACGGTTGCTCCATCCTGTTGTAATATTACATTTTTAATGGGTTTAAAGGCCGACAGAACAGAAGTTCGTAAGCTTTTGAAACAGGATTTTACCCAAAATGGCATTCTCTTGATAATTTCATTTTTGTGTCTGTTTTGAAAAATAACCACCATTTTCCTGTAGATATACTTACTTACTTAGGCCGCCCCTTGGGGCGCCCAACATGAGCCACATGTCTTCGCCATTCTGTCCTGTCATCCATAAGCGCTCCCGGGTGTTGTCCATTCCTGTGTCATCTAGCAGACAGTCAATGTATGTTTAATTCTGCTTGCCTCTGCTTCTGGTTCTCTCATGTGCTTCCCATAGCACAAGACTGCTTGTAATCTCCTCCTTGTGTCTCCAGCAGTGCCTTCAAGTCTCAGTCTTCTCTTTTGTATCTTCGAGGTCACGGGGGAGGGGGGGGGGGGGGGTCACTGTAGATATACTTTTAGAATTAGTATGAAGTTTTGTAACCCACAAAGATAAAACCTAGATAGACGTCTATATCGTTTTATTACTTTTTAAAAATCATTGAAATGTATGGAGAACTGTATTTTGCTATCAAGCAACAAAGACTGTCTAATTTATTGTGGTCACCCGATATAAACTTCAGAGAATGTTGGTTCTATATTTTAATATTTCTGTGTTTCTAGAAAGTTCCAATTTATTAAACCCAACTTTAGAAATAGACATTCATCTTTTTACTTCATGGATAGTTTTTCCATCAGATGTTATTTAATATCCAAGGCAAATAACACATACATAAACATATATACACAGGTATTGGAACTCACATATACAAGACATACAAACACACACACACACACACACACATACACACACACATAATCTTATATACAACGCGCTCAAAGCGCTTTACAAGGGGTCCCTGGCCAACATCAACACTTACCATGAGGGTGTGGCATGACGCCTTTTAGGCGATATTAGCCTACATTTTTTTCCGGACAGAAATAACGCTGTTCGCGACCAGGTACTCATTTTACATCTGTATACGATGAGAGAATGTGAGTTAAGAGCCTTTTACAAGGACTCAACTATGCGCCGATAGAGGCTCGAACCCAGGACCGATCCGAAAAGGGGTGTCATACCACCAGACCACATAGCCGCACAATAAACATACCAAACGCACACGCACGCAAACAAAAATGTAGACGGTCGGCCTTTGAATGATGATGCCTTGACTCCAAACTTATCATACAATCGAACTCATTAGACCAGCGTATTTATTCATGTGTCAGGAGCATAACAATTGTGACCTAATTAATTAAACATTACACACAAGAGTGACGTGTCAGCTCATACCACTAACTCCCCATCCTATCGGGCTATCTGGCATTTATCTGCGCATGCCTGACCGTACCACGTTCTACGCATGCCCAAATATCTTGAATTGCAGATATTATATCACCACTGCACTGTGAAACCTAAGGAAAAATTATTGTTACACTTGCCTCTGATAGGTTTTCATTGAGTTTGAGATAAAAGTCAGGTCGTATTCTGAAAAATCTTCTCTCTCTCTCTCTCTCTCTCTCTCTCTCTCTCTCTCTCTCTCTCTCTCTCTCTCTCTCTCTCTCGCTCTCTCTCTCTCTCTCCCTCTCTCTCTCTCTCTCTCTCTCTCTCTCTCTCTCTCTGTGTGTGTGTGTGTGTGTATATATATATATATATTCAACATATATATTCTCAGCATGTATTTGTTACTTTCTCCAGGTGAGAATAAATAAAAAAACTTCGCTCCAAGAAACTGTCGAGCACTCTACGTGGTTCCAGGTAACTCACCTCTATAGCATATATATATATATATATATATATATATATATATATATATATATATATATATTTGTGTGTGTATGTGTGTGTGTGTGTGTGTGTGTGTGTGTGGATGTGTGGCTGTTTGTGTGCTAGTCGATCTCTTCCCTTCTCTCTCTCCATCTCTCCTTTTCTCTCTCTCTCTCTCTCTCTCTCTCTCTCTCTCTCTCTTTCTCTCTCTCTCTGTAGGGGTGAGCATATAGAACAGTTTTTTTTTTCATGATGTGCTCCGTAGAGTCAATTACGACCTTAATTCGATCCTCATTGAACCAAGGGCCACATAAATAATCAATCTCAGACTTCTATTTCTGTTTGTCTGATGCATGGGAACCGGTGTTATTACAGGTTAGACCAGAATCTTTAACCCTTTCCTTACCAGCCATTTTCAGAATTTTTCCCAAAATATCACACACAGCCAACACAAAAATAATTTTTTCTTACTCAAACAGAAAAGCAACAAATACATTCTAAGCATAATATTGACCAACAAAATGAACTCTATAACACAGTGTCACGTTTTTATAGCTAAAATGAAACATGTTTCTTTAAATTATTAGATTTACAAAAGAAATCTGAATGATAAAAGTGCTGGTTGGATCGTAACGAATGTGACGATTTTCCGATGATTGGTAAGGAGAGGGTTAAGCTCTTTATCCTGGATCTTCTCCAGGCTTCTTTGGGTCTGCCTTTTCGTCTTTTGCCTCCTCTAAGGTTGGTGAGAAGTTGCCAGGCTTTGATACCTGTAAGAGGAGACACTGGGTGACTGCAAATCGGCTTCGGTCGAGGAGCTGCC
The DNA here is from genome assembly GCF_034508935.2 of Berghia stephanieae. NCBI lineage: Eukaryota > Metazoa > Mollusca > Gastropoda > Nudibranchia > Aeolidiidae > Berghia > Berghia stephanieae. Next base: position 99,469,988 of record NC_088360.1, read on the forward strand.
TCACGGCCAGTGCACTTCATCGGTGGGGTCTTTCTACCTGTCCAACATGTACCCGATGTGGGAAAGAACCTGAGAACGGTGTGTTGTGACGATGCTACCCGACGGGTTTGCGACGGTGCACGAATGCGGACCAGACTTTGCTGATTGGGTCGATCGTCATAGCATAGTAGTGTGAAAACCATAAGAGGCTGCTGCCATCGGCTGTCAATGCGAAGTGTTATTCTTGGCTGAGCACTCGCCTCCATTCTGGCTATATCTCCTAGCCATCTCCTCTACATCTGTTGACAAATGTAGCCATGCTCACTATAATATATCTGTCTTTTTCTTAGAGTGTTTCATTTCCAAGTTTGTTAGACCAAAATATTCCTTAAATTTCTCGGAATTATTTTTAAAAATTTGGAAACGATTACAATCTATTGACTCTTTATTCAACTTCCACATTTGCCAAGCCAGTAAGAATTCTGATATTGAAGTAAACGCATTTTGATTGGTTGGCGAAAAAACGAAAGTAGGAAAAAAAAAACCCTGCCAAACTTCAATAGCCAACTGCACACATCCGACTCCCGCACAATGTGTATAGGACTCCATTTATCATAAAACTTTATCAACTGATCGACCAGTCAAGCGTTTCAATTGTGTCAATTAGAACCATATCACATATCTATGCAGTGATTCCAAACTTGATAAGCATTGATACTCTTGTTTTCACAAAATGAATATTCTTTTCGAAAATCGATCGTGTTTTTAATAGTTTGTAACAAAATATACTATCTAAACAAAATTTGCCCTCTCGGACGACAACGCAGAAAAAAAGAATCCACAAGAGAATGGCACGAATGATTCAATTCTACATCAATGATAACCAAAAAAATTCCAGTTTATATGTAATTTATATGTACTTTTGTGTGTGTGTGTGTGTGTGTGTGTGTGTGTGTGTGTGTGTGACTACATTATCTTCTTGTACAAATGTACCAAAAAAAAAAAAGAGAGAAAGAAAAGTAAATTGTAAATTGTGGATCGATCGTCAAACAATAGAATGATGATGATGATGATGATGATGATGATGATGATGATGATGATGATGATGATGATGATGATGATGATGATGGTGGTGGTGATGATGATATGATTATGATGATAAATTATTTCACGGTCTTGATAACATAAGATACCATGATTACCATTTTTTTGATTACTCTCAAATTACATTCACGCATGGAGATAAATCCAAAATATTCATTTCAAGACGCTCAACTTAAATAAGGAAGAATACATTTACATTCCTTGTGCCAAGCACAGCAGTCTGAAATTTAAAGATCTGAACAAGTGTGTATGAAAGGTGCCAGACAAAGCAAGAAAGAAAACAACAAGAAAAATAAATCCCAAAAGATCAGTTTACCTCGACTGGGGAGGTAGAGTTGAGGTCGACTGATTTTTTAAAAATTTTTTAATTTTAATTTTTTTTTTTTTTGGGGGGGGGGGGGATTGTTTTGTTCTTGTATTTTTCTTTCTTGCTTTGTCTGGAACCTTCCATACATACTTGTTCAGATCTTTATCTTACACCGGTGCCTGCTCCTTAATTTCTTAATTTGATAATCTGAAATTTCCTACTTAAAATGATAAAGATATTAATCAATTTTAAAATGCCCCTGCTGCTGACGCCTGAGTTTGTTTTTTTTTACAGTCTTTTAAAAATTGAGCTTTATATAGCGCAATATCCACTAAATGTGCTCAAAGCGCTTTACAAGGGGTCCCTGGTCAACAGCAACATTTAACATGTAAGACGGGACATGACGCCTGTTAGGCGATATTAAAATTTTTCGAACAAAGACAACGCTGTTAACGGCCAGGTACTCATTTTACACCTGAGTACGGTGAGAGAATATGAGTAAATTTCCAAGGACTCAACGATGCGCCGAGCGCGAGGCTCGAACCCAGGACCTTCCGATCCGAAAGCGAGTGTCATACCACATAGCCTTTTCTTGAAATAGACCCTAAGGACCCATTTCCCCCTTGGGACGAATATGGACTTGTCATATTATTATATTTATGACTGTGCTGTTGTTTCGTTGTTCTTATTATAGTTATTGTTTAGACTGAATGAGGTAACAAAACATAATAATAAATAATAATAATAATAATAATAATAATAATAATAATAATAATAATAATAATAATAATAATAATAAATAATAATAATAATAATAATAATAATAATATAATAATAATAATAATAATAATAATAATAATAATAATAAAAATAATAATTTCCTTTATTCACCCCAAAGGGGAAATTTTTCTCGAGGGTCTATTCCAAGGGGAGACTGGATTAACCCAGGCGTCAGCCCCAATGCAGAGCCGCGTATTGAGCAAGGGAGAGTTGATTTGCTCAAGGCTACACAACGCAGCGGCGGGTGATCGAACTCGGTACCTTTCGGGTACGAAGCAAAGACCGTACCGCTGAGCCACGCTGCCCCTAACAAAGAAAACACACAAAGCAAGGCATTTTTACTCGTCTCATTATTGTCAGTGCATTCCCAGTCATGATATTTTATAATATCATCCATATTTTTTTTTAAATGTCAATATCTTCGAGCAAAACGCATTGCTTTGTAATCTTACACTCCCATCACGTCAATAGTCCACACCCACAGCATGCAGTCATGTGATCATTTGCATTCTCTTTTGCATCGAGGTAATTTGTGACCCCTCATCTCAAAACGTTATTAAGTCGGGATGGAATTTGTAGCCAGAAATATCATGCTTAAATTGAGTTCATATGCTTTATATAGGAGAAGGAATATCATATTTTACAGTGCTAAATACCAACATTTCATATTTTTGACCAGTTTAATTATAATTTGACTTTTTAGCATCTGGTCCATCCCGACATAATACCGTTTTGAGACGAGGGGTCACATTTTGGGTATAATCCCTCAGCCAATTGCTTAAAACGCGCACATATAATATTTGCCTAAAGCCAACGCGCACATATTATTTGCCTAAAGCCAACTCGCGCATATTTGCTTAAAACCAACGCGCACATATCAGCAGACCTGATAACCAAATGCAACAATAGGCTTGTTTTATAATTATTGTAATGGACAACATTTTTTCGTCGCATTGCTAGCATTTCAACAATGAGCCCATTATAAATTGGGTTACCAGAACTATCATTAAGTGCACGTTGCCTAAACCCATTGAAACAATCTACAAATGGTTTACAAAAAAAAAAAGAAAGAAAGAAAAGAGCTAAAAAAAAACCAAAAAAAAAAAAAAAAAAAAAAAACATTTTTAAAAAACCCAGATAAAACAAAAACAAACACAAAATAAAAAAACAACTTCATAACTAGCAGGCTTCAAGCAATCGCCCATTATTGCAAGAATTCAATGTTCTCAAATGATTTTGGAATTCCCTTTAGTTAATCGAGCAGACTGTTTTCTTTGGCTCTTATGACATGATATTTCTTCTCATTAATTTATTTCAGTTATTGAGAACAAACGATATATTTTTTCTTCAAAGATGATGAAATCTAAAATTTCACATATTAAAACATGAGCGTTTATATCGATCAAATTACACTTAACGTACACAATGAGTTTTACCAGGGTTTCCTAGGCAAAAGCATCACTTAAAGTGTAGGACAAGATACGACGACTGTTAAGCGATACTAGTATAACGTTTTTTTCTACAGACAGAAACAACGTTGTTAACGGCCAGATACGTATTTTACACCTGAGTGCAATGAGACAATGAAAATAAAGAGCCTTTTCCAAGGACTCAACTGGTGCCGCTAGAGTGGGATTCAAACCCTTGAGCTTTCGATCCGAAGGAGAGTGTCAAACCACAAGACCACGTAGCGTCACAATTCGATATCACATTCACTTGATAATCAGATTTTAGCCTCTGGTTTATCCCAACGTTTGGTTCTTCGGAGCTATCAGGTCCATGGCCAGGTTTTATATCAGTTTCTTCAAGCATCGAACGGAAAATAACAATAGCTTGCTACTCTTTGGATAGCACGCTAGTCTATCACAAAGTACTTCCCGCCAGATCTAACAGAACCAACTTCCTAATCACTGCTCGGTGTATATGCGGAGGAGTGGGAGTGGAGGGAGGAAGGGGGAGGGGGGAAGGGGGAGGGGGGAAGGGGGAGGGGGGGAAGGGGGAAATGAACAAAAAAAAATTCGACTTCACCTGGGATCGATCTAGGGCCCTATGCTTGTAATGCGAGTGCTCTACTGAGATATTTGGACCTTATTTATCCCGACTAAATATCTAAGGTCAGTATCAGGCTATAAGTTACCGATGGTTACGGTCCGATAGTATATATATAGAACCTGTTACGATGCGTGGTTACGAAGGTTTTGACGTCATGACTGTTGAACCTTAGCCATCGCGAACTTATAGCCTGACACTGACCAAAAAATGACGTCAAAAAAACAAGTCTTTGGCCGCAAAAGAAAACAATTTGTGAGTTGTATTCAATAGTTCAACCAATTGGATCATTTGTTTCCTTGAGCACAACTAACGACAACTCACTAGACGCTGCACAAACCTTAAAACATGACGTAAAACTGTAAGTCCTAGAGGGTTCTAGTGTTGGCAAGCACCCACACTAACTTATCATTTGACGTCATATTCAGGTTTGTGCAGCACCAAATGAGTTGTCGTGTGTAGAGCTCAAGGAAACAAGTGATCCCATTGAACTATTGAATACAACTCACGATTTGTTTTCTTTTGTGGCCAAAGACCTGTCTTATGACGTCATTTTTCCGTCAGTGTCAGGCTATTAGTTAACGATGGCTACAGTTGAACCCTATTTTGCCATCCATGTTTATGAGTAGTTCTCACTAAACTGTATTACCCAGACTACAAACGTTTAAGTTTACACATAGTTTTGTGTGTTAGTCTGTTATATTTCTGGATGGCAATGTTGTGAGCCCATAAGACAAGCACAGAACATCTATTTTTTTTAATAAACAGTAAACAGCTGAGACTTCGGATTTCTAACGATAGCTCAGCTGGTAGAGCACTCGCTCCACACACAAAGGGATCCATAATGCTCCCGGGTAAAGTCGAGATTTTTTCCCGACCCCTTTGTCCATCCAGCAGTGGTGGATTGGGTAGCTGAATCAGTTAGATCTGACATAAAGTACTTCACAGTAGACTAGCGTCCTATTTAAAAGGCTAGTAATCAATTGCTATGTTCCGCATTACGCTAAAGACACCGGGATAAGCTCCGGCTCTACGAGCCTCCTGGTTCTGAATGTCTATCACGTTACTTGTCAGCCAAGTGTCAAAGCTGAGTACAGTATTCGGTGCCTGTGGAATCCATATTGACACTAATGACAATCATATCATAATTGACATTATTTGGCAGCGACAATAATAATATGATAATGTCGATAAAGCAATTGGTGGATCTCATTTACGGATATTATATAATTATTTTAATCTACATCTTATTAAAATTATCTTCATGTTATGACATGGATTTAGCGAGAGCTATGTTTTGGGCTTATTGAGTAGCTGACTTTCAAAAAGTCACAAGTCACATCTTGATAGAAAATGGGTTTCCAATCTAGAGCAGTAATTTATTGGACTCCATAGAATCACCAGAGAAAGTTTAGAGTTTCAAAACACTCAGGGTGTTGTTTTAGGAGGCGGAAGCAAGACACATATTTTCCTGTTTAATGAATGAATGAATGAATGAATGGATTTATATAGCGCCTAGATCCACAATGTACTCAGAGGCGCTTTACAATGCAAATAAAACACAACAATGAATTGATAATTTAAGCATAAAATCTATCATATTGGAATAGATTTAATCGATTTTTAATTTGATTACCACGCACTGTGCTACAAGATGAAAATTTAGGATATCTATAACATGTAGGCCTAATATAAATGTTAAACATCAAATGATTTTCTAAAGAGATGTGTTTTAATTTTCTTTTTAAAGTTTTCAAATGTCGGACATTTTTTGAGGGATGAAGGCAGTTGGTTCCATAAGTCACTAAATAAAAGACACATGTAATGTAAATGTTGCTGCTCGAAGCTCGAAGAAATAAATAATAATGTGAAATTGAATGTAAGCTTCGATTTAATAACATAAACAGATCAAATGAAGCTCACATTCAATTTCACATAAATGACATAAAACTGCGGTTTTCTTGGAATGATGAAAATGGGATTTAGAACGTTCTGAAAGTCACCAACTCATTAATTGGGCATGGCGTCGAAACCCTGTTCATCGCTTATGCTGTGTTGAAAAACAAAAACATCCGCTTATTATGTGAGCCTCATTGAGTATGGATATAGGCTATACTAATAGTACCTTGACATTTCCTTTAATATTATTGTTACTTTTATATTTCGATATATCGTATATCCATTTCTATGGCAACCAGAATGTATTGTAAACGTACTCGTACATCAACGCTGTACAGAATACTCATCTATGGTGGCTCAGCGGTATGGTTTGTACGAAAGGTACCGAGTTCAACTACCCACCGCGCTGTGTGGCACCTCAGCCTAGCCTCACTTGAGGCGCTGCACTGCTGCTAACGTCTGGGTTATTCTAGTCTTCCCATGGAATAAACCCTAAAGATAAATTTTCCCTTGGGATGAATAAAGGGAATTTTATTAATTTTATTCATCTATTTATTCATTATTTATTTATTTAATATCTATCTATTTATTTATTTGTTTATTTATTTATATATTTATTTATTTTGCACGAATGCAAAAAAAATCCTTCACACCAAATGTCTCTTCGGAGTCCAAATAATAAATGATAGTCCGGGGAAGGAGTAAGGTCTGGACTGTGTGACATGTATGGAACAACTTCTCATGTCTTGGCTGAATTTTGCTGTTTGTGATGTCATACAGAAATGCTGCAAAATAAACACTTTGGCTCGAGACAAACCAAAAAAAAAAAAAAACAACCCAAAAAAACGAAACAACCCCCCCCCCCCCAAAACAAAAAAACAAACAACAAAAACAAAGCAGATTCGTGTAAGAGAGCGTATCCAAAAACAATAAAAGCAAACAAAACAACAACAAAAATAAAAACAAACCAAAAAAAAAAAAGGAAAATAGATACCAACTAAACCAAGCCCCATCCAACTAAGAAGCTGGAAGTGGAAATATGTTTGTCACACTCAGAGAAAAGAGAGCAGCAACACAACCCGCCATTCTTTAGACTCTAACCGTAGCCATTCTTAAAATATAGCCTGACCGTAGACATCGTAAAGTTATAGCCTGACACTGACCAAAAAATGACATCAAAATGCTAGTCTTTTGCCACAAATGAAAACAAATTGTGAGTTGTATTCAATAGTTCAACCAATGAAATAATTTGTTTCTTTGAGCTCTACTAACGACAACTCACTAGACGCTACACACACCTAAAAAATGACGTCAAACTGCCAGTCCTAGAGGGTTCTTGTGTCAGGCTATAATATGTTAACTCACAAGAATCCCAAAGGGTAAGATGTCCAAAACAGAAATAAAGGTGTTATCCGATTGAGTAGCATCTGTAAAACTCACATGAAGCAGGGAAATAAGAAATCGGGGTGGCAGACAAATGGAGGTCCTTTCCTCCTCAAGGATTGGAAAGGATTACGTAGAGTCAAATGAGGAAGACACAATATAGATAGAATAAAGTTGACGTCACTGAGGTCTTTGGTATTGCTTTACTCCATCCACGTTTATGAATGATTCTCATGTAACTGTATTAACCAGAACGAAGTTGATGTCACTCGGGTCTTTGTTCTTATTATTTTGCCATCCATGTTTTTGAGTAATTTTCATTAAACTTTATTAACCAGACTATAAAAGTTCATGGTTACACATAGTTTTGTGTGTTGGTCCGTTATACTTCCGGATGATTATCTTGTGAGCTTATTATCCAAGCGAATACTATCTATAGATAGAATGAAGATGACGACACTCAAGCCTTTGTTATTGTATTTTGCCATCCGCGTTTGTGAGTGATTCTCACTAAACTATATTAACCAGACTATAAAAGTCCATGATTACACATAGTGTTATGTGTTGGTCCGTTTTACTTCCGGATGGCAATGTTATGAGCTTCTTAGCCAAGTGCATACTATCTATAAAAATCCACTGACAACACAAATTATTGCAAATTCCTCATAAACTTTCCGGGGACTTCCTTCGCGATCAACTTGGGCTGGTGCAAGACACAGTTTTGGATGACAATAACAAAGAGGCAGTCTTTTCTAATCTTCAGATAGCGAATTGAGATATTGCTGTCGACTTAGATCGAACGAGTTTCCTTGCTACACCGCCTATAGATCGAACGAAGTTTATGTTACTCAGGTCTTTGGGGTTGTTTTTAGCTAGCCATTTTAATGAGTACTTCTCGCTGAACTGTATTATATCCAGGTTACACATAGTTTTGTGTGTCGGTACGTTTTTTCCGGCTGACGAATGCTGTGAGGTTTTTGGATGAGCGCAAAGTATCAATAAGACCCGTGACCAACCTCTACAATACGGTGTCGTTTTGAGGTGTCTAGGAAACGTATGAAACTATATTAACCAGACTATTCATAAACGTTCAACGTCACACACAGTTTTGTGTCCGTTATACTTCGGGATGGCAATTTTGTGAGCTTCTTAGCCAAGCGCATATTATTTATATTCTGTTCCTGAAATCAACCGCTGACTTGGGATCAAAACCCCATTGCCTATCACCTGGAGTAAACAGCCCACAGATCCTGAGCATCACTTACAATTTTAACACAGATAATTGAAAAAAATGCATCGTGTCGTCAGGTTTTGAGATGCAATTCCTTTATCTGTGTGTCAAAATATTGTGAAAAATACTCACTAATTGGGCCTGACCTATTTGTGTATTTGACATGTACAAAGGGCATCTCAGGCCTTTTCATGCAGGAAATAAATAGTCAAGGGGATTAAACCGAAGCCATCGTAAAGTTATAGCCTGGCACTGATCAAAAAATGACGTCAAAATGCCAGTCTTTTGCCACAAAAGAAAACAAATCGTGAGTTGTATTCAAAAGTTCAACCAATGAAATAACTTGTTTCCTTGAGCTCTACTAACGACAACTCACAAGACGCTACACAAACCTAAAAAATTACGTCAAACTGCCAGTCCAAGAGGGTTCGAGTGTCAGGCTATATATGTTAACGATGGCTACGACCAAACGTGGTCGATGGCAGGAAATATTCTGATTGGTCAAAGCTTAGTAACTGGCGAACCATCAATTCTACACGACTTCCTTTAAGGGAAATGTCGGAGAAACTGTATCACGACGGCCAGCTGACAGAATCCCAGGACAAAGTCAATCAACTATTGCAGTCTCTAAAAAAAACCCGAAAGAAATATAGAGGTGGATTGGGGCATTGGAAACATTTACTTTTACTTGGTTCAGGCCACATAAATCTTGAAAGACAAACTACAAAAGTTTGTAAAGAGAGCTATGGAGTGGTGCGGTCTGTACTGAATGGGAGCGATCTCTATTCATGTTTTCGTCCAACCTGTCATCGATCACATGATTTGTTGCTGTACAGCGATTGAACATTTCTCAATAAATATAAACACGCTGCTTTGTTTATGAAAGTTGTTGACATACCCATGAATCAAGCTGAGCAAAATGACCAATTGTGACGTAAATTTCTCAGACTGTGAACACTTTTCACTATGTGGGTCATTTTGAGCACACTTTCCAATGTGACACGACCTCGAGCACATGGACATGTAATACAGATCATGCCAATTGATTGCCATAATACTCTGACAAAAAAATATACGCATTTAAAATATTGGAAGAATACTCGCCTTTAATAGCAATAATAATAATAATAATAATAAATAATAATAATAAATAATAATAATAATAATAATAATAATAATAATAATAATAATAATAATAATAATAATAATAATGCACATTTGTTAAGCACAGCCTATCACGCTATATTATGCAGACTCCAGGCAAGTTGCAATGACAGGTGAATATATCAAAAATTTTATTACATCCCTGCACAGCACGAATGCACTCACAAACACTTAAACACACATACATGCACACGCACGCACACACACACACACACACATACACACACACACAGGCACACACAGACACATACAAAAATCATTTTTCATTCATTGTTCGTCGAAACATGACCGAAAACGATGAGTTTTAAGTATCCTTTTGAATGTTTCAAGAGCTGTTGATTCTCTTATTTCTAAAGGCAATTTATTCCAAATTCTAGGGCCGGACCAAGCAGAGCTTTTCTCCACGGCTTTAAGTCTAGTTTTAGGGATCTTTAGAGTTTTTTTGGATCAGAAGAGGCTCGAAGACATCTTTGCAGTTCAAAGATCTCAGTGAGCTTTGTCATATACGAGAGTTTTTGACAAGATGGTGGTTATTTTAACCCTCTCCTTACCACCTATTGGAAAATCGTCACATTTGTTATGATGCAACCGTCACTTTTCTCATCCAGATTTCAATTCTTTTTGCTATAGCTATAAAAACTTGACATTCTGTTATAGAATTCATATTGTCGAACAATGCTGCGTATAGAATGTGCTTGTTGCTTTTCTGTTTGACTAAGAAATGTCTGTTTTTGTGTTGGGTGGGTGTGAAGTTTTGGGGAAAATTCTGAAAATGGCTGGTAAGGAGAGGGTTAATCAATCGATATTTGAAGGACAACTTCTCTGGCCAACATTTTAAATACGTGTTTGTTGTTGTTACTTTTTTTAAATTTTTTTTTTAATTTTTTTTTTTATTTTTAGTTGTTCTAAGAGTTGTTTTGTAGAGAGCTTGTTTGAGATTAGAAAATCAATTTTTCTGCAGGCTAAGCCTGTCATTTTGGGAAAATACTGAAAAGGATTGGTATGGAAAGAGTTAGGCGCATTGAGTAAAAGATGTACTGAGCGTTGATTGGCGTAAACAAAATTTACAGCATTTTTTACTTTGCAATGTATGTATAAGTCCAGGTATATATCATATTGGATGTAACGTTTTTCTGATAAATATTTATACGGCTATGTGCTCTAGTGGTATGAGACTCGCTTTCGGATCGGAAGTTCCTGGGTTCGAGCCTCGCGCTCGGCGCATAGTTGAGTCCTTAGAAAGGCTCTTTACTCACATTCTCTCACCGTACTTAGGTGTAAAATGAGTACCTGGTCGTTAACAGCGTTGTCTTGTCCGAAAAATTGTAATATTATCGCCTAACAGGCGTTATATTCTGTCCTACATATTAAATGTTGATGTTGACCAGGGACCTCTCGTAAAGCGCTTTGAGTACGTTTAGTGAATATTGCGCTATATAAAAGCTCATTATATATATTTCATGAACAGGGAAAGACTCTCTGGACACCTTGTATAATCGTGTGACGTGCATTTTATTCTGTCTGCCAACTGCTCACATTCCAACTCAGAATTTTTGTCCAGGTAGATCCTTGTACATAATGTAATGCACAGTCAATAACCTTTATTACACCGTGTTCTTCTATTGTTTTGTCATTTTTTGCAGCACAACCTTTATCACATTGTGTTCTTTTATTATTAATTTTGCCACATGTTGTCGAACCAAAAGAAATGCGTGATCTGACATTACACACATTTTTCATTTTGCCTGATAATGTTTATACTATTGTAAAATAGCGGCGGTATAACCGGGTTAGGGAGTAGGTGGGACCCCTTCCTCTTAAGGTGCAGGAGTCAGAACCCACCGGTGAGTGGTACACGCTCTGCTCCTCACCCACCCACCTCACATTCATTCTGTAGTGTGGTGTCTTCTGTATGTCCTTACTTTTCTTAACCTACCCCTATAACTCATACCCTCTCTAGCCATCGATGTATGGCTCCACTGCCTTGTGGATACCTTCGGGAGGAGGAAAGGCTAAGGAGTAAACCTAACAGATACCTGCATTCAAACTGATGCCAAACGTATCGCTGTGCGATCCTTTGGACCACACCAGGGAGGAAGAGAGGGAGGTTCTGGTTACTGAGCAGCCCAGGATCTCCACATACTTTGCCCAGGCCGCGCCCTGGAGAGGACACTCCAGTCTCACCTTCACCGGTGAAGAGTAACAACACGGAAGACAGCAGTCTACGAGTGATAAGTCCTTGCTCGATTGGCGTAGAGTTGGACGCTACGGGTTGTCTTCGACGGTGGGGGGGGGGGGATCATCGTAATCCTACTGGTCAGCTACCGCCCGCCCCAAGCTGGGCAGCCCCCAGCCAGAAAGGTGTTGACCCGCCACGATCTGCCTGCTTCAGAGGGTGCCTGGAGCTTAGATCTTGCAAGCTTGACAAGTGGATCGTTAAACTGTGTACCAGGCAAGCAAATAAAAAAGAAAACGAAGTCCCCAGCTCTTCGACTAGCAAGCTGGAATGTAAGAACTATGCGCTCAGGACTGACAGATGACCTTCAGGCCATGGACGATGCTCGAAAAACAGCAGTAATTGATCATGAACTTAACAGACTGAACATCGACATAGCAGCCTTGCAGGAAACGCGACTCCCAGAGAGGGGATCCCTGAAGGAGAAACACTTTACATTCTTCTGGCAAGGAAAACGAACAGAAGACGTGAGGGAGCACGGTGTTGGATTTGCAGTACGCCATACATTGCTTCCTATGATCGAACCGCCAACCGACGGCACAGAGAGAATTTTAAAGCTGCGCCTGTCATCCATGCAGGGCTCGGTGAACCTTGTTTACGTCTACGCCCCAACACTGCAAGCTTCGGTTGAAGTAAAGGACCAATTCTATGAGTCATTAGACGCCATTGTCAACAATATCCCAGAAGTGGAGCACATCTACCTTCTTGGCGACTTCAATGCGCGAGTTGGTGCCGACAGAGAATCATGGCCAACCGTTTTGGGGCACCACGGTATAGGAAAGATGAATGAGAATGGTCAGAGGCTTCTTGAACTCTGCTGCTATCGCAAACTATGTGTGACGAACACCTACTTCCAGAACAAGGCATGTCACAAGGTGTCATGGAGACATCCAAGGTCAAAACACTGGCATCAGCTGGACATGATCATCACTAAGCGCGATTCTCTTAACAATGTTTGCAACACCAGGTCCTATCAAAGCGCTGATTGCGACACAGATCACTCTTTGGTTGCCACAAGGGTGAAACTGACACCAAAGAAACTTCATCACTCAAAGAGAAAGGGCCAGCCCAGGATCAATATCAGCAAGACAGCTTACCGGGAAAAGAATATAGAGTTCAACGAGCAACTTGAGAAGAATCTCAACACAGCGCATAGAAAAGCATAACAAAACGCACAGGACA
>NC_088360.1:99488301-99507916 GCF_034508935.2 Berghia stephanieae
GATGATGACCAGGATGAGGAGGAGGAGGAATAAGAAGAAGAAGAAGAAGAAGAAGAAGAAGAAGAAGAAGAAGAAGAAGAAGAAGAAGAAGGAGAAGAAGAAGAAGAAGAAGAAGAAGAAGAAGAAGAAGAAGAAGAAGAAGAAGAAGAAGGGTAATCAGAGATACATTGAAATTGATAGAGGGAAAAATTACACTCAGGTAAAGAAAGGAGAGAGATCGACGATTAGAAAGATTATTTATGAGAAATGTAATAGTGAATAATTGAGATGTTACAGGGTACAAGAGAGAGAGAGAGAGAGAGAGAGAGAGAGAGAGAGAGAGAGAGAGAGAGAGAGAGAGGCGTAATATTATTGCCTCTTTTATTAATTAATTCATTTTGTTTTTCTACCGTTGTGTTTTGACTGGGAGATTTGCAAGTCGTAACACAGTAGGATAGTGATTGAAATCACCGTGAGCACATAGTTATATCAATCAATTGACGATAAGCACTCCTGTTGCATGAACACAACACAATAGCAATGGCTCGAGTTGTCTACATTTGTGTATTGTATGGGACTTTTCTTGCATGTTTTTTCAACTGTGTCGTCACATCACAGGCGAAAGAAAGATTTGTTAGGTGAGTAGAATGTAATTTATTTTCATTTTTCTCCTTCTTCTTTTTTTTTTTTTTTTGAAATTGAAAATTAAAGAGTGAAGTTGTGATTCTGGTTGAGCCGTCCATGTTTGTGTTTTATTTTGGAAAAGAATAACAAACGTGCTATGGGTTTTAAAGTCAATCTAATTGTTAATAGGGGAATGCGTCTGCCATGAGTTGTGTCCCTTAGTTGTGTCCAACATAGTGAAAACTCGCATGAAAACAATATTTGAAAGAGTTTGGGGTTTTCTTTTACGAGTAAACAAAGGCCACAGAGCACACAACACACAGGCAGCAAACAGCCACGGTTTTGTTCTATTATTATTATTATTATTATTAGTGGACTCCAGTTGTTATCGAACAGTCAATGATCAGGGGACGAAACAGATAGTAGACGCATTCACTCAATAATTGTAGTTGAAAAAACCCCCACAGATTCCCAAAGTATTATGAGAACAATATGACCCACGGTCCTATAGATAGTATGCGCTTGGCTAAGAAGCTCATAACATTGCCATCCGGAAGTATAACGGACTAACACACAAAACTGTGTGTATCCATGAACGTTTATAGTCAGGTTAATACAGTTCAGTGAGCATTACTCATAAACGCGGATGGCAAAAAACAATAATAAAGACCTGAGTGACGTCATCTTCGAACTATCTATATATGGGTATTCTGTCGGAATGAATTGGACTAAAAAAAAGCGAGTTAGAATAAAATTATAAGAATTAAGAACTTGGAGTCTCTTGGAGAATGTCAGAAATTGTATGTATTCTCCATCAACAGGAAAAATAATTAACCCCAAGATTGGCCACAAATATGAGGTAAAGTCAGTACCGGGAATGATGCGAAAAATAGAGTATAGATAGTATGCGCTTGGCTAAGGAGTTCACAACATTGCCATCCGGAAGTATAACGGGCCAACACACAAAACTATGTGTAACCATGAACTTTTGTAATCTGGTTAATACGGTTTAGTGAGTATTACTCATAAACGTAGATTGCAAAAAACAATAAGACCAGAGTGACGTCAACTTCATTCTATCTATAGAGAAGTGTCAAAAACATGTACTGGCTTATGAGACTGAGTTAATCAAACAGCAAACAAACATAAGTCGCGTTATTATACCATAGAGAGAATTTATGTTTAGGGTCTATTCCAGGAAAAAACTGGAGCTGAAACCCATGGAGCTGGAGTTTATCCCGGTTTCTATAACGTGAAACAGACAATAGCAATTGCTTGCTATCCTTTGGATAGGACGCTAGTCTATTGCAAAGTTCCGTCCGCCAGATCTATCCCCCTCGTGGATCTTTACCTTGCAGTTGGTGAGGGGGCTTGAGGCACACGGGAGGGCAAAGGTGTAAATCCCGGTCGACCGTCACGAGACCATCCCGGGTATCGAGCCAACGAGCCACATGAGCTGCTCGCCCCGGTGTGTGACTAAATTTGATCCAAACCCGGTGCCCGAATAGCAGCCCTATCCCGGGCGCCACACTATTGTCCTTATGTCGAGTCCCAAACAGTCCCGTCAATGGCGAAGCGGTCTGCCGCCTAGCCAAATAATACCGCGTTCGTGTCGCCCGGGTCGTCGGCACGTCCGAGAAAAAAGCAAACGTCCCATGCATCAATCGATTCGCGGCCTGCCGATTGGAAAATGCGACGGCGGGGATGGCGAACTGACGCGTATATTGTCCCTGAACGTCGAGAGCCAGAGTATGGCAAAAAATGAGCTTTTATCAAAGCTACTGGCCGTTCATTGCGTTGATATCCTCCTTTTACAGGAGACCCACCTTTATTCAGGCGCGCAATCTTCCCGATTCCAGATCCCAGGCTATACGGTGGTCCAACGCGAGGACACTTCGAGGCTCAAAGGAGGGGTTAGCGTTTACGCTAAAGAGCCATCGAAGGTAAGGGTCATTGAGAGCGTAACGGACAGCAATGGGGTGAACCGAATTTCCGTGGAAGTAGGTGGACTGTGTTTGCATAATATTTACAAACCACCTAGAGCGACTTGGACTACACCACCGGTACCGGTGGTCAGCCATCCTTCCATCTGTCTGGGAGACTTTAATAGCCACCATCACGAATGGGGCTACCGAGACTGCAACGAGGCAGGAAGACAACTCCGCTCATGGATGGACTGTAATGATCTACACCTAGTGTACGATCCTACAGCCAAGGGTACCTTCCGGGGTACCCGCCATAAGAAGGAGTATACTCCAGACCTCACCCTCGTAACGAAAGGCGCGAACGGTGAACCGTTGCAGGTGAAGCGGACAGTCCTCGGGGACTTCCCGCATAGCCAGCACAGGCCGGTTCTTGTCACAGCTGGGGTGACAATACCGAGGGTGCAGTCTCTCCCACTTTGCAGATGGAATTTCAGGAAGGCTGACTGGGAGGAATTCAGTTCCTATATCGAGCAGGTCTGCCCTGCCATTCCTCCCAAGTCCAAGAATATAACCAGATTTAGTAGGCTACTGGTTAAGAGCGCTCAACGCTCTATTCCACGGGGCAAACGGAAATTCTACACCCCTTGCTGGACAGCAGAGTCGGAAGAGCTGTACCGAGAGTACCAGCAGACCCAGTCCCAGGACACAGCCGATAGACTACTCCAGTCTCTGGCAGAGGGAAGGAAGCAACGGTGGCAGGAGACCGTGGAAAGTCTCGACTTAACACACTCCAGCCGCCACGCTTGGCGTTTGATAAAGAAATTGGACCCAGATCGGAATTTCGCGAAGGCTGCACCGGAATGCGAGGCAGACACAATTGCCAAGAATATTAAGAACCGTAGCAAGCGGGTCCCTAATCAGGCTTTTGAGCGCGGTGTCCGCAAGGCGTACCGTACGATTTTGGACTCGCTACCTGCGGAGGAGTCGGACTGGACGGCCCCGTTCAGTCCCCGAGAAGTGGGTGCAGCCATTAGCGAAGTGAAGAACGGTAAAGCAGCTGGGATAGATGGTGTATATCCCGATATGGTGACGCATCTGGGCCCCAGGGCACGGGCCTGGCTAGCAGAGGCAATGTCTGACATCCTTGCAAACGGAAAGCTTCCACAAGTGTGGAAGCATGCGAAGATAGTTGCCATCCTGAAGCCAGGGAAGCCGGCGAAGGAGGCAGACAGTTACAGACCCATATCGCTGCTGAGCTGTCTCTACAAACTGTTGGAGCGTGTTCTATTAAACCGATGGGGGCCGGTCCTAGACGCTGCCCTGCCACCTGAGCAGGCAGGCTTCAGGGAAGGGAGGTGCACCACGGAGCAGGTCATTGCCCTTACAGAGCATATTGAGCACGGGTTCGAGAGAAAACAGCAAACAGGTGCTGTGTTTATAGACCTATCAGCGGCGTACGATACGGTCTGGTGCGATGGGTTAATGCTCAAACTTGCAAAAATCATAAGGTGCAAAAAGACCTTGAAGTTGTTCTCTTCGATCTTAGGGGAAAGGCAATTCCACGTCGCGCTGGGAGACGCCACGAGCAAAGTTAGGAAATTGAAGAATGGGGTCCCTCAGGGGTCGGTACTTGCGCCAATGTTGTTTAACGTTTACATTAGCGATATGCCGAACACTTCCTCCCTGAGGCTGGGATACGCAGACGACTGGGCACTCGTTACTCAGAGTAAAGTGTGGACCCGTCTCGAGAGCGTACTCAGCGAGGACGTCACCAGACTCAAATCCTACTTTGACAAGTGGTACCTGAAGATGAACACTTCAAAAACCGTGGCCACTGCATTTCACTTATGCAGTGGTTGGCACACCCGTAAACTGAATGTCCTAGTCGGGGACCAGCCACTCCCATATGAGCCGCGTCCAAAATACCTAGGGGTGACGCTGGATCGCAGCCTTACCTATCGGGTTCATCTCGAAGGGGTTGCCCGGAAGATAGAGAAGCGGAACAGTCTTCTGAGGAAGCTGGCGGGATCGACTTGGGGCGCTAGCCAAGCGCTCCTGAGAACATCCGCCCTGGCACTATGCTATTCCACCGCGGAGTATTGCGCTCCAGTGTGGGGTAGAAGCAGAAACGTTGAGAAGGTGGATGTAAAACTTCGCAAGTCGATGCACATAGTGTCGGGAACGCTAGCAACAACCCCTAGAGAATGGGGCCCGGTGATGGCAGCGATCCAGCCCCCCGATGTCCGGAGGGAGACCATTACGGGAAACTGGCTGAGTAAGATCAAAGAGAGAGGGAATGGGGATACCCCTCTCATGCGCATAATGAACGGTGCCCCCGTTTCGAGCCGAAATAAGTCCCGGCAACCCTTGTACGCAGAATCCCTGACTACGGACAGAGCTGCACATACGAGATGGAAGTCGGTTTGGACGAATTCAATCCCTCGTGGGGGCGGGGACCTACACTCCTCTAAGCTTGGTGAGAAGTTGCCAGGCTTTGATACCAGTAAGAGGAGACACTGGGTAGCTGCGAATCGGCTTCGGTCGAGGAGCTGCCTAACGGCCGGTGCGTTACATCAGTGGGGTCTAACTTCCTGTCCTTTATGTCCACGCTGTGGGCAAGAACCCGAAACGGCAGAGCATCTAGTCGAAAGGTGTGTTGTGACGATGCTACCGGGCGGGTTCGCGACGGTGCACGAATGCGGACCGGACTTTGCTGATTGGGTCGATCGTCTTAACATAATAGTGTGAACCATAAGAAGCTGCTGCCAAATCTATCAAAGCTCAGCTATCCATTTATTGCTGGGTGGACAGGGGGATCAGAGAAAATCTCGACTGAACCCGGGATCGATCTCGGCTCCTTTGCGTGTGTGAAGCGAGTGCTCTACCAACTGAGCTATCGATCGGGACCTCCTTAGTCACATAAAAGCATTTAAGAATTCAATCAAGTATTTACAGAAAGATAATATGTCTTTAAAAATATCTATAACGCTCGAAAATTTAGAGACAGAGTGAGATCATTTCATATCTCGGGTTCGAATGGGTCTACATGTTAATTGTTGCTTTTGGTTAAAGACCCCTTGTAAAGCGCTTTAGCACGTTTAGTGGTTATTGCTCCATATCAAAGCTCAAGTTATCTTTTGATTATTTATGCAACTGAACATAACTCACAAATCAAACAACCCATAAACACAAAAAAAACCACAACAATGAGATACAATTTCTTTTTATGTAGATCTTTGTAATTAATTATTATTTTGCAACCAATTTATGGACTGGATTTGGGAACAAAAGCATTCACTTCATAGCTATTTTCACTTACATAATATCTGCCTATCAAAAATATGTTCTCCAAATAATATGCATTATTCCCAATTATTTTGTGTGTCACACGGGCTGCAATCTAAAATCTACAGTACTCGGAAAAACGGTTTCTATAAGGTGAGATGGACAATAGCAATTGCTTGCTACCTTTTTGATAAGACGCTAGTCTTTCGAAAAGTACTTTCCGACAGATCTAAAAGACCCAGCTATCCAATCACTGCTGGGTGTACAGGGAGGTCAGAAAAAAAAGTCTCGACTCGAACCCAGGCTCGAACTCGGTCCCTTTGCGTGTGAAGCGAGTGCTCTACCAACTGAGTCAATTTTTTCAATGTTTTTTTTTTTGTTCGTTTCGTTTTGTGTTGGGAGAAAGGAGAATTAACTGATTGTTGGTTTCCTCCCACAGGCTTGTTTTTAGCAAGTCATAAATAATGCATTTCCTATTCCCTAGAAATTAATGAGAATGAATTATGAAGATGGAAATTACCCAGTCATAATTTGTCATATTGAAAGAATGAAATTGAGGTCACTCAGCTCTTTGTTATTGTTTTTAGACAGCCGTTATTATGATTAGTAAGTACTCACTAGATTGATCAGTCGATAAATGTTCAAGGTTACACATAGTATCAATATCTATTATGGTGGCCAGACAATGATCAAGCCGCTTAACCTGGTTCTGGTAGTCAGAACAGATGTTGTTTTATAAACAATGGCAGTGGTAGCTTGACCCTCTCCTTACGAACTATTGGAAAATCGTCACATTTGTTACGATGCAACCGTCTCTTTTCTCATCCAGATTTAATTTATTTTTGCCATAGCTATAAAAACTTGACATTCTGTATTAATAGAGCACTTATTGCCGAACAGTAGTACGTACAGAATGAACTTTTTTGTTTGAGTAAAAAATGTCTGTTATTGTGATGGGTGGGTGTGAAGTTTGGGGAAAAATCTGAAAATGGCTGGTAAGGAGAGGGTTAACTAAGCGAGCTTCACAGGTATTACTATCGGAGGTTTGCGTTTCGAGTAAAATACTCACATGTTCTACACGCTTCATCAATGCTACCAATACACAGAACTATGCGTCACCTTAAATTGTTGAGATAATATTATAGTGAGAACCAACCACGAAACTTGTCTCATAACTGAAGTCAGCTTCATCTATTTCACTGTTTATAAAACAATTGCTATGTGTCACAAATCCCATATTTTAATTGAATCATCGAAGTAAATAAATTAGTGACCGATGTTCAAAAATGGAGGGCGCACAATTTTTCCTTGTCGACTCAAGAAGTCTGTGGTGCGAACCATAACTTATTTTACATGCCAAGCAGCCGGCTCGTTCAGCCTGGCAAAAAGACTGGCATTTTGACGCCATTATTTGGTTTTTACACCGCCTAGTGAGTTGTCGTTAGTAGTGCTCATGGAAACAAGTTATTTCATTGGTTGAACTATTGAATACAACTCACGATTTGTTTGTTTTTTGTTGTAAAAGACTGGCATTTTGACGTCATTTTTTGTTCAGTGTCAGGCTATAACTTTACGAAGGCCACACAACTCACTAGGCGGTGCAAAACCCAAATAATGACATCAAAATGCCAGTCTATTTTGGTTTCATTGTCAGGCTATAACATAACGATGGCTACGGCCTGACACTGACCAAAAATTACGTCAAAATACAAGTTTTTGACCGCAAAAGAAAACAAATCGTGAGTTATATTCAATAGTTTAACCAATGGGATCACTTGTTTCCTCAAGCACTACTAACGTCAACTCACTAGGCGGTGCAAAAATCTAAAAAATGACGTCAAACGATAAGTCTTAGTAGGTTCTTGTGTCAGGCCATAGTTAACAATGGCTACGTTCAGCCCCACAGTTTGTGAGTGTTTTTAACAATATTTCGACTTGTTTCTGACAAAATTCACTCGCGAATCCCGACGACGCACGAAAAAACAAAAACCTGTGTTAAAATTGTGAGTGATGCCCGTTTGGGTGACAGGCAAGTACTCAAGATGGCTGTGGTACAAACCGTAGCCATCGTTAACATAATATAGCCTGACACTAGAACCCTCTAGGACTGACAGTTTGACGTCATTTATTAGGTTTGTGTAGCGTCTAGTGAGTTGCCGTTAGTAGTGCTCATGGAAACAAATTATTTCATTGGTTGAACTATTGAATACAACTCACGAATTGTTTTCTTTTGTGGCAAAAGACTGGCATTTTGACGTCATTTTTGGTCAGTGTCAGGCTATAACTTTACGATGGCTCCTACAAACTCTGCAGCTTGATGATTGGTCAAAATGAACGTGCTGGAATAGGTCATCAAACTCCCATGCCGGACAAAGAGGTCACTTTTAATGTCTTCTATCCCTCTTACCTGTTTCCCATTACTAAGTTGGTCTCTGTCTTCGCTCTGAATTGAGATTGCTCGGTTTTTTCCATCTCCTGGCTGGCATCCCAGGCTGAGAGGGAAGCAGTCAAATTTATAGTTCCTATTTATAAGAGATGATAGTTTTTCCCTTGTAAATTCTCTCTCTCTCTCTCTCTCTCTCTCTCTCTCTCTCTCTCTCTCTCTCTCTTTTTTTTTTTTTTTTTTGTTCTTTCCTTCTCTCTCTCTCCCCTCTCTTTCTCTCGCTCTCTCTTTCTTTCTTTCTCTCTCTCCCCCTCTCCTTCTCTCTCTTTATTTCTCTTCCCCCCCTCTCTCTTTCTCTATCTATCTATCTATCTATCTATCTTTCTATCTATCTCTCTTTATCTATCTATCTATCTATCTATCTATCTATCTATCTATCTATCTATATATATATCTATCTATCTCTCGCTCTCTCTCCCTCACTCATTCTCTCTCTTATGCGTTTTAGGAGTTGTTATTATAGTGGATCGACAACTATCCTTTTTCGGACACATAGTAAGGAAAGATAAGAATGAATACCTGGCAAGTTGTGGAAAAATACCTGGTAAACGCGCCCGGGGGAGACAAAGAAAAACACTCATAGACCAACTGAAGGGCTTCACCAACCTAACAATCCAAGAGCTGTTTGAAAAAGCAAGAGACAGGGAGGAATGGAGAGAGATAATTCATGCAGTATCCGAAGCCTGGACCAGGCATGGAACCTAGAAGAAGAAGATTTCAAACCGTATTTTACTTTGTATCCATTTTGAGTGTATCTTTCATAGCGGGATCCACTGCTTGTACCTGAATGGGACTTTTAAACAATAACAAGATAGGTACATCTATGAAGTTGTGGAAAAGTCTGTTCCCTTTTTTGAACTAATCCCTTTTATCGGACCTTTTCTTTGGTGCTTTTAACTTCAGAGCTTTAAATTTTCCCCGACCACCTTTCTATTTACTAGCGCTGAAATGACCTGCGGTTATCGTTAGCGTCGTAAAATCTCTTAAACCAAAAAATAAACAAACAAAATTTACGCGACAATACGCTTCAACATCGTTAACTCTACTGTCAGAATATAATAGGCTTCAACAGTCATGACGTCACTTCCCTCGTGATGACGCATAGTAACTTAATAACTGGCTCTAAACTATCGGAACAAGAACGGACGCCCTTATGAAATATTTCTCTGACGAGCATAAAAGTATCCAGGGGAGAAAAACATTATAAATATGATGTTTTGACTTTTACACATTCTGATCACATGACATATGAAAAGTTCTAGCCAGCATGAAGAATAAAAATTACCGATTTTCTTTGTTTAGAACCAAGCTGCTCGCCGTTGCTGGGCGACGTGACATCAGACTATTGAATCCAATTGATAGTTTAAAACAAAATCATAACATCCACAATCCGGATTTAGAAACTATCATCTCACAAAACTATAGATAGTATGCAGATGACGTCACTCAGGCCTTTGTTATTGTTTTTGCCAGCCGCGTTTGTGAGTTGTTCTCACTAAACTGTATTAACCAGACTATAAAAGTTCATGGTTACACAGAGTTTGTGTGTTGGTCCGTTATAGATAGAATGCGCTTGGCCAAGGAGTTCACAACACTGCCATCAGGAAGTATAACGGACCAACACACAAACTCTGTGTAACCAAGAACTTTTATAGTCTGGTTAATACAGTTTAGTGAGAACAACTCACAAACGCGGATGGCAAAAACAATAACAAAGGCCTGAGTGACGTCATCTGCATACTATCTATACTTCCGGATGGCAATGTTGTGAACTCCTTGGCCAAGCGCATTCTATCTATAGATAGTATGCTCATAACATTGTCATCCGGAAGTATAAATGACCAACACACAAAACTGTGTGTATCCATGAACGTTTATAGTCGGGTTAATACAGTTCAGTGAGCATTACTCATAAACGCGGGTGGCAAAAAACAATACCAAAGACCTGAGTGACGTCATCTTCGAACTATCTATACAAGGTGACGATTGACAAAAGAAAATAAACTTAAACTGGCTTGTCCTCAATAGATAGTTCGAAGATGACGTCACTCATGTCTTTGTTATTGTTTTTTGCCATCCGCGTTTATGAGTAATGCTCACTGAACTGTATTAACCCGACTATAAACGTTCATGGATACACACAGTTTTGTGTGTTGGTCCGTTATACTTCCGGATGGCAATGTTATGAGCTTCTTAGCCAAGCGCATACTATCTATAGAATTTCTTTTTTATTGAATATTGTTTAGCGTCTGACAACAATCATTGGTAAACACGCATTCAAAACATAAACATAATGGGCATATTAAATTTCCATGTGCTCGAGGCCATTGGTCACATTGCAAATTGTGCTCAAAGTGACTCACATAGTGAAAAGTGTTCACAGCTTTTTTAATCTCTTACATCACGATTGGTCATTTTATTCAGCTTGACACATGGGGGTATGTTTATAACTTTTTTAAAAAGTTGCGTGTTTACATTCGTTAAGAAATATCCAATTGCTCAAACAGTAACACGCATAATGTGATTGATGTGATTGATGACCTGGTTGGACGAAAACATGAATATAGATCGCTCCCATTGTTTCCTCCCATTATCCAGATAACAGACAATACGGGCTCTTAAAGTGCGGGTATCAAGCCCTTATTTATCTATACCTTTGTCACATAACCGTTTTCTAAAAGTCAAAATTCAATTGATAGAAAATGAAACCACTGTAATTATTGTGAAGATTCAAGCGAGCAACGTAAATATTTACTTTGCATCAGCCTCAGGGCAGCGCCGCAAAGTGAGTTGTCGGACCCAGATTTATTCCTGAAGTCCTGAAGGAATACCGAGACGCTGTGAGAACGGGATGGGCTTGAATATGATCGATTTGAAATAACACAAACGGGACTAACAAACATACAGTTCTCCTTGTGATATTAATCATTCTTGCGACACTGGTCACAGACTGTCCAGCTTGAAGATGACCACGTGCATATTGTTCTTAACTAAGTCGTGGCATCGCCGAGATTAATGGATGGTCTTTTGCATTGTGTTTTCCTGCCTTGAAAATGTTTCAAGAAGAAACGGATGGCATACAAATTAATCTACACGCTTCATGTCTAGAGTAAGGGGCTAAAAGGTCATTTTAGCAAGTGCGCGACGTGGTGAGCGAATTTCATGTCAAAAACAAAAACATCAACTTTCGGTACACAGAAAAGCTGAAAAATGGTAAGCAACTGAGTGGAAAATCATTAGCCTACGTCAACGGATAAAAAAGTAACGACGATTTTAAATGTGTATACTTTCTTTTGATCGCAAGTATATTTCCGGATGGCAATGTTGTGAGTTTCTTAGCCAAGTGCACAGCATCTGGACGTCTCAAGAGAGTTATAATTTTCTTTCTCCGATACATTCCTTTTGTTCAAGTAGTAATATCCCAAGTTTAGAAAGCGATTGTGTTAGATATAAATCAGGAAAGGTGTGTACGGAACAGACTGACAGGCCGATCGTTTTGGAATGATTTTCTCTTGTATTTTTCTTCTTCAGCTATTCTGGTACTGTATAATATACACACACCTTTTCAGAAATGATTTACTCTCCTCTTGTTTTGAAGTACGAGCGTGTCACTGTAACACAACGCTATCATAATATTACAATATGTTGCAACTACAAAATAACACGGTTGTTCTGGTGTTATTTAATATAGAATTGATATTATTGATAACGATATCAAATGAATGGGACAAAGCCGGAAGTCCCAGGGATGATATTTTTTTGATAAGATAATGGTCATTTTAATATTTTAATCGGTTAATATAATGTAAAGGGCGAGTTTTCTGGTCACAATTCTAAATGATTAGGTTGTTTTTAGGTTGTTTTTACTGCATACAGCAGTCTAGTGTTATTCAAAGTAGAGTTGATATTATAGATAGAATGCGCTTGGCCAAGGAGTTCACAACATTGCCATCCGGAAGTATAACGGACCAACACACAAACTCTGTGTAACCATGAACTTTTATAGTCTGGTTAATACAGTTTAGTGAGAACAACTCACAAACGCGGATGGCAAAAACAATAACAAAGGCCTGAGTGACGTCATCTGCATACTATCTATTGAGAGTCGTATAGATAGTATGCGCTTGTCGAAGAAGCTCATAACATTGCCATCCGGAAGTATAACGGACCAACACACAAAACTGTGTGTATCCATGAACGTTTATAGTCGGGTTAATACAGTTTAGTGAGCATTACTCATAAACGCGGATGGCAAAAAACAATAACAAAGACCTGAGTGACGTCAACTTCGATTTATCTATAGATAGTTCGAAGATGACGTCACTCAGGTCTTTGTTATTGTTTTTTTTGCCATCCGCGTTTATGAGTAGTTCTCACTAAACTGTATTAACTTGACTATCAACGTTCATGGTTACACACAGTTTTGTGTGTTGGTCCGTTATACTTCCGGATGGCAATGTTATGAGCTTCTTAGCCAAGCACATACTATTTTTATTAAAAAATATGACCCACCGTTTCAAAAAGGTATCATCTGGTGATAAATCAGTACGTGAAAAGTGAATTGCAATTAAAAATATAAGAAATAGATTGGGGCTTTTGCAATGTAAAATGTGACCCCTCTCCTCAAAACGGTATTATGTCGGGATGATTAAGATGCTGAAAATTAAATTTGTAGCCAGAAATATCAGACTTGAGTTGAGTTGATAAACTTTATTGAGGAGAATGAATATAGTATCTCAGGTTGCTGAATACCAATCATTCATAATTTTGTCCAGTTTCACTTTAATTTGACTTTTTAGCATCTGGTTCATCCCGACATAATACCGTTTTGAGACGTTGGGTCACAAATATGTATTTATTCTTTTCCAAAAATGACGACATTTTAACCCAGAGTTTTAAAACTGGGACGAAAAATTCGATTTCTTGCATCGAGTTCATCCCAACATAATACCGCTTAGAGATGACTGGTCACAAATCTGTATCTTGGGTTAGGTATATGATATTAAATGGAAGACAATGGGCTTAGTTTCTCAAAGTGATATAAACTATAATTTCATTTTTTTTAAAAATCGTTTTTACTTTAAAGCCGCTTTTTGGCGCTGATTCATCCTGACATAGTACCGATTCGAGGCGACGGGTTACATAAATATGTTTCATCATTATCATTTTTAATCCCTAACATTCTATCGCTATGTGGTCTTGTGGTATGACACTCACTTTCGGATCGGAAGGTCCTGGGTCCGAGCTTCGCTCGTCGCATAGTTGAGTCATTGGAGAAGGCTCTTTACTCACATTCCCTCACAGTACTCAGGTGTAAAATGAGTACCTGGCCGTTAACAGCATTGTCTCTGTCCGAAAAAAATTAACATCGCCTAACAGGCGTCATGTCCCGTCCTAAATGTTAAACGTTGCTGTTGGACAGGGACCCCTTGTAAAGCGCTTTGAGCACATTTAGTGGATATTGCTCTATATAAAGCTCAATTTATTTATTTTTAAAACAATTTTTAATCCTTAACATTCTTTAGGGCTTCAACAGTACATTTCCACCGTATTCTATTCTGCATCTTCTTCTTCATTTCTCACAAGAACATTCCAGCTAACTTCACCTCTTCCTCACAAGACCTTCTCCATGTTTTCTTTGATCTCCCAACCTTCCTTTTTCCCAGAGGGTTCCAGTACACAGCGTGTCTCGAAATGTCTGTTGGTTTTCTTTAAGTAGGACCAATCTATTTCCATGTTTTGTTGAAATTTGTTTGCTAATGGGCATGATCTATATTAACTTTCCATGTGCTCGAGGTCATTGGTCACATTGCAAAATGCGCACAAAGTGACTCACTTAGTGAAAAGTGTTCACAGCTTTTTAAATATCATTTGTTAAGAAATATCCAATAGTTGGACAGCATCATGTGATTGATGACCTGGTTGGACGAAAACATGAATATAGATCGCTCCCATTTCCTCTCGCCCACCTTTAAACCACAAGTCTTTATTCCTGATTTTGCTCGGGCCATCTGATATAGTCTTTCATTTATGGTACGCTTAATGGCACCGACACTACTAACTATAGTTACCCCAGAATTCAATACTCAATATCGATAGCAATCCTGTTGTATTTATTATTATATATATATATTCTCCATGTTCTTCCTGAAATTTGTTTGCTAATTCCCTCTTGCCCAGCTTGAAACCACATGTCTTTATTCCTGATTTTGCTCGGGCCATATGATATCGAGTATAGATAGTATGCGCTTAACCGAGAAGCTTACAACATTGCCATCCGGAAGTATAACGGACCAACACACAAAGCTCTGTGTAACCATGAATTTTTATAGTCTGGATTATACAGCTTAGTGAGAATTACTCATAAACGCGGATGGTAAAAAACAATAACAAATACCCGAGTGACGTCAACTTAATTCTATCTACATTATGAAGACATCTGTTCGTGAAGGTTTGAAGTTGTTGTTTTTTTGCAAGGAGCATTGATCACTTTCCATATTTCTGAGTCATAAATTTGTTTATTTGAGCATAAATAAAATGACTCATACGACTCATTGCTACAGTCAGAGTGAAGCAGGCGTAATGTAAGGCAATGGATGAAATGCAATGAACTGTAATAATTACTCTATACAGCGCACAAGATCTACAAAGTGCTCTAAGACGTTACATAAACAAAGACAAAATAAGAGGTCCCAGAAAATGCATAATATTGTTGTTAAGCTGGTAGGTAAATAAAAAACTCACAGCTTCCGTCAGCCGGATGTAACCGTAGCCATTGTTAAGTTATAGCCTGACACTGAAACCCAAAAAGACTGGCATTTTGACGTCATTATTTGGTTTTTGCACCGCCTAGTGAGTTGTCGTTAGTAGTGCTCATGGAAACAAGTGGTCCCATTGGTTAACTATTGAATACAACTCACGATTTGTTTTCTTTTGTGGCAAAAGACTGGCATTTTGACGTCATGTTTTGGTCAGTGTCAGGCTCTCAGTTAACGATGGATACGATATAACATACAAACAAACAAAACGATGTGGAACCTTAAACGTTTAAAGCTTGATTTACATAATCTTGTGAGAACTAATCATCAAAATGGCTGTCTAAATATAATAATAAACAGCTGAGTGACGCCAATTTCATGACTTGTATAGATAGTATGCAGATGACGTCACTCAGGCCTTTGTTATTGTTTTTGCCATCCGCGTTTGTGAGTTGTTCTCACTAAACTGTATTAACCTGACTATAAAAGTTCATGGCTACACAGAGTTTGTGTGTTGGTCCGTTATACTTCCGGATGGCAATGTTGTGAACTCCTTGGCCAAGCGCATTCTATCTATACACATTTCGTAATTTATTCAACTCGGGGGCGGCTTTGATTTCCTTATTATTATTGAGTCCCATACATCTGTGGCCGTGAGAGAGAGAGAGAGAGAGAAAGAGAGAGAGAGAGAGAGAGAGAGAGAGAGAGAGAGAGAGAGAGAGAGAGAGAGAGAGAGAGAGAGAGAGGGAGAGATTCTTAAGTTTGAGCTAGTTTACATATTATTTGAACATTAATCAGTCGTATATGTTATTTTCGGAGTATTCAAGCAGGTGGGATGTATTAAAACAATCTTTTACAAACACTTGAGATTTTATATAAATATCCACTAACTCGTTCAAAGCGCTTTCCATGGGGTCCCAAGCCAACACCAACACTTGCTATGGAGGACCAAACACGACGCCCTTTAGGCGAAATTACATTCATTTTTTTTTTTCGATTGTGATAAGGCTGTTAACGGCCAGTACTCATTTTACACATGGTTACGGTGAGAGAATGTGAGCAAAGAGCCTTATTCAAGGACTCAACTATGCGCCGTTCAGAGCGAGAATCGAACCCAGGACCTCCGATCCGAAGACGATTGCTATACCACACGACCACATATCTGCACTTTTATACTACTACTACTACTACTACTACTACTACTACTACTACTACTACTACTACTACTACTACTACTACTACTACTATTATTATTATTATTATTATTATTATTATTATTATTATTATTATTATTATTATTATTATTATAATTTTCGTTATTATTATTATTATTATTATTATTATTATTATTATTATTATATTATTATTATTATTACTATTATTATTATTAGTATTATTGTTGTTACTACCATTACTGCTGACTGCTACTACTACTACTACTACTACTACTACTACTACTACTACTACTACTACTACTACTACTACTACTACTACTACTACTACTGCTGCTACTACTACTTGCTAACTAAGAAAGGTTTCAGAAATCCATTGTGTCATACTAATATTGCTATGAAATAATTTCATAAAAATGCAAACCATTCGTTTTATAGAGTTTGATCAGTCTTTTTGTGAACTGAACCAGCTATTCATTTAAAGTGTTGGAAAATTCAGTCATTAAAATATACATGTTGGAGAGGGGCTAACTCTCTAGGATTTTGACGTCAGATCTCTTTAAGTCAACTCAAGATTTAAAGTATAATATAAAAAAACTGATTTCTGAAGAAGTGTCAATAACTCTTCAATAATTAAATGACTAAAGTCTAAATTTTCTATTCGGTTGTTTCCCTTTGAATAGTCCCATAAACACTACCATGCTCAATGTACAGAAGTTCGCACAACAACAACAGCTACTACTACTACTACTACTACTACTACTACTACTACTACTACTACTACTACTACTACTACTATTATTATTATTATTATTATTATTATTATTATTATTATTATTATTATTATTATTATTATTATTATTATTATAACTTTCGTTATTATTATTATTATTATTATTATTATTATTATTATTATTATTATTATTATTATTATTATTATTATTATTAGTATTATTAGTATTATTGTTGTTACTACCATTACTGCTGACTGCTACTACTACTACTACTACTACTACTACTACTACTACTACTACTACTACTACTACTACTACTACTACTGCTATTGTTGCTGCTACTACTACTTGCTAACTAAGAAAGATTTCAGAAATCCATTGTGTCATACTAATATTGCTATGAAATAATTTCATAAAAATGCAAACCATTCATTTATATAGTTTGATCAGTCTTTTTGTGAACTGAACCAGCCTATAGATAGAATGAAGTTGACCTCACTCTGGTCTTTGTTATTGTTTTTTGCCTTACACGTTTATGAGTAATTCTCACTTAACTGCATTATCCAGACTAAAATGTTCACGTTACACATAGTTTTGTGTGTTTGTCCGTTATACTTCCGGATGGCAATGTTGTGAGCTTCTTAGCCAAGCGCATTCTATCTCTAGATAGAACGAAGTTGACGACACTCAAGCCTTTTTTATTGTCTTTTTCCATCCGCGTTTATGAGTAACTGTCACTAAACTGTATTAACCAGGCTGTAAACGTTCATGGTTACACAGAGTTTGTGTGTTGGTCCGTTAAACTTCCTGATTGCAATGTTATGAGCTTCTTCGCCAAGCGCATACTATCTATAGATAGAACGAAATAAACCTGACTCAGCCCTTTGTTATTGTTTTTATCCAGTCATTTTTATGAGGAGTTCTCACTAAATTATATTCATCAGACTACAAACGGTCAAGGTTACACACAGTTTTGTGTGTTCGTATGTCTTATCCAGCTGACGGAATGTTATGATTAAATTAACTTAGCGCAAATACTTAATAGAGGTTAATCCGTATTCTTTGTGAACTCAACTCGCCTATAATATACTATTGATCAATACTCGCATAATTTTCAATTTGATCATGTAAAGGGTTTTTAATTTATGTTAGATAATAATATATGCTTATGTCTGTGTTGATATCTACTCAATGTACACAACATCTGGTCCCGCAAGCTGTTACATTTTAATTAAATTGGAATGGGTATTATTAATGTCAAATAACAAATAAATGCATATCTAGTACTTGAAATATTGAGCAGTCATGTGGATCTATAATTAAACGGCAAAGTGGTGTAGTGGTAAGTACGTCTCGGTTTGTGAGTGCGATATCCCGGTTTGGATCCACGTTGTGTGTCCTTGAGATGAATACTAAGATGCTAAAAGCTGTGAGACTGGATAACTTCATGAACAAAAATTAATATAACGTGCGACTATGTCGTGATCTTGTGGAGAGAAAAATAAAGTGAGTAGATGTGACTCATATATGTTTGTTTGTTTTTGTTTTTAAGGGTTTTACGGCGCTTGCAACACATTTAGGTTATATCAGCGCCAGTAAAAAGGAAGAAAATGGGATAGTAAAAAGCTATAGAATTACAATTAAAGCACCCAAGAAAAAGTAAGACAAAGGGGAACTGAGAACAAATAGGGATCAGATGCTTATTCCAAGAGCATACCACCAATGTACTTAGTTTGAAACAACCTACAAGTCTCATCCAGACACTAGCACAAATCCCAACAAAGAGGAACACACTCAAATGCCTACATTATACATTCAAAAGAAAAATAATAATACATAACAGAGAGATGATTTACAATGAAAAAAATATCATCTCCAAAAACAATAACTATGCATTTGACTGTTTCCCTCCCAGCTAGGACTCCGGCCAGTGCCAGGACAAAACCAAGTAATCTCATTCCGAGACACAGACAGAGAGCATGTTGGATAACAGATATAAAGGGATAGAAGACACAGTGTGTACCTCTCTGCCCACTATGGGAGGTCAGGATCCCCACCCAGTGACTCATATATATATATATAATAAGGGAACAACACAAAATATGAGTTTATGACCTTATATTATGAGTCACATCTACTCACTTTATTTTTATCTCCATTTTACTGGCTCATTTAGGCACCTCTTGCTTTCGTGATCTTGTGGAATGACAATCGCTTTTGGATCGGAAGGTTCTGAGTTCGATCTTTGCTCGGCGCACAGTTGAGTCCTTGGAAAAAGGCTCTTTACTCACATTCTCTCACCGTACTCAAGTGTAAAATGAGTACCTGGTCGTTAACGGTGTTGCATCTGTCCGAAAAAAAAATTGTAATACCACCGAACAGGTATTATTGTCGTTGACTTCACGCTCTATCGGAAGTGACAAGTTTTATATTCTATCTCATAACATAATGTGTCACTAACGATAGAGTATGTGAAATAATTGATAAGTGAAATTTTAATAACAATAATCAGTAATGGACAATTTTAGTGCTTTTCACTGCGAAAATCTATACCAATTATTCTGAATAAAACGCAGACAAGCTTAACATTATGTAGACTATGAATTCAATTTTTGACATTTAAATACCACCTATTTAGGATAGCGTGGTTCAGCAATATGGTCTTTGCTTCGTACCCGAAAGGTACCGAGTTCGA
>NC_088360.1:99508016-99526379 GCF_034508935.2 Berghia stephanieae
GGGGAACCCCCCGGCTCCCCCGGACTGCCCCGACTGCTCCCCGGACTCCCCCCACTGCCCCCGGACACCCCCCGGACTACCACGGATTGCCCCGGATGCCCCCCCTGCCCTGGACCCCCCCGGGACCCCCCCGGACTCCCCCACTCCCCCGACTACCCGGACTGCCCCGTGCCCCAAAATGTTGCTTTTGTTCTGTTTTTCAACTTAAATTTTCGATCACCTCCATCGAAAGATCTTTAAAAAATTTAAAAAAATTCTGCGGGAGGGGGGGCAAATTACAGAAGTAAAAAACGCTATGGGGGCCCTCCCCAGTCCCCCCAGGGCTACCACCCTAGATTTTTCACCAGATCTAGTGACTTGTTTGGGCTCTACATTTCATAAAAATGGTTTTATTTTACATTTTATTTCAAACTTTACAAAATTGTTTTTCAGATTTTCCAAACAAAAATTAAATTGAAAAAAAAAAGAGAAAGTTTTTCTTTGTGTGCGTCTGTTTTTTTCCACGGGCATATGAGATACCATCGTTGTTGGTTTTTGGGGGGGGGGGTTGAGGGGGGGGGGGGGGAGTAATCTGCCCACCCAAAAGCACGGGCCGCCTGCTTTGTCCCCTTCGTTCTGGGGGCCGTCTTTTAGTTTATTGTTTGAAGTCATTTCGCCCCTGGGTTATCCGGCGGTGTGTTCGTTATGTCTTGAGTTAAAAATTTTGGGGTCCACATTTCAAGCATTCAATGTTTTGTTCTCTACATTCGTCCCAATTATTTGTTTGCTATAAGGGACAAAAAAGTTGTCTCAAAATTTAAAAAAACATTCCTTGACAGAAAATAAACGTAAAAAAAAAACATCCCAAGGGGGGCGTCCTGGGACCCCGGGCGCCCCCGGGGTAGTCCGGGGTAGTCCGGGGTAGTCCAAGGCAGTCCGGGGTAGTCCAGGCAGTCCGGGGACCCCGGGGCGCCCCGGGGTATCGGGTAGTCCGGGGTATTTGGGGGGTACCCCCCGGTGTAGTCCTGGGAATCCCCCCTGGGTATCCCGGGGTAGTCCCGGGGTAGCCCTTTTGGAAGCCCGCCGGGTCCGGGGGTAGCCGCCGGGTAGTCCGGGACCCCGCCTGGGTAGTCCGGGTAGTCCCCCGGGGGTGCCCTGGGTAACCCCCGGGGTATCCTGGTATCCCCCGGGGCTAGTCAGGGGTATTCCGCCAGGGGTTTGGGGATAGTCCCCCGGGGGTGTCCCCGGATATCCCCCGGGGTAGTTCGGGGTGCCCGGGGGTAGTCGGGGTAGCTGGGGGGTATCCTGGTAGCCCGCCGGTAGTCGGGGGTTTTTCCGCGGGTAGCCGGTTGTCCGCCGGGGTAGTCCCCCGGGGATAGTCCGCCGGGATTTTCGGGGTAGTCCGGGGTAGTCCCGGGTAGTCCGCCGGGGAGCCCGCCGGGGATAGCCCGCCGGGGGTAGTTGGGGGTAGCCGGGTATCTGGGGGTAGTCCCCCGGGGTAGTCTGCCGGGGGCGCCGGGGGTAGCCCCGCCGGGGAAATCCGGGGTAGTCCGGGGCAAACGTGGTTTCGGGGCAGCCCCGGGGCACAAAGTGCCCGGAAACCCCAAATTTACTGTTTCGTGAAAAAATTTGAACTAACTTCCTTTTGACTATTTTTACTTTAAAACTCAGAACAAGTTGGGGCAGCACTATAAAATAGTAACAAGAAAAAAAAAATAGCAGAAAAAAGCAGAAAGCACCAAGAAGAAAAAAAATATAGCTTTTTATATAGCGCAATATCCACTAAACGTGTTCAAAGCGATTTTACAAGGGGTGCCTGAGCAACAGCAACATTTAACATTTAGTAGGGACAACGCCCCTTTTGGCTATAATTTACAATTTTTTCGGGGCAGAGACAACGCTGGAAAGGCCATGACTCATTTTACACCTGAGACGTGAAGATGGAGAAAAGCCTTCCCCAAGACTCAACTATCGCCGACGAGGCCGAACCTTCCGATCCAAAGTGAGTGTCATACTATTAGACAATGGATGGATACCGCTTTTGGGGCCATAATTCAAACTTGTTCCGGGGGCAGACCAAAAGTTTTCGTAAGAGTTTTGAAAGCACAATCCAGGAGCTTGGGACAAAAAACTATTGATGTTTTCGTCGTTAAATTTGCTTCGTGGAAAAAAAACGCCTCGTACTGTAGTGTCTAAAAGGGCCCACATAGCCGCACGAAACCCCCCCCCCCCCCCCCCCCCCCAATTTTTAAACTTTTGCTTTATAAAGTTAAAGGGACGGACCACCCTGGGTCATACCCCTATTTCCCTTTTACATTTTTTTTTTGTTTTTGCCAACACGGGGGTTTGACCCCAAAGTCTCGAACTGGATCATACTCTGGTGTATTCCGAGTGTACTCTTATCCATTTCCCCACCCGTGCCGGTGGAAGATGAGAGAAATAAAGTGTACGGAGAAGACTTATAAAAACAGGGCTTGTCACACCCCCCCACACACAAACACACACACACCCTCTCTCTCTCTCCCCCCTCTCATTCCTCTCTCTTCTCTCCTCTCTCCTCTCTTTCAAACAGGGGTTGGGGGTGTCGTATCCCCGATCTCGATTTAACTCTCTACAACCTATATTTTTTTTCTTTTTTTCATCTGCCATTTGGCGGCGTTTTATCTTGTGGTAGGCACTCGCTTTGGGACGGAAGGTCCTGGGTTCGAGCCTCACTCTTGGTATATTTTTATACATTCTCACACCGTACTCGGTTGTAAAATGAATCCCCGACCTTAAACAACGTTGTTTTTTCAGGGGAAAAAATTGTTTTATCGCTAAATGTCTCGTTCTTATTTTAGTTTGGTTTTGGTCAGGGCCCCCTTTTTAAAAAGCCTTTGGATTTTTAGGGGGTTTTTGTCCTATGTTTTTTAAAAAAAAGCTAAACTAAACTTAACATTTCTCCAACATTTCATTTTTTCCTAATAAATCAAGCGTTGCAAGGAAAACATACGTGAAACAACAAACAAAGAACAAAAAAAAAAAAAAAATCAAGAAAAGAATACCTAACTAGACATAAAAAGCTATTCTAAATCTATCATGCCCGGGCCATTTCCGTTTTGCAAAAACTTTCCGCATTCCACATATTTACGAATTTCAGATCAGAGTTCTGCCCCCTACAAATATCAAAAAAATGAATGAGCGAGAGTCAGAACCCCCCCCCCCCCCCCCCCTCACCAAAAAACGACTTCATCCGGGATCGATCCTGTCCCCTTTCTTTGAAGCGAAAACTCTACCAAATGAATATCCGACCCCCTTTTAAATTTTTTTAGATCGTTCATGTTTATCATAGCTCCGTTGTAAGCAATCGCTTCAAACGCAAAAAGGGACCCGATCGTCCCGGGGGGCAGTCGAATTTTTTTTTTTCCCCCCCCCCCCCACCCCCCCCCTCCTCTCCCCCCCCCCCCTACAATTGAATGGGAGGGGGGCTGTTAGATTTGGCGGAAGTAGATTGCATAGACTAACGTCCATCCAAATGATAAAAGGGAATTTCTATGTCCTTTTCACCTATGAAACCCGGGAAAAATCCGTATCCCCGGCGCAATTGCTCTAAGGACACTTTTAATAATTTACTTTTTAATACCCAAAACCCAAAAAATGCTCAAAGCCTTTACAAGGGCCCCGGTCAACGCAACATTTAACATGCAGGGGGGACTGACGCCTGTTAGACGATATTAAATTTTTCGGGCAAAGACAAAAAGTGTAACGGCCAGTATCATTTTAACACCTGAGTAGGTGAGAAAGGAGAAAAAACCTTTTCCAGGACTCAACTATGCCCGAGCGCGAGGTCGAACCCAGGGACCTTCCGATCCGAAAAGCGAATGGCAACCACAACCACATCCGCAATATTTAACGATTAAAATAAAAAAAAAAACTGGAGAAATTTTTTAAAAAAATAAAAAAAAAAAATGACCTTGATTTATTAGATTTTTCATCTGCCTGGGCATCATATTAAAATGTCAAAGCATTGATTTGTCAAACTTTTTAAAAACCCGGCCCAAAAAGATTTTATTGCCCACGAAAAATTTTCATTTTAAATTTTTTTGGGCCATTATAGAAAGCAAGGTATGGAGAACCCAAAAAAATTTTTGGAGGGAAGGCTTTTAGAAAAGCACTCATCATTTTTAATTTTTAAATTTTTGGTAATGTGAAATTGAATGAACTTCAATTTAAAATACAAACAATAAAAAAGGGGGTTTCGAGTTCCCCCCCTTTTTCAACAAAACACAAAGAATGAAAAACGACAATGAAAAAGGGGGTTTGGCTTTTAAATAAATAACAAAAACAATGAAGCCCCCTTTTTTTTCTTTTTTTGAAATTTTAAAATTAAGTTTTAAATTTATTTCCATTTTATTTTTCTCCTTTTTTGAGCCCAACATTTACTTGTTTTGCACATTAAAAAGATTTGAGCCCCAACGACCAAACCCCCCTAATAAGTCTTAAAGGCCCAAATTAAATCGGCCACGAGGCCAAGGGCGATTTCCAACATTAAAGGACAGATCATAATTCCCTAGCAGAGTTTCTAATAAGTATTTAAAATAATAAAAAAAGAATAATTCCCTTTGTTCATTCCATAGGGGAAATTTGTCTCTATGGTCAATTCCAACAGAAGACTGGAATAACCCGCGTCACCGCAGTGCACGCCGCAAATTGATCTAGGGCTGGGGCTTGCTCAAGGTCACATAGCTCAGTGGCGGGTGATTGAACCGTATCTTTTGGTTACAAAGCAAAGACGGACCGCTGAGTCACGCTGCCCCCCCCCCCCTTTAATCAACGGGGGGATAGGAAAATATCTTTAATTTTAAGCAAAGATTCGCAAGTTACTCATATATCAATCTTTTAAAAAGGGTTTTTTCAATTTTTTAGATTTCCAGTAATTCTATACTCGTTGGCAAAAATAAACAGGGGCTGTAAGGAACAATTTTGACCCCCATACCCTAATTTTAGAAATAGATAGATAATAAAATTCCTTTTATTCATCTCAAAAAGGAAATTTGTCTTTATGGTATATTTCAACGGAAGACTGGAATAGTCCAGGCGTTAGCCGCAGGACATCGCCTCAGTGTGATCCACGGGCAAGGTGGCTTGCTCAAGGATACACAGAGCGGCGGGTAGTCAAACACGATACTTTGCGTTACGAAGCGAAAAACCACACCACTGAGCCACGACCCCCCCCCCCCCCCCCTACCCCCCCCCGCCTCCCGAAATTAAAATTATTTTCATCCACCTTATTATTTGTATTGCGTATTATGATAATACAAGTGAAAATAAAATATGCATATAATGCCCAGTTTTAAAAAAAGTTATTAAGATGTTCTACTTTACATGAATATTTATAAAACTCCAAAAAAGAAATGAAAAGAGGGCGTGGGGGGGGGGGGGGGCATACACAGAAGATTTAATCAAATAATACGAATAGCATTTTTGATGAAGAAATAAAGTTAAATCGACAAAACTAAACAAAAAATCAATTATATTTTATTCAATTCCAGACTTCCATCTTTGTTGCGATAGCGGAGATTAGAAAATATAAAAATCCTGTTTTCTCATGTTGAACTATTTGACCGCTTGACTTTCTAAAAGAGCAATGGGAGCCAAAGAACGATTTGTAATCCTATATCTATTCTATCATCCTTGGCAATCATTTTATATTTGTAATCCATTTGCACGACCGATCTGATCAATGAGACTTGGGGCGATATTTTTATGGAAATCGATTACACATCGATGTCTCATGGTCTTAGGAGAAGCTTGGTTCAAAACAAAGACAATCGGTACTTTTTATTCTTCATGCTGGCTATAACTTATTCACATGTCTTGTGATCAGAATGTATAAAATTCAAAACATGATCAGATTTATAATGTTTTTTCTCCTCTGGATACACTTTTATGCTCGTCGGAGAAGTATTTCATAAGGGTGTCTGCCATTGTTCCGATAGTTTTGAAACAGTTACTAAATTGCTATGCGTCATTACGAGGGAAATGACGTCACGACTGTTGAAAACTATTTGGGTCGGGATAATTGCCAAGACTGCCACACTAACCAAGTTGACTTCCGGGTCTATCTAAATTACACCAGAGTGGAACTATATATAAAGAAAATTGAATTGTAACATTTTTAAGACTAATACCTTGATTCAACGTTCTCAAATAAATCATTTATTGCAGCATGCTCGGCTATACGGTCTTTTGGGAGATAGTTCAGTTGGTAGAGCACTCACTTCACACGCAAAAGAAACGTGAAATATCCTGGGTGAAGTGCATGAGTTGCTTGGGTCTGTTTGATCTGGCGGAAATTACTTTGCAATAGACTGGCGTCCTATTCAAATGATAGCAAGAAATTCTATTGTCCGTTTCACGCTATAGCAACCGAGATAGACTCCAGCTACATGGGCCTAATGGCTTTGAAGGAATCACAGTCACACCCCGCCTCCGGACCGGAGACGTCCAAAGTTCAACCCCCACTCTGAGAGTCACATAATAAAGGGAATTTTCATTTTTATCTTTTACAAATAATTTTTTGTCCTATATATGGTATTGTTGCTATTGGCTAGGAGGGACCAATTGCAAAGCTCATTGAGCAAGTTTAATGGATATTTCTCAATACAAATCCACAAGTTAACATTTTCATTTTGACTCGAAGTGTTTGGGATGACTCAATAAACGCTCTCCTTAACACCTATAGCAAAATCCTCACATTTGTTACGAAACAATATACATCTTTCTTATTCAGATTCATTTTGTACATCACAAACTTTGAAGAATGACCTTTGTTTGATTAATAAGAACATAAAGTTGTTTTGTTGAGAGATCGTTTGATTTAAAAAAATCAATTTTTCTGCTGGGTAAGGCTGCCATTTTGGGGAAAAATACTGAAAATGATCGGTTAAGGAGAGAGTTCAAGTTGGTAGCGTGGAAAGCACTTACTGGAACAAAACAATAAGAGCTATCTCTTTATGCGACATTGCCATGTATCGTACCTATTCCCCTCTTCAACCGTTCGCTCACCCCGCCTTCACTCCCCTCCCCCTCTAACCCCCCCCCCCCCCCCCCCTTTCTCCCATTCTATGCTGGTATGGGTGATGTCCCTTACAAAATGTCATGGCATATTCCACATTGCGTTACGAATTTAAAATAAATAGCACTCCTATTTTGGTCCATGAATTATGGAGAAAACATTACGATTATCGCAATTTTTAAAAGGCCGCCATTTAAGACTCAGAATCCAAGTTCAGTTATATCATCATCATCATCATCATCATCATCATCATCATCATCATCATCATCATCATCATCATCATCATTATTATTATCATCATCAACATCATCATCATCATCATCATCATCATCATCATCATCATCATCATCATCATCATGAGTGTGTGTGTGCATGTTTGCCAGCCATCTGTAACTCTAAATGAGGACGAGCATTTTTATCAATTTTGAAGTTCATCATCATCATCATCATCATCATTGCCTGTTTCACCCTGGGTCAGGGTAAAGGCCACAGACAAACAGTTTCCATCCTTCTCTATCCTGAGCTAACATTTTAATCTCATTCCAGGTCTTACCATTTCTCTGTATATCAGCTTCTTTAATTCTTCTCCATGTTCCCTCCTTTGAAGTTGGCGCTATATAGATGATTACTATTATTATGTTACGGTTAGATAAAAAAGAACGAAATAAGTTACAGTATTCTCATAATATAAGATACAAAGGCTTGACCAATGCCATATTACATTATTCATCTCTATACACAAAAAGACTTGGCTCCGTTCCTCTTTTAAGAAAAAAAATTGAAAACTGAGTTTTTTAAAACAGGTGTCTGATATCAAGAATTAATAGTGAAACAATGAAATTATTATTTAGTGTACAATGGATGTACATGTTGGTATGTTGTGAGTTTTTGAGTGTGTGTGCATGTTCGAGAGTCATCTGCTGTAATTCTAAACGCGGACGAGCATCTTATCAATTTTGAAGTTGGCTCTATATATGCGTGTGTGTGTATGTGTGTGTGTGTGTGTGTGTTTGTGCGCTTTGCATGTCACGGTTAAAGATATATGTTTGTACACCATATATACATGAATACATTTAAGTTCAAATACTATCTTTCCCACGTGTATCATTACTGTAATTGCATTACCATTAATATTTAGGGCATTCAAGGGATTTTTATCCTATTTCGCCCTATACCATATGTTATATGTTTTAAATTGTTATTGTTATGTTATGTTAAGTTACGTATAATCGGTGAGATAAAAAAGAACGAACTAAATTGCCGTATTTCTCATATCATAAGACACCAAATGTTGAATGATTTTCTTTCGGATTAATTTGACGAAAACCATTAGCATCGACTTCATCTTTTGATTAGAGTCATTCATGTAAATAGCCTAGTTTTGTTTTATAGAAGACAACAGCAAAACAAAACAAAAAGAATTTAAAAAACCCAACAAAATTGAGCTCTTTTAAGCGCTTTATCCACCAAAAGCGCTTTACAAGGGGCCCCTAGTCAACAGCAACACTTAGCATATAGGACGGGACAAGAAGCCTGTTAGGCGATATTTTTTTCGACAGAGTCAACGCTGTTAACGACCAGGTACTCGTTTTACACATAAGTACGGTTAGACAATGTGAGTAAAGAACCTTTTCCAACGACTTAACAATACATCATTCTGGACAGGACTCGAACCCAGGACATTCCGATCCGAAGGCGTGTGTTATACCACTAGACCGTATAGCCGCACAGAAAAGATTTGTTTATATAGACATAAAGTCAAATTTCAATTATTCTCCAGCAGAATATATCTTTGTTATGGATGTCAAGCTTGTCGTAATTGGATGCAAAATAAGGTGTAAAAGAACAGAAAAGATAAAATAGCAATTAAAAGATATTTTCGAGACACAGAATATATATTTTCTTTATTCTTGTTAGGCTTATTCTTTATGGAGATCTATCTCGAGAGAAGACCGGGGCAACAAGACCTAAGCCACAATGCAGTTGTTGTAGCCAAGTTTCCTACTAAAAAAACTATTAAAAACGCACACACACACACACACGCACACACACACACACACACACACACACACAAGATTTACAAAATCAAAAAGAAAAAGAAAACAGCAAAAAACGAGTTGCCGGAAGCGGTGATCGAATAGATAGTTTCAAACAATCAATTCTTCAAGATAGCTCTCTCTGTGTGTGTGTATCTCTCTCTCTCTCTCTCTCTCTCTCTCTCTCTCTCTCTCTCTCTCTCTCTCTCTCTCCTTTCGGGTAATGGCAACCAAATATTTCCGATGCTTAAGTTGAATGAGATAATATGATTAAATGCATCAGCTCAAATGGTTGTATTCTTCTTCTTCTTCTTCTTCTTCTTCTTCTTCTTCTTCTTCTTCTTCTTCTTCTTCTTCTTCTTCTTCTTCTTCTAGTGGAAACCTCCAATATTGTCGATGATCTCTCCACAGTTTGTAGGGTATTACACTGTAAATTTCATCAATGTTATTGTATGGATGTATACAATGATTGACAGAATTGGGGAGGGGGGATAACTCATGATTCTAATCGCAATCCAACACCTCATAACTATGCGCACTCAAAAGCAAGTCTGATAGTCGAAAGCAATTATGGGCTTGAATTAATATTGTAGTAATAGACAATATTTTTCTGTTCGTTTGAGAGTATTTCCATTGCAACAATGAGCCCATAACAAATTGGGCAATCAGACCTGCGACTAAGTAAACGTTGCTTCATAATAAAAAGGTATTACGCTTTTTGCAAAACAGAAGCGTAAAACCTGACGGTCGACCCCGAGTAGAGAGCCTGCGC
The DNA here is from genome assembly GCF_034508935.2 of Berghia stephanieae. Lineage (NCBI taxonomy): Eukaryota > Metazoa > Mollusca > Gastropoda > Nudibranchia > Aeolidiidae > Berghia > Berghia stephanieae. The sequence continues at coordinate 99,517,861 of NC_088360.1, forward strand.
TTGGTCGAAGACTTTGGGACGCTTGACTCACAATTCTACACGAATAGATGGTGGCGGTAGATCAAAGAGGGTAACATATTTTTTATTTACTAATCATTTTTCTTGGTGCTAAATTATAAAAGTAATAATGTCGCATCAGAAAAAATAACTCGGAAGTTCCTTTCTCTCTATTACAATAAAATTGATACCACGAATGACATAATCGGCCCACAATTAAGGGAGTTATTAATTATTCATAATAATTTTTAAAGTTTACAATAATAGTCATCAAAGTCATTTTTCATCACCAAAGTATTCAATTTGGTCCGATTTTTACCAAACACCCGACAAGTGCAATCGTTAACTTGGTATTCTATAAAAATTGTCCTATTTCCTGGCTGACAATTAAACCCAAGTGGTGATTCTACCTGCAGTGCGGGATAATTTATGGCCATTCCTCACATTCTGGACATCGTAGTAGTAGTAGTAGTAGTAATAGTAGTAGTAGTAGTAGTAGTAGTAGTAGTAGTAGTAGTAGTAGTAGTAGTAGTGGTAGTAGTAGTAGTAGTAGTAGTAGTAGTAGTAGTAGTATAGTAGTAGAAAGTAGTAGTAGTTGTAGTAGTAGAAAGTAGTAGTAGTAGTAGTAGTAGTAGTAGTAGTAGTAGTGAGTAATAGTAGTAGTAGTGTAGTAGTAATAGTAGTAGTAGTAGTAGTAATAGTAATAGTAGTAGTAGTAGTAGTAGTAGTAGTAGTAGTAGTAGTAGTAATAGTAGTAGTAGTAGTAGTAGTAGTAGTAGTAGTAGTAGTAGTAGTAGTAGTAATAGTAGTAGTAGTAGTAGTAGTAGTAGTAGTAGTAGTAGTAGTAGTAGTAATAGTAGTAGTAGTAGTAGTGGTAGTAGTAGTAGTAGTAGTAGTAGTAGTAGTAGTAGTAGTAGTAGTAGTAATAGTAGTAGTGGTAGTGGTAGTGGTAGAAAAAGAAGAAGAAGAAGAAGAAGAAGAAGAAGAAGAAGAAGAAGAAGAAGAAGAAGAAGAAGAAGAAGAAGAAGAAGAAGAAGAAGAAGAAGAAGAAGAAGAAGAAGAACAAGAAGAAGAAGAAGAAGAAGACGACGAAGAAGAAGACAGAAAGAAAGAAAGAAAGAAAGAAAGAAAGAAAGAAAGAAAGAAAGAAAGAAAGAAAGAAAGAAAGAAAGAAAGAAGGGAAGAAAGAAAGAGAGACAGAAAGAAATAAGTAGAAGCAGTAGTGGTAGACTGAGGGATACTAGGAGGAAGGAAGGAAGAAGAAAGGTCTGTAAGAGAAGGGCGAGGAGGGTGAGGATTTGGAAAAAGAAGAAGAGGGGAAAAATGAGAACAATAGTATAAATAAATAGATGATGTTAGTAACGATAAGGGGAAACATATATGCGATCGTAGTAAACAAAACACCACACCGAGGAAATAGTCCCTTTGTAAACATCTTTTTTTTTTATCCTTGAGTAAGTAAGTTAGCCTCTATTGCTCAAATTTGCGGCACAACTCTACAATTGATGCCCAAAGTATATCTGTCTTTTCTCGAAATAGTCCCTAAAGAAAATTATTCCGCTATTCCGATTGATAGAGGGATTTTACATAGAGGAAATTCCCACAAGGCACGTTAAAATAACCGGCTGTATATTATTAAAATATTATCTCCTTTGACAAAGTATACAATATACTGTCTGAATCCACGTAGCTAGACACAATGCGTTTAAAACATACTAAATATGAAAAATAAGTTTTGTTCTATCAGTTCTATCGGTCACGTCTTAAATCAAAGCAAGCATAACACAGACGTGCTCTGGAAAAACCCATTTTTGAAAATTTGGCAAGAAAACTTCGTCTTTCAAATATCGATCGATTCAATTGACCCTAATCTTGGCAAAAACTCTCAAACCTGGGACTTCGCAGAGTCCCAGGTTTGAGAGTTTTTTTTTGTTGTTGCTAAAATGAGGGTTATTTAAATCGATCGATATTTAATTTGAAGGACGAGTTTTCCGACCACATTTTAAAATATTATTATGGGTTTTTCTAGAGTGCGGCAGAGCAGAATTATGATTGGAACTCTGTCTGGATGTGGTGATGTCTGGCTACATGAAATGATTATAACAGTATTGCTTTGCTATCAGTGGCGTGGCATGCTTACAAAAAAAGGAGCTTTATATAGAGCAATATCCACTAAATGTGCTCAAAGCGCTTTACAAGGGGTCCCTGGTCAACAGCAACATTTAACATGTAGGACGGGACATGACGCCTGTTAGGCGATATTACAATTTTTCGGACAAAGACAACGCTGTTAACGGCCAGGTACTCATTTTACAACCTGAGTACGGTGAGAGAATGTCAGTAAAGAGCCTTTTCCAAGGACTCAACTATGCGCCGAGCGCGAGGCTCGAACCCAGGACCTTCCGATCCGAAAGCGAGTGTCATACCACTAGACCATATAGCCGCACAGTATAAGGTGGTGCCAGAATTAGAAGAAAAGTACTTAAAACATGCTATAATTGTAAATGCAAAAGAAAGAAAAAATATTTAAAGAAAAGACTTACTCAAATAAGTAAGTGGCCGTAAATGTCTACTATTTTTCAGTTTTATTTTTTAAAAATGCTGTAATCCATTTATTAAAAGATGGAGTGGTTCCAGGAACCAAATGAACCATATAGCCACGCCCCTGTTTGCTATGACAACTCATTTAAATGATTTTGGCCAGAAAACTCTTCCTTCGAATATCGATCGATTAAAATGACTCATCTTGTCAAAACCTCTCATACCTGGAGAACACTTCAAGGAAATCTTCGAGGAAGTCCCAGGTTTGAGAGTTTTAGACAAGAGACAACACTATTAACGACCAGGTACTCCTTTTACAACCTAGTACGGTGAGCTGAGAAAATGTGAGTAAAGAGCCTTTTCCAAGACCAGAGACAACGCTATTAACGACCAGGTACTCCTTTTACAACCTAGTACGGTGAGCTGAGAGAATGTGATTAAAGAGCCTTTTCCAAGAACAGAGACAACGCTATTAACGGCCAGGTACTCCTTTTACAACCTAGTCCGGTGAGCTGAGAGAATGTGATTAAAGAGCCTTTTCCAAGAACAGAGACAACGCTATTAACGGCCAGGTACGTCTTTTACAATATAGTACAGTGAGCTGAGAGAATGTGAGTAAAGAGCCTTTTCCAAGAACAGAGACATCGCTATTAACGGCCAGGTACTCCTTTTACAACATAGTACAGTGAGCTGAGAGAATGTGAGTAAAGAGCCTTTTCCAAGAACTCAACTATACGCCGAGCGAGGCTCGAACCCAGGACTGTCCTATCAGAAAGGGAGTGTCATATCACAAGACCACACAGCAGAGAAAGGAGATAGGGAGGAAAGGGAACATGGAGAGGGGGGGGGGGGGGAAGAGAGAGAGGAGAGGGAATGGCGAATGGGGTGAGTCAATTCTATAATACTGTTGAGTTCTTTCATTCTTAATTAAAATTTGTAGCGGTCGTGTTTCCGAACTCCCTTCTCTAACGCCCTTTTCGCGTGCGATCTTCGCTTTTGATCTGTACTCACTCACTCACGCACATACGAACAAACACACAAAAAACCAAACACTTACATACACAAATCCAAGAACATTCAGAAATGAATCATATATTATACCCCGGGGAAGACGGGGGGGGGGGGGGGGGGGAAGAAAAAATAAAGAGAGAAATAATAAGAGAATAAGAAGAACACAACTAAGCAGCAGAAAAAAAGAGAGAATTGAGACAGAGAAATGAATAGATGGATGGCGATGGGGAAATGAGAGACAATAGAGTATTTTTGGTTCTATTTCACATTTCTCATAATGGAAATTATTTTGCTGTTTTGTTATTCAACCCCGAGGGAACCAAACAATTTCCTGTTTGCATGTAATCCACATCTCTATTTTGATTACAAAATCATTGAAATTTAGTTTTCATCAACTCATGGAATGTTGGATAGATGTCTAGATAGTAAGAAAGGTAGATAGATAAGTGAATGGATAGGCAGTCAACCAACCAGACAGATATTATATGGATGGATAGATAGATCTATTAATAGTAGAAACATGAAGTAATGAATTATTCGACAGACAGACAGATTGATAGATAGATAGATAGATAGATAGATAGATATATATATATATAGATAGATAGATAGATAGATAGATAGATAGATAGATAGGTAATTAGATAGATATTATAAAATATAATATGTGTGTGTATGTGTGTGTGTGTTTGTGAGTGTGGTGTGTGTGTATGTGCGTGTGTATGTGTGTGTGGACAGATAGCGAGAAAGACATAGAGATACAGAAAGATAAATTGGACTGAAGAAAATGAGACAAAAATTAGAGAGCAAGAGAGGGAACTTTTCAATTCCAATCGACAGCTCCTATAATTTAAATTATTTTACTGTTTTGTTATTCAAACCCTGAGGGAAACTATCCAATCTCCTTTTCGCGTGCCATACTCACCTCTATTCTGCGTACAAAGACATTAAAAGGTAGTTTTCATCTCGTCATTACAAGAAAAAAGAGAATAGCGAATAGAATTCGTGTTATAACGTTTGTCAGATGAATGGACACGTATCATTACGTATTATTGAAAATGTCCTTTGTTCAGAGATAACGAATGGGTAGTAGAAAAAATGATTTCTTACACCCTTGCGTTTTGGAATTCGAACTTTGTTCCCCACGCGCACTCGCAAGCTCCTAGAGCGGTTGTGACCTTGTCCAGAATTCCAAAAATCAAGCGTGTAGGATCGTCCTGGGTTCAAGCCCCGCTCGGCGCATAGTTGAGTCCTTGGAATAGGCTCTTTACTCACATTCTATCACCGTACTCAGGTGGAAAATGAGTACCTGGCCGATAACAGCGTTGTCTCTGTCCGAAAAAAAAGTAATATCGCCTAACAGGCGCCATGTCCCGTCCTACTTGTTAAGTGTTGATGTTGGCCAGGGACCCTTGTAAAGGGCTTTGATCAAGTTCAGTGGATATTGCGCTTTAAAAAAAAGCTCATTTTTCTATATAAGATTCACAGCCCTCAACGATAGGAATAATTCCAGTATTCCCTTGGAATAGACCCACTACTACTATTACTACTACTACTACTACTACTACTACTACTACTACTACTACTACTACTACTACTACTACTACTACTACTACTACTACTACTCTTTCATGAAAAAGAGGAAAAACGATTGTAAACACAGAACATGTTTTATGCTTCGGAATAAATCAATTCTATTTTTACTATCCAAATACCTTTTTCATTATATTCCGTCGCTTAGACATTCGATGAAGAAATATAGATAATCCATCAAACAAGATGTCTGATGTCAACAGAATCACCCACGTTGTCCATGCTAATCTTATAAATAATATCCCCGATATAATACCGTTTTAAAGAGTTGAGCCACAGTTGGGGGGGGGGGGGCAGCGTGGCTCAACGGTACAGTCATTGCTTCGTATCCGAAGGGTACCGGGTTCGATCACCCGCCGCTGCGCTTTGTGGCCTTGAGCAAGTCACCTCGCCCTGGCTCATTTTCCGGCGCTGCACTGCGACTGACGCTTGTTTATTATTCCAGTATTCCCTTGGAATAGACCCAAAGGACAGATGTCCCCTATGGGATGAATAAAGGGAATTTGTTATTATTATTATTTATATATTCTTTATTAATAGCGCTAATATTGTTAGGTAGCTTGAGCTAACAATGCCAGATCTAGGACTCCTTAGTACACAACAGTTAACACTTATTATTATGTCAATGACCTAGAAACCTGTTTATCATTATCGTTGCAGTAGGGAACATCCTCCCTCTTCTCCTCCTCTCCCTCCTCCTCCTCCTCCCCTTTCCTCCTTCTCCTACTCGCCCTCTTCTTCCTCCTCCTCCACATCCTCTCCTTGCTCCTCCATCTGCTCTTCTAGCTCCCCCGCTCCTCCTCCTCCTCCTCCTCCTCCTCCTCCTCCTCCTCCTCCTACTGCTACTACTACTACTACTACTACTACTACTATACTACTACTAAACTACTACTACTACTACTACTACTACTACTACAACAACTACAAACTACTACTACAACTACTACTACTACAAACTACTACTACTACTACTACTTCTACTACTACTATTTAACTACTATACTACTACTACTATCTCATACTACTACTACCAACTACTACTACTACTACTACTACTATTACTACACTACTACTACTATTTACTACTACTACTACTACTAACTACTACAAACTACTACTACTACTACTACTACTACTACTCTTTCATGAAAAAGAGGAAAAACGAAAGGCATCAAGGTTACAATGACCTATTATTTTAAGCGCCTACTTACAATCCAGGCATAACCCAGTAATAGTCTGTTCTGTGGATTGTCATTAACATCGGTGTCTGGCTTGCAATACAATCCCATTACAACACAATGTTATGTGAATTATGTTGTTAGAGACACAGCAAAAACATCTCTGCCGTGCTAAGAGATAAACACATTTTCAAAATTTTGGAGAAACTCTTCCTTCAAATATTGATCAATTAAAATCGCCCTCCTCTGGTCAATTACTCTTAAACAAGGGACTTCAAGAGAACTTAAAGGAATCTCAGATTTGATAGTTTTTAACAAAGTGAGGATTATTTCAATGGATTTTTCAAGGACGATCTTTTCTCGTCAAATTTATAATTTCTTTTCAAGTTCGGCATAATCATTGTTTCTGGTTGCCTAAATTGGGTTCAATAGTCTGATGCCACGTCGCCACGCAACGGCGGCCATCGTGGTTCTAAACAAAGAAAATCGGTACTTTTTATTCTTCATGCTGGCTAGAACTTTACATAATATGTCTTGTGATCTGAATGTGTAAAAGTCAAAACATGATCAGATTTATTATGTTTTTTTTTTTCCTCTGGATACGCTTTTATGCTCGTCGGAGGAATATTTCATAAGGGCGTCCGCCATTGTTCCGATAGTTTAGAGCCAGTTACTAAGTTACCATGCGTCATTACGCGGGAAGTGACGTTACGACTGTTAAGCGTATTATTATATTAATATTAACGTTCATGATGAAAACATCTCAAAATAAAGGAGAAAAAATACAAAATTGTCATCAACCAGATTTGTTTTCTCCTAAGAATGCCCTAAAATCGGATAATACCGAAAAAGGTACATTTAAAAAAAACATGGTGTACAACGAGTAGCCATTTTAAAAAGCAAATCAAATTATTTTAAGACTTGCGATCTAGTAATTAATTAATTTCGATGTCTAAATTTTACAATCACCATTGCTGTTTTTGAGTTTTAGTTTGGAAAATCTTAAAGAAAATAATCAGTAACGGCACTACAAAAACATAGCAAACGATATTCAGTGACGTCATAATACTATTTTATTATTATTAAGCGCCTTGAGTTTCGACGAAAAGCTCTTAGAAATTTGCTTATTATTATTCATTGTTGATAACACTCAATGTGCACCTATAATTCTCATGCTCGCAAGCCTCTGCACTTTGTGACTCTAATACATCTCCTCCTCCTCCTACTCCTCCTCCTAATCCTCCTCCTCCTCCTCCTCCTCCTCCTCCTCCTCCTTCTCCTCCTCCTTCTTCTTCTTCTTCTTCTTCTTCTTCTTCTTCTTCTTCTTCTTCTTCTTCTTCTTCTTCTTCTTCTTCTTATTATTATTATTATTATTATTATTATTATTATTACTATTATTATTATTATTATTATTATTATTATTATTATTTTTTTTTTTTTTAATTATTATTAATATCATTATGTGACGTGCGTAGCAAGTCTTGTAAGTAACATTTTGGGTGGAATCTTCTGACCTCCCGTGGTTAGCAGGGAGGTCACATGCTGGGTCTCCTAACCTCCATATATTTTCCATTTCCGTGTTACTTCTTGTTAATATTCTGGATTGAGAAAATCCTGTTTTTCCCTATTTCTCGCGAGATCCTTAGCTGGGACGGAGACCGTAAAATCTTTAGTACTTTTTTTTGGAGAGATAATAATATTATTTTCCTTGTATAAATAATCTCTCTGATGTGTACTATTGTAATTATTTGTTTTTAAAGTATTGCATTACCTACTTTGTTAATAATTGAATGTATCCGTCATAGCTTAATACGTAGCTTTACCTGATGGAAGAACTTTTTGATAATGTAGAGATGCCAAATACTGTGACAAGTTATTAGAATTAAAGAAATGTAGGCTCCAATTTAGAACTTCGTGAGCATCTTTAAGTAATTAAAACTTACTGAAAATAATATTTATAGTTGATGCTCCTCTCTCTCTTTTCCTCTCTCTCCCCTCTCTCCTCTCTCGCTCTTCTCTCTCTCTCGCCTCTTCTCATCCTCTCTTTTCTCTCTCTCTTCTCTCTCTCTCTCTTTCTCTTCTCTCTCTTCATTTTCTTCAAGGGGGTTTTTTTTGTGAAATTTCCTGCATGCCAAGCTGTCTGTCCGTCCCCTTTGTTTTTCATCCAGTTTCAGTAAGGCCAGTCCATGACTTGATGTC
>NC_088360.1:99526479-99593979 GCF_034508935.2 Berghia stephanieae
TCCAAACTTGATAAGTATAGATACTCTTGTTCTTACAAATTGAATATTGTTTTCGAAAATCGATCGACTTATTTTTTTGGGGGATTGTTTTGTTCTTGTATTTTTCTTTCTTGCTTTGTCTGGAACCTTCCATACACACTTGTTCAGATCTTTATCTTACACCGGTGCCTTCTCCTTAATTTCTTAATTTGATAATCAGAAATTTCCTACTTAAATGATAAAGATATTAATCAATTTTAAAATACCCCTGCTGCTGACGCCTGAGTTTTTTTGGGTTTTTTTTTTGAGTCTTTTAAAAATTGAGCTTTATATAGCGCAATATTCACTAAATGTGCTCAAAGCGCTTTACAAGGGGTTCCTGGTCAACAGCAACATTTAACATGCAGGACGGGACATGACGCCTGTTAGGCGATATTGAAAATTTTCGGACAAAGACAACGCTGTTAACGACCAGGTACTCATTTTACACCTGAGTACGGTGAGAGAATATGAATAAAGAGCCTTTTCCACGGACTCATCTATGCGACGAGCGCGAGGCTCGAACCCAGGACCTTCCGATCCGAAAGCGAGTGTATACCACTAGACCACATAGCCTTTTCTTGAAATAGACCCTAAGGACGCATTTCCCCTTTGGGGCGAATATAGAGACTTGTCATATTATTATATTTATGACTGTGCTGTTGTTTCGTTGTTTCTTATTATAGTTATTGTTTAGACTGAATGAGGTAACAAAACATAATAATAATATAATAATAATAATATAATAATATAATATAATAATAATAATAATAATAATAATAATAATAATAATAATAATAGTATTAATAATAATAATAATAATAATAATAATAATAATAATAATAATAATAATAATAATAATAATAATAATAATAATAATAATAACAATGATAATAATTAATAATAATAATAATAATAATAATAATAATAATAATAATAATAATAATAATGATGATGATGATGATGATGATGATGATGATGATGATGATGATGACAATAATAATAATATTATCCTTAAACCGAGTATCCTTAAACAGGCAAATAAATCACTAATTACTCTCGGAAATAGCACAATAGAATTTTCAAATAAAGCAAAAACCTTGGCGTCATCATTGATAAAGATCTTTCCATGACAAGCCACGTGAATAACACCATACAATCTATGTACATAGAAATGAAAAAAATAAGCAAAATTCGTAATTTAATACCGAAGCATATAACAGAACTTTTAATTAATTCCTTGGTTTTATCTAAATTGGACTATTGTAACTCCCTTTGGGCGAATTTAACTAAAGACAAAATTAGCAAACTTCAGGTTGCTCAAATAACGCAGCCAGGCTCATTGTACGCAATAACAAAAAATACCCGTCAGCAACTCTTCTTCTCCGTGAGCTACATTGGCTTCCTGTTTAAAAAAGAGTTGCCTATAAGATTTGTACTGTTGTCTACAAATCCCTAAGCACGAACAGTCCCTCCTATATTAAAGACCTTCTAAACATATATGTCCCCAATAGAAACTTGAGGTCAAGCAATGACCAATCAATCCTTGTCAAACCTAAGCCATTGCGTAAAATAGGTGAACAGTCTTTTCAATTTTCGGCCCCCCATTTTTGGAACTCTCTCCCGTCACACGTGAGATGCTCGGATTCGTTGACAACGTTCAAATCTCGCTTAAAGTTTTATCTTTTTACGTCATAATGTTGCAATATTATTTTCATATTTTGTTGTTGTTAAATTGAATTCGTATCACGTTTCCTTCACACTTGTCTCACTGTAATATGTTTTGTTTTATATCACTGTAAAGCGCTTAGAGCCTGTGACAACGGGGTAAAGCGCTATATAAATGCCATTTATTATTAATAATAATAATAATAATAATATTAATAATAATAATAATAATAATAATAATAATAATGATGATGATATATAATAATAATAATAATAATAATAATAATATAATAATAATAATAATAATAATATAATAATAATAATAATAGCAATAATAATAATAATAATAATAATAATAATAATAATAATAATAATAATAATAATAATAATAATAATAATAAAATAATAATAAATTATAATAATAATAATAATAATAATAATAATAATAATAATAATAATAATAATAATAATAATAATAATAATAATAATAATAATAATAATAATAATAATAATAATAATAATATAATAATAATAATAATATAATAATAATAATAATAATAATAATAATAATATAATAATAATAATAATAATAATAATAATAATAATAATAATATAATATAATATAATAATATATAATAATAATAATAATAATAATAATAATAATATAATAATAATAATAATATATAATAATATATAATAATAATAATAATAATTTCCTTTATTCACCTCAAAGGGGAAATTTTTCTCGAGGGTCTATTCCAAGGGGAGACTGGATTAACCCCGGCGTCAGCCGCAGTGCAGCGCCGCCGCAAATTGAGCTAGGGCGAGGTGATTTGCTCAAGGCTACACAACGCAGCGGCGGGTGATCGAACTCGATACCTTTCGGGTAGGAAGCAAAGACCGTACCGCTGAGCCACGCTGCCCCTAACAAAGAAAACCACAAAGCAAGGCATTTTTACGCGTCTCATCATTGTCAGTGCATTCCCAATCATGCTATTTTATAATATCATCCATATTTTTTTAAAACGTCAATATCTTCGAGCAAAACGCATTGCTTTGTAATCCTACACTCCCATCACGCCAATAGTCCACACCCACAGCATGCAGTGATGTGATCATTTGCATTCTATTTTGCATCGAGGTAATTTGTGACCCCCTCGTCTCAAAACGTTATTAAGTCGGGATGATTTAGGTGCTGAAAATGGGATTTGTAGCCAGAAATATCATGCTTAAATTGAGTTCATATGCTTTATAGAGGAGAAGGAATATCATATTTTACAGTGCTAAATACCAACATTTCATATTTTTGACCAGTTTAATTATAATTTGACTTTTTAGCATCTGGTCCATCCCGACATAATACCGTTTTGAGACGAGGGGTCACATTTTGGGTATAATCCCTCAGCCAATTGCTTAAAACGCGCACATATAATATTTGCCTAAAGCCAACGCGCACATATTATTTGCCTAAAGCCAACTCGCGCATATTTGCTTAAAACCAACGCGCACATATCAGCAGACCTGATAACCAAAATCCAACAATAGGCTTGTTTTATAATTATTGTAATGGACAACATTTTTTCGTCGCATTGCTAGTAGTTCCATTTCAACAATGAGCCCATTATAAATTGGGTTACCAGAACTATCATTAAGTGCACGTTGCCTAAACCCATTGAAACAGTCTACAAATGGTTTACAAAAATAAAAGAAAGAAAGAAAAGAGCTAAAAAAAAAAAAACAAACAAAAAACAAAAACAAAACAAAAACATTTTTTAAAAACCCAGATAAAACAAAAACAAACACAAAATAAAAAACAACTTATAACTAGCAGGCTTCAAGCAATCGCCCACTATTGCAAGAATTCAATGTTCTCAAATGATTTTGGAATTCCCTTTAGTTAATCGAGCAGACTGTTTTCTTTGGCTCTTATGACATGATATTTCTTCTCATTAATTTATTTCAGTTATTGAGAACAAACGATATATTTTTTTTTCAAAGATGATGAAATCTAAAATTTCACATATTAAAACATGAGCGTTTATATCGATCAAATTACACTTAACGTACACAATGAGTTTTACCAGGGTTTCCTAGGCAAAAGCATCACTTAAAATGTAGGACAAGATACGACGCCTGTTAAGCGATACTAGTATAACGTTTTTTTTCTACAGACAAAAACAACGTTGTTAACGGCCAGATACGTATTTTACACCTGAGTGCAATGAGACAATGTAAATAAAGAGCCTTTTCCAAGGACTCAACTGGTGCCGCTAGAGTGGGATTCAAACCCTTGAGCTTTCGATCCGAAGGAGAGTGTCAAACCACAAGACCACGTAGCGTCATAATTTGATATCACATTCACTTGATAATCACATTTTAGCCTCTGGTTTATCCCAACGTTTGGTTCTTCGGAGCTATCAGGTCCATGGCCAGGTTTTATATCAGTTTCTTCAAGCATCGAACGGAAAATAACAATAATTTGCTACTCTTTGGATAGCACGATAGTCTATCACAAAGTACTTCCCGCCAGATCTAACAGAACCAACTTCCTAATCACTGCTCGGTGTATATGCGGAGGAGGGGGGTGGAGGGAGGAAGGGGGAGGGGGAAGGGGGAGGGGGAAGGGGGAGGGGGGAAGGGGGAAATGAACAAAAAAAAATTCGACTTCACCTGGGATCGATCTAGGGCCCTTTGCGTGTAATGCGAGTGCTCTACTGAGATATTTGGACCTTATTTATCCCGACAAAATATCTAAGGTCAGTATCAGGCTATAAGTTACCAGTGGTTACGGTCCGATAGTATATATAGAACCTGTTACGATGCGTGGTTACGAAGGTTTTGACGTCATGACTGTTGAACCTTAGCCATCGCGAACTTATAGCCTGACACTGACCAAAAAATGACGTCAAAAAACAGGTCTTTGGCCGCAAAAGAAAACAATGTGTGAGTTGTATTCAATAGTTCAACCAATTGGATCATTTGTTTCCTTGAGCACCACTAACGACAACTCACTAGACGCTGCACAAACCTTAAAACATGACGTAAAACTGTAAGTCCTAGAGGGTTCTAGTGTTGGCAAGCACCCACACTAACTTATCCTTTGACGTCATATTCAGGTTTGTGCAGCACCAAATGAGTTGTCGTGTGTAGAGCTCAAGGAAACAAGTGATCCCATTGAACTATTGAATACAACTCACGATTTGTTTTCTTTTGTGGCCAAAGACCTGTCTTATGACGTCATTTTTCCGTCAGTGTCAGGCTATTAGTTAACGATAGCTACAGTTGAACCCTATTTTCCCATCCATGTTTATGAGTAGTTCTCACTAAACTGTATTACCCAGACTACAAACGTTTAAGTTTACACATAGTTTTGTGTGTTAGTCTGTTATATTCTGGATGGCAATGTTGTGAGCCCTTAAGACAAGCACACAACATCTATTTTTTTAATAAACAGTAAACAGCTGAGACTTCGGATTTCTAACGATAGCTCAGCTGGTAGAGCACTCGCTCCACACACAAAGGGATCCATAATGCTCCCGGGTAAAGTCGAGATTTTTTCTCGACCCCTTTGTCCATCCAGCAGTGGTGGATTGGGTCGCTGAATCAGTTAGATCTGACATAAAGTACTTCACAGTAGACTAGCGTCCTATTTAAAAGGCTAGTAATTAATTGCTATGTTCCGCATTACGCTAAAGACACCGGGATAAGCTCCGGCTCTACGAGCCTCCTGGTTCTGAATGTCTATCACGTTACTTTTCAGCCAAGTGTCAAAGCTGAGTACAGTATTCGATGCCTGTGGAATCCATATTGACACTAATGACAATCATATCATAATTGACATTATTTGGCAGCGACAATAATAATATGATAATGTCGATAAAGCAATTGGTGGATCTCATTTACGGATATTATATAATTATTTTAATCTACATCTTATTAAAATTATCTTCATGTTATGACTTGGATTTAGCGAGAGCTATGTTTTGGGATTATTTGAGTAGCTGACTTTCAAAAAGTCACAAGTCACATCTTGATAGAAAATGGGTTTCCAATCTAGAGCAGCAGTAATTTATTGGACTCCATAGAATCACCAGAGAAAGTTTAGAGTTTCAAAACACTCAGGGTGTTGTTCTAGGAGGCGGAAGCAAGACACATCTTTTCCTGTTTAATGAATGAATGAATGGATTTATATAGCGCCTAGATCAACAATGTACTCAGAGGCGCTTTACAATGCAAATAAAACACAACAATAAATTGATAATTTAAGCATAAAATCTATCATATTGGAATAGCTTTAATCAATTTGTTATTTAATTACCACGCACTGTGCTACAAGATGAAAATTTAGGATATCTATAACATGTAGGCCTAATATAAATGTTAAACATCAAATGATTTCCTAAAGAGATGTGTTTTAAGTTTCTTTTTAAAGTTTTCAAATGTCGGACATTTTTTGAGGGATGAAGGCAGTTGGTTCCATAAGTCACTAAATAAAAGACACATGTAATGTAAATGTTGCTGCTCGAAGCTCGAAGAAATAAATAATAATGTGAAATTGAATGTAAGCTTCAATTTAATAACAGAAACAGATCAAATGAAGCTCACATTCAATTTCACATAAATGACATAAAACTGCGGTTTTCTTGGAATGATGAAAATGGGATTTAGTACGTTCTGAAAGTCACCAACTCATTTGGGCATGGCGTCGAAACCCTGTACATCGCTTATGCTGTGTTGAAAAACAAAAACATCCGCTTATTATGTGAGCCTCATTGAGTATGGATATAGGCTATACTAATAGTACCTTGACATTTCCTTTAATATTATTGTTACTTTTATATTATTTCGATATATCGCACATCCATTTCGATGGCAACTAGAATGTATTGTAAACGTACTCGTACATCAACGCTGTACAGAATACTCATCTATGGTGGCTCAGCGGTATAGTTTGTACGAAAGGTATCGAGTTCAACTACCCACCGCGCTGTGTGGCACCTCAGCCTAGCCTCACTTGAGGCGCTGCACTGCTGCTAACTTCTGGGTTATTCTAGTCTTCCCATGGAATAAACCCTAAAGATAAATTTTCCCTTGGGATGAATAAAGGGAATTTTATTAATTTTATTCATCTATTTATTCATATATTATTTATTTATTTATTTATTTATTTATTTATTTATTTATTTAATATCTATCTATTTATTTATTTGTTTATTTATTTATATATTCTTTTATTTTGCACGAATGCAAAAAAAATCCTTCACACCAAATGTCTCTTCGGAGTCCAAATAATAAATGATAGTCCGGGGAAGGAGTAAGGTCTGGACTGTGTGACATGTGTGGAACAACTTCTCATGTCTTGGCTGAATTTTGCTGTTTGTGATGTCATACAGAAATGCTGCAAAATAAACACTTTGGCTCGAGACAAACCAAAAAAAAACAAAAAAACAACCCAAAAAACGAAACAACCCCCCCCCCCCCAAAAAAAAAAAAAAAAAAAAAAAAAAAACAAAGCAGATTCGTGTAAGAGAGCGTATCCAAAAACAATAAAAGCAAACATAACAACAACAAAAATAAAAACAAACCAAAAAAAAAATGAAAATAGATACCAACTAAACCAAGCCCCATCCAACTAAGAAGCTGGAAGTGGAAATATGTTTGTCACACTCAGAGAAAAGAGAGCAGCAACACAACCCGTCATTCTTTAGACTCTAACCGTAGCCATTCTTAAAATATAGCCTGACCGTAGACATCGTAAAGTTATAGCCTGACACTGACCAAAAAATGACGTCAAAATGTTAGTCTTTTGCCACAAATGAAAACAAATCGTGAGTTGTATTCAATAGTTCAACCAATGAAATAATTTGTTTCCCTGAGCTCTACTAACGACAACTCACTAGACGCTACACACACCTAAAAAATGACGTCAAACTGCCAGTCCTAGAGGGTTCTTGTGTCAGGCTATAATATGTTAACTCACAAGAATCCCAAAGGGTAAGATGTCTAAAACAGAAATAAAGGTGTTATCCGATTGAGTAGCATCTGTAAAACTCACATGAAGCAGGGAAATAAGAAATTGGGGTGGCAGACAAATGGAGGTCTTTTCCTCCTCAAAGAATGGAAAGGATTACGTAGAGTCAAATGAGGAAGACACAATATAGATAGAATAAAGTTGACGTCACTCAGGTCTTTGGTATTGCTTTACTCCATCCACGTTTATGAATGATTCTCATGTAACTGTATTAACCAGAACGAAGTTGATGTCACTCGGGTCTTTGTTCTTATTATTTTGCCATCCATGTTTTTGAGTAATTTTCATTAAACTTTATTAACCAGACTATAAAAGTTCATGGTTACACATAGTTTTGTGTGTTGGTCCGTTATACTTCCGGATGATTATCTTGTGAGCTTATTATCCAAGCAAATACTATCTATAGATAGAATGGAGATGACGACACTCAAGCCTTTGTTATTGTATTTTGCCATCCGAGTTTGTGAGTGATTCTCACTAAACTATATTAACCAGACTATAAAAGTTCATGATTACAAATAGTGTTATGTGTTGGTCCGTTTTACTTCCGGATGGCAATGTTATGAGCTTCTTAGCCAAGTGCATACTATCTATAAAATCCATTGACAACACAAATTATTGCAAATTCCTCATAAACTTTCCGGGGACTTCCTTCGCGATCAACTTGGGCTGGTGCAAGACACAGTTTTGGATGACAATAACGAAGAGGCAGTCTTTTCTAATCTTCAGATAGCGAATTGAGATATTGCTGTCGACTTAGATCGAACGAGTTTCCTTGCCACACCGCCTATAGATCGAACGAAGTTTATGTTACTCAGGTCTTTGGGATTGTTTTTAGCTAGCCATTTTTATGAGTACTTCTCGCTGAACTGTATTATATCAAGGTTACACATAGTATTGTGTGTCGGTACGTTTTTTCCGGCTGACGAATGCTGTGAGGTTTTTGGATGAGCGCAAAGTATCAATAAGACCTGTGACCAACCTCTACAATACGGTGTCGTTTTGAGGTGTCTAGGAAACGTATGAAACTATATTAACCAGACTATTTATAAACGTTCAACGTCACACACAGTTTTGTGTCCGTTATACTTCGGGATGGCAATTTTGTGAGCTTCTTAGCCAAGCGCATATTATTTATATTCTGTTCCTGAAATCAACCGCTGACTTGGGATCAAAACCCCATTGCCTATCACCTGGAGTAAACAGCCCACAGATCCTGAGCATCACTTACAATTTTAACACAGATGATTGAAAAAAAATGCATCGTGTCGTCAGGTTTTGAGATGCAATTCCTTTATCTGTGTGTCAAAATATTGTGAAAAATACTCACTAATTGGGCCTGACCTATTTGTGTATTTGACATGTACAAAGGGCATCTCAGGCCTTTTCATGCAGGAAATAAATAGTCAAGGGGATTAAACCGAAGCCATCGTAAAGTAATAGCCTGGCACTGATCAAAAAATGACGTCAAAATGCCAGTCTTTTGCCACAAAAGAAAACAAATCGTGAAAGGTGTTCAATAGTTCAACCAAAAAAATAAAATAACTTGTTTCCTTGAGCTCTACTACGGCAACTCACAAGACGCTACACAAACCTAAAAAATTACGTCAAACTGCCAGTCCAAGAGGGTTCGAGTGTCAGGCTATAATATGTTAACGATGGCTACGACCAAACGGGGTCGATGGCAGGAAATATTCTGATTGGTCAAAGCTTAGTACCTGGCGAACCATCAATTCTACACGACTTCCTTTAAGGGAAATGTCGGAGAAATTGTATCACGACGGCCAGCTGACAGAATCCCAGGACGAAGTCAATCAACTATTGCAGTCTCTAAAAAAAAACCCGAAAGAAATATAGAGGTGGATTGGGGCATTGGAAACATTTACTTTTACTTGGTTCAGGCCACATAAATCTTGAATGACAAACTACAAAAGTTTGTAAAGAGAGCTATGGAGTGGTGCGGTCTGTACGGAATGGGAGCGATCTATATTCATGTTTTCGTCCAACCTGTAATCGATCACATGATTTGTTGCTGTACAGCGATTGGACATTTCTCAATAAATATAAACACGCTGCTTTGTTTATGAAAGTTGTTGACATACCCATGAGTCAAGCTGAGCAAAATGACCAATTGTGACGTATATTTCTCAGACTGTGAACACTTTTCACTATGTGGGTCATTTTGAGCACACTTTCCAATGTGACACGACCTCGAGCACATGGACATGTAATACAGATCATGCCAATTGATTGCCATAATA
The DNA here is from genome assembly GCF_034508935.2 of Berghia stephanieae. Classification (NCBI taxonomy): domain Eukaryota; kingdom Metazoa; phylum Mollusca; class Gastropoda; order Nudibranchia; family Aeolidiidae; genus Berghia; species Berghia stephanieae. The sequence goes on from NC_088360.1 coordinate 99,536,458, forward strand.
CTCTGATAAAAAAATATACGCATTTAAAATATTGAAGAATACTCGCCTTTAATAGTAATAATAATAATATAATAATAATAATAATAATAATAATAATAATAATAATAATAATAATAATAATAATAATAATAATAATAATAATAATAATAATGCACATTTGTTAAGCACAGCCTATCACGCTATATTATGCAGACTCCAGGCAAGTTGCAATGACAGGTGAATATATCATAAATTTTATTACATCCCTGCACAGCACGAATGCACTCACAAACACTTAAACACACATAAATACACACGCACGCGCGCGCACACACACACACACACATACACACACACACACACACAGGCACACACAGACACATACAAAAATCATTTTTCATTCATTGTTCGTCGAAACATGACCGAAAACGATGAGTTTTAAGTATCCTTTTGAATGTTTCTAGAGCTGTTGATTCTCTTATTTCTAAAGGCAATTTATTCCAAATTCTAGGGCAGGACCAAGCAGAGCTTTTCTCCACGGCTTTAAGTCTAGTTTTAGGGATCTTTAGAGTTTTTAGGATCAGAAGAGGCTCGAAGACATCTTTGCAGTTCAAAGATCTCAGTGAGCTTTGTCATATACGAGAGTTTTTGACAAGATGGTGGTTATTTTAACCCTCTCCTTACCAACTATTGGAAAATCGTCACATTTGTTATGATGCAACCGTCACTTTTCTCATCCAGATTTCAATTCTTTTTGCTATAGCTATAAAAACTTGACATTCTGTTATAGAATTCATATTGTCGAACAATGTTGCGAATAGAATGTGCTTGTTGCTTTTCTGTTTGAGTAAGAAATGTCTGTTTTTGTGTTGGGTGGGTGTGAAGTTTTGGGGAAAATTCTGAAAATGGCTGGTAAGGAGAGGGTTAAGCAATCGATATTTGAAGGACGACTTCTCTGGCCAACATTTTAAATACGTGTTTGTTGTTGTTTTTTTGTTGTTTTTTTTTTGTTTTTATTTTTATTTTTAGTTGTTCTAAGAGTTGTTTTGTAGAGAGCTTGTTTGAGATTAGAAAATCAATTTTTCTGCAGGCTAAGCCTGTCATTTTGGGAAAATACTGAAAAGGATTGGTATGGAAAGAGTTAGGCGCATTGAGTAAAAGATAATGGTAAACAAAATGTACAGCATTTTTTACTTTGCAATGTATGTATAAGTCCAGGTATATATCATATTGGATGTAACGTTTTTCTGATAAATATTTGTACGGCTATGTGCCCTAGTGGTATGAGACTCGCTTTCGGATCGGAAGTTCCTGGGTTCGAGCCTCGCGCTCGGCGCATAGTTGAGTCCTTAGAAAAGGCTCTTTACTCACATTCTCTCACCGTACTTAGGTGTAAAATGAGTACCTGGTCATTAACAGCGTTGTCTTGTCCGAAAAATTGTAATATTATCGCCTAACAGGCGTTATGTCCCGTCCTACATATTAAATGTTGCTGTTGACCAGGGACCTCTCGTAAAGCGCTTTGAGTACGTTTGGTGAATATTGCGCTATATAAAAGCTCATTATATATATTTCATGAACAGGGAAAGACTCTCTGGACACCTTGTATAATCGTGTGACGTGTATTTTATTCTGTCTGCCAACTGCTCACATTCCAACTCAGAATTTTTGTCCAAGTAGATCCTTGTACATAATGTAATTCACAGTCAATAACCTTTATTACACCGTGTTCTTCTATTGTTTTGTCATTTTTTGAAGCACAACCTTTATCACATTGTGTTCTTTTATTATTAATTTTGCCACATTGTTGTCGAACCAAAAGAAATGCGTGATCTGACATAACACACATTTTTCATTTTGCCTGATAATGTTTATACTATCGTAAAATAACAATAATAATACACATTTTTATAATAATAATAATAATAATAATAATAATAATAATAATAATAATAATAATAATAATAATAATAATAATAATAATAATAATAATAATAATAATAATACAGCGCTCATTCTCGTGTAAAACACAAGCTCTTGGCACAATCCGTTTAGCTGATCCGCTTTGACAAAATTACTTGTTAAAACACTCGAAACTTAGACTTCCTTAATCATTATAAACCTTTAGACCATTTAGGGGGGTGGGGGTGGAGGTCCCGATAGGCCAGTTGTTAGTGCACTGGTTTCTCACACAAAGGGACCGAAATCGATCCCCCTGTTGATCCCAGCTGAAGTCGAATTTTCTTATGAACCCCCCCCCCCCCTCCCATCGCTCCCCGGTCCAAACAGCAGTGACTGGGTTGATGGGATTGTAAAACTTGGCGGAAAGTACTTTCTGCGATAGACCAGGCTAATAACAAATTACTGTTGTCCTTTTTCGCGTTGTCCTGTTGTCTCTGTCCCAAAAAAAAATTGTAATATCGCCTCACAGGCTTCATGTCCCGTCCTACATGTTAAATGTTGTTGTTGGCAAGGGACCCCTTGTAAAGCGCTTTGAGCACGTTTAGTGGATATTGCGCTATATAAAAAGCTCAATTATAAGTATAAATGTTTTTGGACAAATGTAAAGAAAAGTGTTTTGTCAGAATACGGAAGGTTCTCCTTGAAATAACAGAAAGATGAAAAGATCTTTACTCCTTGGGGTTTAAACGAATTTTTATAGCTTTCAATAATATGAGGTGTAAATGCTTTTAAATCTAAATTAGATTTTCGTTTAGACTTCGAACTCTCAGTTTAGGAAAGACCACTTGTAATTCCCGTATCATGAGAGAGAGAAAAAAACTGAGCACGACTCTATATACTTGTAGACGAAATAAGAGGTGAGAATACTATAAGGAGATAGATAAATAAAAAAAGAAAGAAAGAGAGAGAGAGAGAGAGAGAGAGAGAGAGAGAGAGAGAGAGAGAGAGAGAGAGAGAGAGAGAGAGAAAGAAAAAAAATAGACAGATATGCATATCGAGACACTGAGAGAAAAAAGAGGGGGCAGAGGAGAGAGATTGATAGATAGATGGGTATATATATATATATATATATATATATATATATATATATATATATATATATATATAATACATACATACATACATACGTACATACATACATACATACATACATACATACATACATACATACATATATATAATATATATATATATATATATATATATATATATATATATAGAGAGAGAGAGAGAGAGAGAGAGAGGGAGAGAGAGAGAAAGAAGAGAGAGAGAGAGAAAAGAGAGAGAGAGTGAGAGAGAGAGTGAGAGACAGAGAGAAAGAGAGAGAGAGAAAGAGAGAGAGAGTGAGAGAGAGAGTGAGAGACAGAGAGAAAGGGGAGAGAGAGAGAGAGAGAGAGAAAGAGAGAGAGAGTGAGAGAGAGAGAGAGTGAGAGACAGAGAGAAAGGGGAGAGAGAGAGAGAGAGAGAGAGAGAGAGAGAGAGAGAGAGAGAGAGAGAGCGACTTGGAACTGAGACAAGAATGTCAAAATATGCTTTTGGTTTCCATTTACCACACGCCTCTGGGTCAGGTAAGTTCTGAAGCATACTGCTTGAGGACTTATTTATCATCAACATCATCGTCATCGTCATATCATCATTATATCATTATCATCACCATCATCACCATCCTTATCATTATTATTATCATCACCATCGTCATCATCATCATCATCATTATCTTCACCATCATGGTCATCACAACGACAACTACAGCACATTCATCGTCATCGACTTTATTATCTTTCATCTCGTCCTCCTACCATCACAACATCCTCCTCCTCATTTTCTCTTTCCCTCCCTCCCTTCCTCCTCCTTCTCCTCCTCCTCCTCCTCCTCCTCCTCCTCCTCCTCCTCCTCCTCCTCCTCATTACAATCACTGCATGGGGTCGTCAAAGACCTTGTTTCAAATCAGCTAGGCAAGAACATCGAAAAAGAGATACAAACAAACAAAAAAAAAAAAAAAACAACAACAAAATATATAGCAATCGAAATTATTCAAGTGGAAATACCGCACACGCAATGGATCGGGTTTAAAGTTGCTAGGCGCAAAGAAAAATAATACTCCTTCCTCCTATCTCGTTTTCTCTCTCTCTCTCTCTCTCTCTCTCTCTCTCTCTCTCTCTCTACTCTCTCTCTCCCTCTCTCTCTCTCTCTCTCTCTCTACTCTCTCTATCTCTATCTATCTATATCTATCTATTTATCTCTCATATTTAAAATGCATGATTTCACGCACCGTTGATTGATTGTTATGTATATTTTTGTAGATGCTCTTTTTGATAACAATACATTTAATTCAAAATTCGCTCATTCTATCTATCTATCTATCTATCTATCTATCTATCTATCTATCTATCTATTATTAATATATCTATCTATCTGTCAGTCTTTCACGCTCTCTTCTTTGATACATACATTTTTAAAAAGGTCCTCTCAATGGGTGAGTTAAATTCCAGCACATCACGCATAGCGAGTGACAGAATAATTACATAAAAATGATGGGAATGATGATGATGATGATGATGATGAATCATGATGATGACGATGACGATGACGGTGACGACGACGATGATGATGATAATGATGATGATGATGATGATGATGATGATGATGATGATGATGATGATGATGATGATGATGATGATGATGATGATCAGGATGAGGAGGAGGAGGATAAGAAGAAGAAGAAGAAGAAGAAGAAGAAGAAGAAGAAGAAGAAGAAGAAGAAGAAGGGCAATCAGAGATACATTGAAATTGATAGAGGGAAAAATTACACTCAGGTAATGAAAGGAGAGAGATCGACGATTAGAAAGATTATTTATGAGAAATGTAATAGTGAATAATTGAGATGTTACAGGGTACAAGAGAGAGAGAGGGAGAGAGAGAGAGAGAGAGAGAGAGAGAGAGAGAGAGAGAGAGAGAGAGAGAGAGAGAGAGGCGTAATATTATTGCCTCTTTTATTAATTAATTCATTTTGTTTTTCTACCGTTGTGTTTTGACTGGGAGATTTGCAAGTCATAACACAGTAGGAAAGTGATTGAAAACACCGTGAGCACATAGTTATATCAATCAATTGACGATAAGCACTCCTGTTGCATGAACACAACACAATAGCAATGGCGCGAGTTGTCTACATTCGTGTATTGTATGGGACTTTTCTTGCATGTTTTTTCAACTGTGTCGTCACATCACAGGCAAAAGAAAGATTTGTAAGGTGAGTAGAATGTAATTTATTTTCATTATTCTCCTTCTTCTTCTTTCTTTGAAATTGAAAATTAAAGAGTGAAGAGTGTCTTTGTGATTCTGGTTGAGCCGTCCATGTTTGTGTTTTATTTTGGAAAAGAATAACAAAAGTGCTATGGATTTTAAAGTCAATTTAATTGTTATTAGGGGAATGCGTCTGCCATGAGTTGTGTCCCTTAGTTGTGTCCAACATAGTGAAAACTCGCATGAAAACATTATTTGAAAGAGCTTGGGTTTTTTTTTTACGAGTAAACAAAGGCCACAGAGCACACAACACACAGGCAGCAAACAGCTACGGTTTTGTTCTATAATTATTATTATTAGTGGACTCCAGTTGTTATCGAACAGTCAATGATCAGGGGACTAAACAGATAGTAGACGCATTCACTCAATAATTGTATTTGAAAAAACCCACAGATTCCCAAAGTATTATGAGAACAATATGACCCACGATCCTATATGGGTATTCTGTCGGAATGAATTGGACTAAAAAAGCTAGTTAGAATAAAATTATAAGAATTAAGAACTTGGAGTCTCTTGGAGAATGTCAGAAATTGTATGTATTCTCCATCAACAGGAAAAATAATTAACCCCAAGATTGGCCACAAATATGAGGTAAAGTCAGTACCGGGAATGATGCGAAAAATAGAGTTAAGATAGTATGCGCTTGGCTAAGGAGTTCACAACATTGCTATCCGGAAGTATAACGGGCCAACACACAAAACTATGTGTAACCATGAACTTTTGTAATCTGGTTAATACGGTTTAGTGAGTATTACTCATAAACGTAGATTGCAAAAAACAATAAGACCAGAGTGACGTCAACTTCATTCTATCTATAGAGAAGTGTCTAAAACATGTACTGGCTTATGAGGCTGAGTTAATCAAACAGCAAACAAACAAAAGTCCCGTTATTATACCATAGAGAGAATTTATGTTTAGGGTCTATTCCAGGAAAAAACTGGAGCTGAAACCCATGGAGCTGGAGTTTATCCCGGTTTCTATAACGTGAAACAGACAATAGCAATTGCTTGCTATCCTTTGGATAGGACGCTAGTCTATTGCAAAGTTCCGTCCGCCAAATCTATCAAAGCTCAGCTATCCATTTATTGCTGGGTGGACAGGGGGATCAGAGAAAATCTCGACTGAACCCGGGATCGATCTCGGCTCCTTTGCGTGTGTGAAGCGAGTGCTCTACCAACTGAGCTATCGATCGGGACCTCCTTAGTCACATAAAAGCATTTAAGAATTCAATCAAGTATTTACAGAAAGATAATATGTCTTTAAAAATATCTATAACGCTCGAAAATTTAGAGACAGAGTGAGATCATTTCATATCTCGGGTTCGAATGGGTCTACATGTTAATTGTTGCTTTTGGTTAAAGACCCCTTGTAAAGCGCTTTAGCACGTTTAGTGGTTATTGCTCCATATCAAAGCTCAAGTTATCTTTTGATTATTTATGCAACTGAACATAACTCACAAATCAAACAACTCATAAACACAAAAAAGCCACAACAATGAGATACACTTTCCTTTTATGTAGATCTTTGTAATTAATGGACTGGATTTGGGAACAAATGCATTCACTTCATAGCTATTTTCACTTACATAATATCTGCCTGTCAAAAATATGTTCTCCAAATAATATGCATTATTCCCAATTATTTTGTGTGTCACACGGGCTGCAATCTAAAATCTACAGTACTCGGAAAAAACGGTTTCTATAAGGTGAGATGGACAATAGCAATTGCTTGCTACCTTTTTGATAAGACGCTAGTCTTTCGCAAAGTACTTCTCGACAGATCTAAAAGATCCAGCTATCCAATCACTGCTGGGTGGACAGGGAGGTCAGAAAAAAAAAGTCTCGACTCGAACCCAGGCTCGAACTCGGTCCCTTTGCGTGTGAAGCGAGTGCTCTACCAACTGAGTCAATTTTTTCAATGTTTTTTTCTTCGTTTCGTTTTGTGTTGGGAGAAAGGAGAATTAACTGATTGTTGGTTTCCTCCCACCGGCTTGTTTTTAGAAAGTCATAAATAATGCATTTCCTATTCCCTAGAAATTAATGAGAATGAATTATGAAGATGGAAATTACCCAGTCATAATTTGTCATATTGAAAGAATGAAATTGAGGTCACTCAGCTCTTTGTTATTGTTTTTAGACAGCCGTTATTATGATTAGTAAGTACTCACTAAATTGATCAGTCGATAAAGGTTCAAGGTTACACATAGTATCAATATCTATTATGCTGGCCAGACAATGATCACGCCGCTTAACCTGGTTCTGGTAGTCAGAACAGATGTTGTTTTATAAACAATGGCAGTGGTAGCTTGACCCTCTCCTTACGAACTATTGGAAAATCGTCACATTTGTTACGATGCAACCGTCTCTTTTCTCATCCAGATTTAATTTATTTTTGCCATAGCTATAAAAACTTGACATTCTGTATTAATAGAGCTCTTATTGCCGAACAGTAGTATGTACAGAATGAACTTTTCTGTTTGAGTAAAAAATGTCTGTTATTGTGATGGGTGGGTGTGAAGTTTGGGGAAAAATCTGAAAATGGCTGGTAAGGAGAGGGTTAACTAAGCGAGCTTCACAGGTATTACTATCGGAGGTTTGCGTTTCGAGTAAAATACTCACATGTTCTACACGCTTCATCAATGCTACCAATACACAGAACTATGCGTCACCTTAAATTGTTGAGATAATAGTATAGTGAGAACCAACCACGAAACTTGTCTCATAACTGAAGTCAGCTTCATCTATTTCACTGTTTATAAAACAGTCGCTCTGTGTCACAAATCCCATATTTTAATTGAATCATCGAAGTAAATAAATTAGTGACCGATGTTCAAAAATGGAGGGCGCACAATTTTTCCTTGTCGACTCAAGAAGTCTGTGGTGCGAACCATAACTTATTTTACATGCCAAGCAGCCGGCTCGTTCAGTCTGACAGTAGCCATCGTTAAGTTATTTTGCCTGACACTGAAACCCAAAAGGACTGGCATTTTGACGCCATTATTTGGTTTTTACACCGCCTAGTGAGTTGTCGTTAGTAGTGCTCATGGAAACAAGTTATTTCATTGGTTGAACTATTGAATACAACTCACGATTTGTTTGTTTTTTTGTGGTAAAAGACTGGCATTTTGACGTCATTTTTTGTTCAGTGTCAGGCTATAACTTTACGAAGGCCACACAACTCACTGGTCGGTGCAAAATCCAAATAATGACATCAAAATGCCAGTCTATTTTGGTGTCATTGTCAGGCTATAACATAACGATGGCTACGGCCTGACACTGACCAAAAATTACGTCAAAATACAAGTTTTTGACCGCAAAGAAAACAAATCGTGAGTTATGTTAAATAGTTTAACCAATGGGATCACTTGTTTCCTCAAGCACTACTAACGTCAACTCACTAGGCGGTGCAAAAATCTAAAAAATGACGTCAAACTATAAGTCTTAGTAGGTTCTTGTGTCAGGCCATAAGTTAACAATGGCTACGTTCAGCCCCACAGTTTGTGAGTGTTTTTAACAATATTTCGACTTGTTTCTGACAAAATTCACTCGCGAATCCCGACGACGCACTAAAAAAACAAAAACCTGTGTTAAAATTGTGAGTGATGCCCGTTTGGGTGACAGGCAAGTACTCAATATGGCCGTGGTACAAACCGTAGCCATCGTTAACATAATATAGCCTGACACTAGAACCCTCTAGGACTGGCAGTTTGACGTCATTTATTAGGTTTGTGTAGCGTCTAGTGAGTTGCCGTTAGTAGTGCTCATGGAAACAAGTTATTTCATTGGTTGAACTATTGAATACAACTCACGAATTGTTTTCTTATGTGGCAAAAGACTGGCGTTTTGACGTCATTTTTGGTCAGTGTCAGGCTATAACTTTACGATGGCTCCTACAAACTCTGCAGCTTGATGATTGGTCAAAATGAACGTGCTGGAATAGGTCATCAAACTCCCATGCCGGACAAAGAGGTCACTTTTAATGTCTTCTATCCCTCTTACCTGTTTCCCATTACTAAGTTGGTCTCTGTCTTCGCTCTGAATTGAGATTGCTCGGTTTTTTCCATCTCCTGGCTGGTATCCCAGGCTGAGAGGGAAGCAGTCAAATTTATAGTTCCTATTTATAAGAGATGATAGTTTTTCCCTTGTAAATTCTCTCTCTCTCTCTCTCTCTCTCTCTCTCTCTCTCTCTCTCTCTCTCTCTCTCTCTCTCTCTCTCTCTCTCTCTCTTTTTTTTTTTTTTTTTTGTTCTTTCCTTCTCTCTCTCTCCCCTCTCTTTCTCTCGCTCTCTCTTTCTTTCTTTCTCTCTCTCCCCCTCTCCTTCTCTCTCTTTATTTCTCTTCCCCCCCTCTCTCTTTCTCTATCTATCTATCTACGAGGGCTCTTTCATAATTAACCGAAAAATGCCTGTAAAATCCGCGTTTTTTATGCTATCAACAAAATTCTTGCACGTGTTCATACCTTAATTCGTCCTTCATTTCTCTACGTAACAGCCAAGTCTGTCGACACACTTCTGCCAACGCCGCACCATGGAATAGATACCCTCCTTGAAGAAATTTCCGTCAAGGTTTTGAAGCCATTTCCGCACATGGTCAACAAGCTCTTCATCGACATCAAAGCGCTTTCCTGCCAGCTCACGTTTCAGTGGCCTAAAGAGGTGATAATCAGATGGTGCGAGGTCTGGACTGTGTGGTGGGTGTGGCAAAATCTCCCATCCATATTTCTCTAGCCAACCTTGCGTCACTCGTGCTGTGTGGGGTGTAGCGTTGTCGTGTTGCAAAATGACCCCGTTGGTCAACTGCCCTGGGCGCTTTCTGCGAATGGCCTCCCTAAGCTTGTCAAGAGTTTGGCAGTACCTTGCAGCATTGATTGTTTCTCCAGGTTGTAAGGTTTCGAACAGAATAACACCACGACTGTCCCAGAAAACAGTTCCCATTATTTTCTTTGCTGACCGCATGACTTTGAATTTCTTCGCGACAGGTGAGGATGGATGTTTCCATGTCATCGAATCTTGCTTTGTTTCTGGGGTGCAATGGTGCAACCAAGTCTCATCACCGGTGACTATGCTGTCAAGAAAAGTCACATCGTACCCTAGAAAGTCTCCGCCGGCGTTGGCAGTATGCCCGTGAACCCTGCGTGAGCTCTTGCTTCTTCTCAAAAGTTCCCTGCAGATGTCCAATCTTTGTTCTTTATGATTGTCTGTCAATTGCTTAGGAACCCATCTTGCGCTGACTTTTCTGTAGCCAAGTTCATCAAATACAATTCTATTGGCAAAAGTTTCCGAAATTTCAAGACTGCTTGCGATTTCATGAAGTTTCAACCTCCTGTCTTGACGAATAAGCTCATCAACTCGCTTCACATTGTCTTCTGACGTCGCAGTTATCGAACGCCCTCTCCCTTCCCTGTCTGTCAAGTCGGAATGGCCGGCTTCAAACAAATTACACCAGTGATAGACTTGTGCACGGCTTATAACATGCTCACCATATACACTCTGAAGTTCTTTATGAATTTCGGTAGGATTCAGACTTTTGGCGTTCAAAAAACGTATGACAGCTCTGATTTCCTCCTTTGACCAAGTTTCAAGGTGGGCCGCCATCTTTAAAATCGTCTAGAAATTCATTGTGCAAAATGATGCACTTCATAATTTCTGGGAATATCCGTAAGGAAATAAGGAATATCATGTCGTTTACAGAATTAAAAAATCCCCACTGGTTGCTGAGCAATGGGCATTTTTCGGTTATTTCTGAAAGAGCCCTCGTATCTATCTATCTATCTATCTTTCTATCTATCTCTCTTTATCTATCTATCTATCTATCTATCTATCTATCTATCTATCTATCTATCTATATATATATATGTATCTATCTCTCGCTCTCTCTCCCTCACTCATTCTCTCTCTCTTATGCGTTTTAGGAGTTGTTATTTCAAACCGTATTTTACTTTGTATCCATTATGAGTGTATCTTTCATAGCGGGATCCACTGCTTGTACCTGAATCGGACTTTTAAACAATAACAAAATAGGTACATCTATGAAGTTGTGGAAAAGTCTGTTCCCTTTTTTGAACTAATCCCTTTTATCGGACCTTTTCTTTGGTGCTTTTAACTTCAGAGCTTTAAATTTTCCCCGACCACCTTTCTATTTACTAGCGCTGAAATGACCTGCGGTTATCGTTAGCGTCGTAAAATCTCTTAAACCTAAAAATAAACAAACAAAATTTACGCGACAATACGCTTCAACATCGTTAACTCTACTGTTAGAATATAATAGGCTTCAACAGTCATGACGTCACTTCCCTCGTGATGAAGCTTAGTAACTTAATAACTGGCTCTAAACTATCGGAACAAGAACGGACGCCCTCATGAAATATTTATCTGACGAGCATAAAAGTATCCAGGGGAGAAAAACATTATAAATATGATGTTTTGACTTTTATACATTCTGATCACATGACATATGAAAAGTTCTAGCCAGCATGAAGAATAAAAATTACCGATTATCTTTGTTTAGAACCAAGCTGCTCGCCGTTGCTGGGCGACGTGACATCAGACTATTGAATCCAATTGATAGTTTAAAAAAATCATAACATCCACAATCCGGATTTAGAAACGTAACATCTCACAAAACTATATATAGTATGCAGATGACGTCACTCAGGCCTTTGTTATTGTTTTTGCCATCCGCGTTTGTGAGTTGTTCTCACTAAACTGTATTAACCAGACTATAAAAGTTCATGGTTACTCAGAGTTTGTGTGTTGGTCCGTTATACTTCCGGATGGCAATGTTGTGAACTCCTTGGCCAAGCGCATTCGATCTATAGATAGAATGCGCTTGTCCAAGGAGTTCACAACATTGCCATCCGGAAGTATAACGGACCAACACACAAACTCTGTGTAACCATGAACTTTTATAGTCTGGTTAATACAGTTTAGTGAGAACAACTCACAAACGCGGATGGCAAAAACAATAACAAAGGCTTGAGTGACGTCATCTGCATACTATCTATAGATAGAATGCGCTTGGCCAAGGAGTTCACAACATTGCCATCCGGAAGTACAACGGAATAACACACAAACTCTGTGTAACCGTGAACTTTTATAGTCTGGTTAATACAGTTTAGTGAGAACAACTCACAAACGCGGATGGCAAAAACAATAACAAATGGCCTGAGTGACGTCATCTGCATACTATCTATACATATGCAAACTTTTACGTTTATCGTATGATTAAAACAATTTAGTGAGAACTACTCATAACACTGGTAGGCTAAAAACAATAACAAAGAGCTGAGTGAAATCAATTTCATTCATTCTATAGATAGTATGCAGATGACGTCACTCAGGCCTTTGTTATTGTTTTTGCCATCCGCGTTTGTGAGTTGTTCTCACTAAACTGTATTAATCAGACTATAAAAGTTCATGGTTACACAGAGTTTGTGTGTTGGTCCGTTATACTTCCGGATGGCAATGTTGTGAACTCCTTGGCCAAGCGCATTCTATCTATAGATAGTTCGAAGATGACGTCACTCAGACTTTATTATTGTTTTTGCCATCCGCGTTTGTGAGTTGTTCTCACTAAACTATTAACCAGACTATAAAAGTTCATGGTTTGTGTGTTGGTCCGTTATACTTCCGGATGGCAATGTTGTGAACTCCTTGGCCAAGCGCATTCTATCTATAGACAATATGCTCATAACATTGTCATCCGGAAGTATAACGGACCAACACACAAACTCTGTGTAACCATGAACTTTTATAGTCTGGTTAATACAGTTTAGTGAGAACAACTCACAAACGCGGATGGCAAAAACAATAACAAAGGCATGAGTGACGTCATCTGCATACTATCTATACAAGGTGACGATTGACAAAAGAAAATAAACTTAAACTGGCTTGTCCTCAATTGATAATTCGAAGATGACGTCACTCATGTCTTTGTTATTGTTTTTTGCCATCCGCGTTTATGAGTAATGCTCACTGAACTGTATTAACCCGACTATAAACGTTCATGGATACACACAGTTTTTGTGTGTTGGTCCGTTATACTTCCGGATGGCAATGTTATGAGCTTCTTAGCCAAGCGCATACTATCTATAGAATTTCTTTTTTATTGAATATTGTTTAGCGTCTGACAACAATCATTGGTAAACACGCATTCAAAACATAAACATAATGGGCATGATCTATATTAAATTTCCATGTGATCGAGGTCATTGGTCACATTGCAAAATGTGCTCAAAGTGACCCACATAGTGAAAAGTGTTCACAGCTTTTTTAATCTCTTACATCACGATTGGCCATTTTATTCAGCTTGACACATCGGGTATGTTTATAACTTTTGTAAAAAGTTGCGTTTTTACATTCGTTAAGAAATATCCAATTGGATTCAGTAGTCTGATGTCACGCGCCCGGCAACGGCGGCCATCTTGGATCTAAACAAAGAAAATCTTTACTTTTTATTCTTCATGCTGGCGAGAACTTTTCATTCCCTTTTCATATGCCTTGTGATCAGAATGTGTAAAAGTCAAAACATGATCAAATTGATGGGTTTTTTTTCCTCTGGATACGCTTTTAAGCTCGCCGGAGAAATATTTCATACGGCGTCCGCCATTGTTCCGATAGTGTAGAGCCAGTGTTACTAAGTTACCATACGTCATTAGGAAGGAAGTGACGGTACGACTATTGAATCCTATTGCTCAAACAGCAACACGCATCATGTGATTGGTGTGATTGATGACCTGGGTGGACGAAAACATGAATATAGATCGCTCCCATTGTTTCCTCCCATTATCCAGATAGCAGACAATACGGGCTCTTAAAGTGCGGGTATCAAGCCCTTATTTATCTATACCTTTGTCACATAACCGTTTTCTAAAAGTCAAAATTCAATTGATAGAAAATGAAACCACTGTAATTATTGTTTAGATTCAAACGAGCAACGTAAATATTTACTTTGCATCAGCCTCAGGGCAGCGCCGCAAAGTGAGTTGTCGGACCCAGATTTATTCCTGAAGTCCTGAAGGAATACCGAGACGCTGTGAGAACGGAATGGGCTTGAATATGATCGATTTGAAATAACACAAACGGGACTAACAAACATACAGTTCTCCTTGTGATATTAAGCATTCTTGCGACACTGGTCACAGACTGTCCAGCTTGAAGATGCCAAATGGCACGTGCATGTTCTTCTTAACTAAGTCGTGGCATCGCCGAGATTAATGGATGGTATTTTGCATTGTGATTTCCTGCCTTGAAAATGTTTCAAGAAGACACGGATGGCAAACAAATTAATCTGCACGCTTCATGTCCACAGTAAGGGGCTAAAAGGTTATTTTAGCAAGTGCGCGACGTGGTGAGCAAATTTCAGGTCAAAAACAAAAACATCAACTATCGGTACACAGAAAAGCTAATGGTAAACAACTTATGCCCTTAATAGTGGATCGACAACTATCCTTTTTCGGACACATAGTAAGGAAAGATAAGAATGAATACCTGGCAAGCTGTGGAAAAATACCTGGTAAACGCGCCCGGGGGAGACAAAGAAAAACACTCATAGACCAACTGAAGGGCTTCACCAGCCTAACAATCCAAGAGCTGTTTGAAAAGGCAAGAGACAGGGAGGAATGGAGAGAGATAATTCATGCAGTATCCGAAGCCTGGACCAGGCATGGAACCTAGAAGAAGAAGAAACAACTTAGTGGAAAATCATTAGCCCCCGTCAACGGATAAAAAAGTAACGACGATTTTAAATGTGTATACTTTCTTTTGATCGCAAGTATATTTCCGGATGGCAATGTTGTGAGTTTCTTAGTCAAGTGCACAGCATCTAGACATCTCAAGAGAAGTTATTTTCTTTCTCCAATACCTTCCTTTTGTTCAAGTGGTAATATCCCAAGTTTAGAAAGCGATTGTGTAAGATATAAATCAGGAAAGATGTGTACGGAACAGACTGACAGGCCGATCTTTTTGGAATGATTTTCTCTTGTATTTTTCTTCTTCTGCTATTCTGATACTGTATAATATACACACACCTTTTCAGAAATGATTTACTCTCCTCTTGTTTTGAAGTACGAGTGTGTCACTGTAACACACAACGCTATCATAATATTACAATATGTTGCAACTACAAAATAACACGGTTGTTCTGGTGTTATTTAATATAGAATTGATATTATTGATAACGATATCAAATGAATGGGACAAAGCCGGAAGTCCCATGGATGAGATTTTTTTGATAAGATAATGGTCATTTTAATATTTTAATCGGTTAATATAATGTAAAGGGCGAGTTTTCTGGTCACAATTCTAAATGATTTGGTTGTTTTTAGGTTGTTTTTAGTTTTTTACTGCATACAACAGTCTAGTGTTATTCAAAGTAGAGTTGATATTATAGATAGAATGCGCTTGGCCAAGGAGTTCACAACATTGTCATCCGGAAGTATAACGGACCAACACACAAATCTGTGTAACCATGAACTTTTATAGTCTGGTTAAGACAGTTTAGTGAGAACAACTCACAAACGCGGATGGCAAAAACAATAACAAAGGCCTGAGTGACGTCATCTGCATACTATCTCTAGAATTGATATTATTGATAACGATATCAAATGAATGGGACCAAGCCGGAAGTCCCAGGGATGAGATTTTTTTGATAAGATAATGGTCATTTTAATATTTTAATCGGTTAATATAATGTAAAGGGCGAGTTTTCTGGTCACAATTCTACATGATTTGGTTATTTTTAGGTTGTTTTTACTGCATACAGCAGTCTAGTGTTATTCAAAGTAGAGTTGATATTATTGAGAGTCTTATAGATAGTATGCAGATGACGTCACTCATGCCTTTGTTATTGTTTTTGCCATCCGCGTTTGTGAGTTGTTCTCACTAAACTGTATTAACCAGACTATAAAAGTTCATGGTTACACAGAGTTTGTGTGTTGGTCCGTTATACTTCCGGATGGCAATGTTGTGAACTCCTTGGCTAAGCGCATTCTATCTATAGATAGTTCGAAGATGACGTCACTCAGATCTTTGTTATTGTTTTTTGCCATCCACGTTTATGAGTAATGCTCACTGAACTGTATTAACCCGACTATAAACGTTCATGGATACACACAGTTTTGTGTGTTGGTCCGTTACACTTCCGGATGGCAATGTTATGAGCTTCTTAGCCAAGCGTATACTATCTATAAAAGAATTGGACAAAACCGACGTGCAAACATACTATGCTGGTTGCTGTGTTTATAAAGCTGTGCATTTTTTTCCATTACAACAATGAGCCCAAAGCAATTTGGCTTATCAGAACTGCAAATAAGTAGACGTCGGGCAAAGCCACATTTTATCGGAGTCATATAGATGGTAACATTTTCATTTATAGTTTAAAAAAATGACCCACCGTTTCAAAAAGGTATCATCTGGGGATAAATCAGTACGTGAAAAGTGAAGTGCAATTAAAAATATAAGAAATACTAACTTTGGGACTTTCGAATGTAAAATATGTATATATTCTTTTCCAAAAATGTGACCCAACGTCTCAAAGCGTTTTTATGTCGGAAGGAACCAGATGCTAAAAAGTCAGATGAAAGGTGAACTGGTCAAAATTATGAATGATTGGTATTCAGCAACCTGAAATTTGATATTCATTCTTCTCAATAAAGTTTATAAACTCAACGCAAGTCTGATATTTCTGGCTACAAATTTAATTTTCAGCATCTTAATCATCCCGACTTAATAAAAAAAAATAAAAAAAATTGAGCATTTATATAGCGCAATATCCACTTAACGTGCTCAATGCGCTTTACAAGGGGTCCCTGGTCAACAGCAACATTTAACATGTAGGACGAGACATGACGCCTGTTAGGCGATATTACAATTTTTCGGACAAAGACAACGCTGTTAACGGCCAGGTACTCATTTTACACCTGAGTACGGTGAGAGAATGTGAGTAAAGAGTCTTTTCCAAGGACTCAACTATGCCCCGAGCGAGGCTCGAACCCAGGACCTTCCGATCCGAAAGCGAGTGTCATACCACTAGACCACATACCGTTTAGAGGCGAGGGGTCACAAATGAGTTTTAAAACTGGGACGAAAAATTCGATTTCTAGCACCTAGTTCATCCCAACATAATACCGCTTAGAGAAAAATGGTCAGAAATCTGTAACGGGTTATGGTTAGGTATATTATATTAAATGGAAGACAATGGGCTTAGTTTCTCAAAGTGATATAAACTATGATTTCATTTTTTAAAAAATCATTTTTACTTTAAAGCCGCTTTTTGGCGCTGATTCATCCTGACATAGTACCGATTCGAGGCGACGGGTTACATAAAGATGTTTCATCATTATTATTTTTAATCCTTAACATTCTATAGCTATGTGGTCTTGTGGTATGACACTCGCTTTCGGATCGGAAGGTCCTGGGTCCGAGCCTCGTTCGGGGAATAGTTGAGTCATTGGAGAAGGCTCTTTACTCACATTCCCTCACCGTTCTCAGGTGTAAATTGAGTACCTGGCCGTTAACAGCATTGTCTCTATCCGAAAAAATTTAACATCGCCTAACAGGCGTCATGTCCCGTCCTACATGTTAAACGTTGCTGTTGGCCAGGGACCCCTTGTAAAGCGCTTTGAGCACAGTTAGTGGACATTGCGCTGTATAAAAGCTCAAAGCTCAACTATAGGGCTTCAACAGTACATCTCCACATATTCTGTTCTGCGTCTTCTTCTTCATTTCTCCCAAGACATTCCAACCAACTTCACCTCTTTCTCACAAGACCTTCTCCGTGTTTTCTTTGACTTCCCAACCTTCCTTTTTCCCAGAGGGTTCCAGTCCACAGCGTGTCTCGTAATTCTTGTTGTTGGTTTTCTTAAAGTAGGGCCAATCTATTTCCGTTTTGTTTAAATTTGTTTGCTAATTTCCTCTTGCCCACCTTTAACCCACAAGTCTTTATTCCTGATTTTGCTCGGGCCATCTGATATCGAGTATCGATAGTATGCGCTTAGCTGAAAAGCTCACAACATTGCCATCCGGAAGTATAACGGACCAACACACAAAGCTATGTGTAACCATGAACTTTTATAGTCTGGATAATACAGCTTAGTGAGAATTACTCATAAACGCGGATGGCAAACAAACAAAAAAAAAAAACAATAACAAAGACCCGAGTGACGTCAACTTCATTCTATCTATTTTATGAAGACATCTGTTTGTGAAGTTTTGAAGTTGTTTTTTTTTTGCAAGGAGTATTGATCACTTTCCATATTTCTGAGTCCTAAAAATGTTTATTTGAGCATAAATAATATGACTCATACGACTCATAGCCACAGTCAGAGTGAAGCAGGTGTAATGTAAGGCAATGGATGAAATGCAATGAACTGTAATAATTTTTTTAAATAAATAAATTGAGCTTTATATAGAGCAATATCCACTTATTGTGCTCAAAGCGCTTTGCAAGGGCTCCCTGGTCAACAGCAACATTTAACATGTAGGACGGGACATGACGCCTGTTAGGCGATATTACAATTTATCGGACAAAGACAACGCTGTTAACGGCCAGGTACTCATTTTACACCTGAGTACAGTGAGAGAATGTGAGTAAAGAGCCTTCTCCAAGGACTCAACTATGCGCAAGCGCGAGGCTCGAACCCAGAACCTTACGATCCGAAAGCGAGTGTCATACCAATAGACCACATAGCCGCACTCTATAAAAGCGCACAAGATCCACAAAGTGCTCTAAGACGCTACATATACAAAGACAAAATAAGAGGTCCCAGAAAACGCATAATATTAGTGTTGTGCTGGTAGGTAAATAAAAAACTCACAACTTCCGTCAGCCGGATATAACATACAAACAAACAAAACGATGTGTAACCTTTAACGTTTAAAATCTGATTGATAGAATTTAGTTTGAACTAATCATCAAAATGGCTGTCGAAAATAATAATAAAGAGCTGAGTGACGTCAATTTCGTGCCTTGTATACACATTTCTCTAGCTTTACATTTCTGTAATTTACTCAACTGGGGGAAGGCTTTGATTACCTTGTTATTATTTAGTCCCATACATCTGTGGCCGTGAGAGATTGAGAGAGAGGGAGAGAGAGAGAGAGAGAGAGAGAGAGAGAGAGAGAGAGAGAGAGAGAGAGAGAGAGATTCTTTAGTTTGAGCTAGTTTACATATTTGAACATTAATCAGTCGTATAGATAGTGTGCGCTTGGCTAAGAAGCTCATAACATTGCCATCCGGAAGTATAACGGACCAACACTCAAAACTGTGTGTATCCATGAACGTTTATAGTCAGGTTAATACAGTTCAGTGAGTATTACTCATAAACGCGATGGCAAAAAGACCTGAGTAACGTCATCTTCGAACTATCTATATGTTATGCTCGGAGTATTCAAGCAGGTGGGATGTATTAAAACAATCTTTTAAAAACACTTGAGCTTATCTATAAATATCCACTAACTTGCTCAAAGCGCTTTCCATGGGGTCCCAAGCCAACACCAACACTTGACATGGAGGACCAAACACGACGCTCATTTGGCAATATTACATTCATTTTTTTTTCGATTGTGACAACTCTGTTAACGGCCATCACTCATTTTACACGTGATTACACGGTGAGAGAATGTTAGTAAAAAGCCTTATTCAAGGACTCAACTATGTGCCGTTCAGAGCGAGAATCGAACACAGGACCTTCAATCCGAAGGCGATTGCTATACCACATAGCTTCACTTTTATACTATTTGCTATTCATTTAAAGTGTTGGAAAATTCAGTCATTAAAATATACATGTTGGAGAGGGGCTAAATCTCTAAGCTTTTGGCATTCGATCTCTTTAAGTTTTAGTCGACTCTCGATTTAAAGTCTAATATGACTTACTTGACTTATGATTCTTGGCTCCTGGCGGAGCATAGGGCCTCAACAGCACTCTTCCATCTTCTTCTGTCCTTGGCACAGACCTTTGCCTCACTCCAGGTAAGATTGGAAAAGTCTAATATATTTCATTGTCATTTTTCTCGTCCCAAAAATAAACTAGAAATATGAAAACTGATTTCTGAAGAAGTATCAATAACTCTTCAATAATTAAATGACTACAGTCTAACATTTCTATTCGGTTATTTCCCTTTGAATAGTCCCATAAACACTACCCTGGTCAATGCACATAAGTTCGCACAACAACGACAACTACAAGATACTAGTAGTACTACCAGTACTACTATAACACTACTACTATTACTTCAACAAGATACTACAACTGCTATACTACTACTACTACTACTACTACTACTACTACTACTACTACTACTATCTCTATTACAACAACAACAACAACAACAACAACAACTACTACTACTACTACTACTACTATTATTACTACTACTACTACTACTACTACTACTAATACACCTACTACTACTACTACTACTAATACACCTACTACTACTACTACTACTACTACTACTACTACTACTACTACTACTACTACTACTACTACTCCTAATACTACTACTACTACTACTACTACTACTACTACTACTACTACTACTACTACTACTACTACTACTGTCATGGTCTCAAGTGAGTAAAGAGCTACTCGACTATGCATAAAGATATATGTAGAATGAGGCCCCAGAATTTACTAGTTACTATAAATGAAAAACAATTAACGATTTGTTTACAATGAAATAAAAAATAATGATGAAATTTAATTAAAAGAGATAAACAGTGATCGTGGCAGTTACAAATAGAGATATGAATATTTTACGTAACTTATGATAATATCTCAGGTTCGTAAGTTTACGTTTCCAGGCAGTTGATGGGCTTGGATGATCTATTCCTCTGATAACAGGATTGGACTCGTAAAATTCCACTTCCAGGCAATTGGTAAGAGGTTATAGTGTAGTACAGCGGGCTTGGGTTTGATCCTTGAAGATTATACAATCAAAGTTAAAAGCTCCGGCGTCTTAATGGTGTAGATATAATATCTACAAAGTCCCAAAAGATAAAAATCTTACAATATATATATAGGAATAGAGTGACTGGCCGTCCGGCATAGATTGTGGAGAGAAAGTGAGTGTCAAATGTTAGACCTATCAGCTTTTATAATAAGTGGCTACGTGACAGAATGTAGAACGAAAAGTATTCACTAATTAGAAATTAATTCGAGGGAAGGCTATAAAAGGAAAGACGATCTAATATTAGAAGGTAAAGTTTATCTAAGCCTACCGAAATATAACTGGAGTGAGATGAATTCAGTTCTTAATAAAATAAAATTTAATAAGATAATTGTGAACAATCTTTACTGTGACACCCCCCACCCACGTTTAAAATATACTCTTTAACCATTATGGGAAAGATAGATTTTACAAACGGAAGTAAATTTACTATCATGATACTCTAGCATTAATCCATTGTTATGATTTGTGCTACAATTAAATTATTTATTAACTAGACATGGAAATGTTTATATTAACGTAGGTATATGAATGGGTGACAATAACAATGAAAGATTGTGATTACAAATCATTGTGATAAACAACATGATGGCAATGTGATTACAAATCATTGTGATAAACAATATTGATGGCAATGAAGCATGGTTTAAGTCGATGATATGAAGGTAATTTACTGAATGAAATGAATGAAAATGTAAATGGAATATTGACATTTCAATTATTAATCATAAATGAGTGAAAATTCATAACAATAATAGATAAAGAGAAGATTTCCCAAATCATGAATGGGTATGGTATATATATCCAAACAATACTCAATGTTACATTAAGTTGGGTAATCATGTTTACAAATAAAATTATCGAATTTGTGCGTTCTGATTTGGCATAATTTGCGAGGTAACTAACAGTATGCATGGGAGGTTAAGTTATACCCTTCTCACGTCATTACACTAATCGAGAAAGTAGGTCGGCGTGAATATTTTCACAACCTGGTATGTGAGAGATACTGAAAGTGTAATTTTGCAAAAATAGACTCCACCTTAGTACTCTACTATTATTCATTTTGTTATTTCTTATGTACGTGAGTGGTTTATGGTCCGTTTCGACCACAAACTCTTTTAGCAGTAGATATCTGCTGAATGTCTTTAAAGCAAAGACGATGGCCAGTCCTTCACGCTCTATTACAGAGTATCGTGATTCTCTGTCCAATAATTTTCTGCTTGCATATAAGCAAGGCATTAGAGTTCCCTCATGCTCCTGTAATAGTACACCTGCGATGCCCTTATCAGACGCGTCAGTTCTTACAACAAATTCTTTTGACATGTCGGGTAATTTAAGAATTGGTTCTGAACAGAGTAATGCCTTTAATTGGTTAAAGCTATTCTGACACGCTTCTGTCCAAACAATTTTGTTCGGTGACCCATTCTTTGTCAGATTTGTTAGCGGTGTCGCGATGTGCGCGAAGTTGTAAATGTATTTCCTGTAAAAATTTAGGAGCCCAAGTACTTTGCGTACTTCTTTTTTTGTCTTAGGTGGTTGCAATTGTGCGATTTTTGTTTGTTTTTCTGTCTCGGGTGTCTGTGTCCCATGACCAACGGTATGACCGAGAAAATCAATTTCGTAAAATGCAACGCTTGTTTTTGACGGTTTTGTTGTTAAAGAATTACGTTTTAATGCTTCAAGCACTAATTCTAAGGTTGTCATGTGATCAGTCCATGAGTTTGAGAAAATACATGCGTCGTCGAAGTATGAGAGTGTAGACGGGATGTCTTTTAATAACATACGCATCATTCTTTGGAATGTCGATGCGGCTGTCGATAATCCAAATGGCATATAGTTAAATTCTAACAATCCTAATGGTGATTGAAATGCTGTGTATTTCTTACATGATTCTTTCAGTGGAATCTGCCAGTAACCTCTAGAAAGATCACATTTTGTCATGTATTTTGCTTGAGATAAGGCAGCAAATAAATTCTCTTGATTTGGTATTGGTTCTGCATCAAATACTGTTGCTTCATTTAATTTGCGAAAGTCGATACATAGCCTTATCGATCCGTCTTTCTTTTTCACTACTACTATTGGTGATGAGTATGGGCTTGAAGAATATCTAACTATTCCTGTATCTAGCATATCCTTAACTTCCTTTTCAACTTGTTCTCGTGCATGAAATGGAATAGGATAGTTTTTCACGTTGATAGGGGTAGATGTGGTTAACTTTATGTCGTGTTCCACTAATGTTGTATGTCCGGGTGCGTCTGTAAAGACTGACTGGTACTTTTCTAATAATGACCTGATTTCTCGTTTCTGACATTCGTTTAGTTGAGGATTGATTGTGACGTCATTAATTGTACTATTTTTAGAGTTACCGTGTTGTGGGGTGTGTTGTAGTTCGACATCATCGCTGTGAGTTTCGATAATTAATCCTACATTTGCAGCTTCAACATGGTTAAATATTGGTTGTGATAATCTGTCTCTATCGAAATATTTTTTTAGCATGTTTGCATGGAATGTCTTTGTTGTGTTGTTAATTTGAATCTCGTAATTAACACCAGATCGTACTGCTAATACATTGAATGGTCCTTTCCATGTAGCTAAAAGTTTACTCGAGTCATCGGGTAAGAGTATTAGTACTTTGTCACCAATCTCAAATTTTCTTGACTTGCTTTTTCTATCGGAGTATTCCTTGTATTTCTCTGCTTTTTTAGTGACGGATTCCTGTGCTAGCTTACATGTATCCTCTATTCTGTCTTTCAGGTTTCTTACATATTCGTAAGCAAACATAATTTCGTTATTGTCCTCCTCATTCCCTTTACAAATGTCGGCTACTATATTGATCGGGCCGCGAGGTGATCGTCCATACATCAACTCAAATGGGGAGTAGCCTGTAGATTCTTGGGGTATTTCTCTATATGCAAATAGGATTGCTGGTAAGTATCTGTCCCAATCATCTGGTTTTTCTGCTGACACTTTTCTTAACATATTCTTTAGAGTGCCATTAAATCTTTCACAAAGACCATTTGCTTGGGGGTGGTAGGGAGTTGTGAATGAGTGTTGGATTCCATGAGTTTCATGGTTTCATGCATCATATGTGATGTAAATTGGGGTCCATTGTCCGACAGTATCTCATTTGGTATGCCTATTCTAGTAAAAATTGTCATCAATGCTTCAGCTATGTGATCCGATGTAGTTGATTTCAATACTATCGCTTCTGGCCACCTGGTTGCGTAATCGACTAGTTTTAGTATGTGTGTATGGTTTCTATCTGATTTTGTTAAAGGGCCTATAATGTCAATTGCAACTTTTTGAAAAACTTTTTCAATAACTGGGGTTGTCTCTAATGGCAATCTCGGTATTCTGCCTTTTGCGACTCTTCTTTGGCATGTGTCACAAGATTTCACATATTCTCGGACGTCTTTAGTAATTCCAGGCCATGTGAAATTCTCGGATATTCTCTTCAATGTGGAAGAGCTCCCAAGATGTCCAGAAGTTATTGAATCGTGCGCTATTCCAAGGATTTTGTTTCTGTAAATACTCGGCGTGACCAGTTGTTTAGCTATTTTGTTTCTTTTCCTATGTAACCTGAACAGAATATCTTTTTCAATGATGTATTCAACTTTTGATTTCGTCCCTTTGTTTGCGATATTGAAATATGAAGTTAAAGTCGGGTCCTTTTTCTGTTCTTCAATGAACTTGTTCCTGTCAAATTGTTGTGGTTCTAGAGAAATAGTCATTGGCTTCTCTGTTGTCTTAGTCATCTTTCTTGTTTCTGCTAGACAAGCTGTTTCTTGGGTTAATGACCATTCTTTTACATCTGTTGGGTTGTCTTTAAGACCTTTTATATTGCCAACAATAACATCAGCGACGGGGTTGGGAAGTATACAGCATTCCACTATTCCTGTATAGTATGGGGTTTCTATGTACACATTAGCTGTTTCAAAGGTTTCGACTGTGCCACTGAATGTGATGCATTGTACCGTTTTTCCAGTTTTGTCTTCGTCATTGATCAAAGATGCTTTTATTCCTACTGTACTGCATCCTGTGTCTCTCAATATTTTGCAATCAGTTCCATTAGCTTTGCCTTCACAAAAAAAAAAAAGCGATCCTGATTTGTGAGTTTGTGTTAAAAGTGACATACCTTTCACGCAATACACATTTATATTTTCTCCTGACATTACTCGTGTCTGATTGTTTACACCTGTTTGGAGTGATGCATTTGCAGTTTCTTTTGGATATCCCACGATTTTGTAACATTTGTCTGCTGTGTGGCCTTTCATTCCACAATATTGACATTTAATTATAGGTTTGTTGGTTTTCTTATACTCAGTATTATTGTCAGTGCTATTTCTTGTTTTGTTTTGATAGGGTCGGCTATGGTCTCTATTGAACTGTTTGTTCCATGGTTTGTTACTATGGTCATCCTGTTTCACTTGCGTGTTTCGAGTGATTGATCGGCTCGTTCTATTTGAGTATTGAACTTTAGGTGTACATGGACTCTGAGCAGCGGCAGCGTAGTATGGTTCCTTCAATGTTCTGCTAAGGGGTGTCAATGGATGTGCGCTGTTAAAGTTTTCTGCGTAGATTTTTAATTTGTCCAAGTTTTCTGGCTTTCTCTCTTTAAAGAATGCGACTAAATCTGGGTTGCAAGCTTGATAGATTCGATTCTTCAGCGTGAGATAGTAAAGGCCTGCAAAGTCGTCTTGTTTTACGTTTGCCAACTCAAGCCACCGATTTAGAAATTGAGTAATTCGGTTCACGAATGTATTAAAGTCTTCTCCACTTTCCGGTTTTGCAGTGTGAAACCTTTCCTGGTAACCATCTTCCGTTAATCTAAATCTTTTTAGTAGAGCGTCTTTAATTTTACCATAATCATCTGCATCTTCAGTTGTTAAGGTATAGAAAACTTTTAGCGGTTCTCCAGATAAGCAGTTAATCAAGGCTGTGGCCCATTTGCTTTCTGGCCAACGATAACCTTTAGCCTGAACTTCGAATCGGTGTAAGAAGGATTCTAAACAGTCTGATCGTTCATCGTATGTTGGCATGCGTGGAAGTTTCACGAAAAATTCATCACTATTATTATGTTTTCTTTCATGACCGGTTTTTGTTTTTTCAATTTCCAGCATCATTTGGGTCCTTTTGGTTTCTTCTTCTGCTAATGCTATTTGTCTTTTTAGTTCCCTTTCTTGGACTCTTTCTTCTCGTTCTTCTCTACGTATTCTTTCTTCGTGTTCTTTTTCTTCTCTACGAATTCTTTCTTCATTTTCTTCTCTACGAATTCTTTCTTCGTGTTCTTTTTCTTCTTTACGAATTCTTTCTTCATTTTCTTCTCTACGAATTCTTTCTTCATTTTCTTCTCTACGAATTCTTTCTTCATTTTCTTCTCTACGAATTCTTTCTTCATTTTCTTCTCTACGAATTCTTTCTTCATTTTCTTCTCTACGAATTCTTTCTTCATGTTCTTTTTCTTCTTTTACTTTCTCTTCGCACCATGAAAATATTCTTTCCTGGGGTATTTCTAAGTCCTTTGCGAGACTTAAGTATCTTTTATATGCTTCCATGTTGTAATAAATTAGTTACGATATTTTATATATATTATATTGACAGGATACTGTTACTGACTGTTTTATTTATTTACACTTACTGGAATGAACTGTTCTATTTTTAGAAATCTCTCTCTCTTATTTCAACTTATTATGTATGTTGAATTTGATGCCTTTTATCGTTATATCTTATAAAGCAATGTGTCAATACAATGCGGAGTTATTATGACTTGTGTCAATAACAATGTGTCAATCGCGTGTACTCTAAACTATGTTACTACGAAAAATGTATCACCAATGTGTGTGACTCGTCGTTAGTTTGTGTACAATTATTCGCAATGACGCTAATATACTAGAGTGTGATGACAATAATAGGATGCCAAAATAATCCCAAGTTATCTATCACTAAATATAACACGACGGCTAGTAGACTCCTTTTATTATTATTTAGTTTTTAAAGACTCACTTTTCAGAACATAATATATAAGTGGTTTTCGGTAACAGTAATATGCCAAAAATGCATTTAAAACAAATCACTATGCAAAACAAATCACGATGTCTATAGTTACTATGTGATGCCCAACTCATGTAAAAGAGAATAATGAAGGATATATTTACCAACTCAGTTCGTGGCTGGGACCTCTCTCTTGTTCAATGGTTGTTCAACAATTGTAATTAGGCATTGAAGAGTGTTTAACAGTGATGTCTGAAATACAAAACAATAAAATATCGTAAGGTTTACAATAGTTACAAAATGTGTTCACAACACTGAGTGATTGGATGATAGTTGAATGAATCGTTATGGAATGTAAACATATTGAAAACAATTCATGAATAAGGCAAACAACAAAATGAAATGAGTGATATAATAACAAAGTGGACAAGGAATGAATGAATGAATGAAAAACTGAGTGAATAGATGAATGAATGAATGGATAATGTATGAATGAAAGAATGAAGGGAAGAATAAATGTATGAATGATTGGATAAATGAGTGAATAAACGAATGAATGGATGAATGAATGAATGAATGAATGAACAAGGAATGAATGAATAATTTATAAATGAATAAATGAATGAAGGAATGAATCAATAAAATGCTATTCAATTTGAATGAAAGAATGAATGGATAAATTGCTATTCCATTTAAATGAAGAAATGAAAAAGAAAAAAAATTAATCCTGTAAATAGGGAGTTCAATTAAAATATGATCAAGTGGGGCAATTAAGAGTTTTACAATTTAAACTTTAAAGTTAGATGAAATAGATATAAGTAACTAAATAAATTCAATTCTTTATATGTGTCCCCTCCAAAATGTCATGGTCTCAAGTGAGTAAAGAGCTACTCGACTATGCATAAAGATATATGTAGAATGAGGCCCAGAATTTACTAGTTACTATAAATGAAAAACAATTAACGATTTGTTTACAATGAAATAAAAAATAATGATGAAATTTAATTAAAAGAGATAAACAGTGATCGTGGCAGTTACAAATAGAGATATGAATATTTTACGTAACTTATGATAATATCTCAGGTTCGTAAGTTTACGTTTCCAGGCAGTTGATGGGCTTGGATGATCGATTCCTCTGATAACAGGATTGGACTCGTAAAATTCCACTTCCAGGCAATTGGTAAGAGGTTATAGTGTAGTACAACGGGCTTGGGTTTGATCCTTGAAGATTATACAATCAAAGTTAAAAGCTCCGGCGTCTTAATGGTGTAGATATAATATCTACAAAGTCCCAAAAGATAAAAATCTTACAATATATATATATAGGAATAGAGTGACTGGCCGTCCGGCATAGATTGTGGAGAGAAAGTGAGTGTCAAATGTTAGACCTATCAGCTTTTATAATAAGTGGCTACGTGACAGAATGTAGAACGAAAAGTATTCACTAATTAGAAATTAATTCGAGGGAAGGCTATAAAAGGAAAGACGATCTAATATTAGAAGGTAAAGTTTATCTAAGCCTACCGAAATATAACTGGAGTGAGATGAATTCAGTTCTTAATAAAATAAAATTTAATAAGATAATTGTGAACAATCTTTACTGTGACAACTACTACTACTACTACTACTACTTCTACTACTACTACTACTACTACTACTACTACTACTACTACTACTACTACTACTACTACTACTACTACTACTACTACTACTACTACTACTACTACTACTACTACAACAACAACAACAACAACAACAACAACAACAACAACTACTACAACAACAACAACAACAACAACAACAACAACAACTACTACTACTACTACTACTACTACTACTACTACTACTACTACTACTACTACTACTACTACTACTTCTACTACTACTGCTACTACTACTACTACTACTACTACTACTACTACTACTACTACTACTACTACTACTACTACTACTACTACTACTACTACTACTGTTACTGTTACTGCTACTTGGAGAAAGGTGTCAGAAATCCATTGTGTCATACTAATATTGCTATGAAATAATTTCATAAAAATGCAAACCATTCGTTTTATAGAGTTTGATCCGTCTTTTTGTGAACGGAACCAGCCAAAAGATAGTTCGAAGATGAGTCACTCAGGTCGTTGTTATTGTTTTTTGCCATCCGCGTTTATGAGTAATGCTCACTGAACTGTATTAACCTGAGTATAAACGTTCATGGATACACACAGTTTTGTGTATTGGTCCGCTATACTTCCGGATGGCAATGTTGTGAACTTCTTAGCCAAGCGCTTTCTATCTCTTGATAGATCGAAGTTGACGTCACTCAAGCCTATTGTTTTTTTTTTCATCCGCGTTAGTGAGTTACTGTCACTAAACTGTATTAACCAGACTGTAAACGTTCATCGCGGCGGTGGTGGGGTTTGAACCTGCGACCTTATTGGTACGACAACTCCGCCTGGCAGGTGAGAGCGTGGCTCTACCGTGTGAGCTATCCTTACTTACTTAGATGCCTTTCGCGTCTCGACCGAAAGATCGGGTCGCCTTGGCTGTTTCCAGTATTTCCTGTGTGAGGTGTCTCCAATATTGCCGGTCCTCTGCTAGGGTTCTCAGATTTTCAAGGTCCCCTGCCGTTATGAGACTAATGCTTTGTCCAAGTGTTGTGAGGTTTTTGTTTAGGATCACGGAGAGTGTTGTGATCGGTCTTCCTCTGAAAAGGTTCCCGTGTTTTTGGAAGTATCCCGACATGGCTTGGTTTGCTGGTATGTTTTTGTCCCTGCGTAGTATGTGACCGAAAAGTTGCCATCGTTGTTGTAAAATGTCAAGGGAGATTGGTCTTTCTTTTGTGATCTTATAGAGTGATTCATTTGAGATCTTTTTGGGGTATTTGATGTCCAGTACCCTTCTTAGCTGTGTGCGATGGAAGGCATCCAGATGTTCTTCTTCGGATTTTGTCAACGCCCAAGTGCCGCAGTTATACAGAAGTACCGGTTTTACAAGAGCATGGTACAGTTTCAGTTTGGTTTTTCTCTTTATTTTGTCACCTCTAATCCATACATTGGTGAGTTTACTGAGTGCGGCGTTTGATAGCTGTTTTCTTCTTTGTACATCCTCGGTGTCTCCAATTAGTGAGCCGACTTTCTTTGTTCTTTTCCATTCCTCTTTGTTCCTCGATATTGTTGTAAATTCGGTTTTATTGGCATTGACTTGGAGGTTATATTTCATGAGGGTATTTTGTATGATGTCTATATTTGCTGGTGTTGATCCAATAAAATCGACATCATCTGCATAGGCGATTTCTCTAGGGATTGCATTCTCAATATGAGTCGTTGGTTTTGGAATGACTTTTCGAACTTCTTTCAGAGCGTGTTCTAAGTATATTGTGAACAGAATCGGGCTCAGACTATCTCCTTGGGGGGTCCCGATGTTACTTTCGAACTGCGTCTGTTTTGTGGCCCCGTATATCCTTGGTTGTATTTTTGTGTTGCTGAGGAGAAATCGGATTATTCGGAGCTCGTCTTCGTCTACTATTTCTGTTAATATCTCCAAAAGTTTTCCTCTGTCGATCGTATCAAAGGCTGCGGACATATCGATTCCGGTTATTGTTATGGATATGTTTTCTTTGAGTGCCTTTGTTGCCAACCATTTATGTGTCCATACAACGTCCGATGTGCTTCGGTCTTGGCGAAACCCGCTTTGGCTATGTGATAGATAATTTTCTATTTTCGGTCTAATTCTGTTGAGGACAATAGTTGACAGTGTTTTTCTTATGGTATTCAGTAATGTTATTGGGCGCAGGTTGTTTACGGGTCCTTTCGTTTTTCCTGGTTTTTGTATTGTAATTAGGACACCGCTGTTTATGTCCCAGTCTTTGTGTGTTGAGAATGTTTTGTTCATTATGTTTGCAATGCTCAGATCCAGGGAGAGGGTACCGCATTTCAGCAATTCAGCGGGAATTTCATCTTCGCCTGGGGATCTGTTATTGTTTAGGCACTTTATGCTATTTCTAACTTCAGTTGTTGTGATGCGGTTGTTTAGGTCTCTAGGGTTTCCTGAGAAGGGCGATATTTGTGAGACTTGTTTGTGAAATTTCTGCTGGAAGTGGTCAGTTACAATGTCAAGGATATCGTTGGGATTTGTTGTCTGTTTGCCAAATTTATCCTGTAGTTTTGGGTTCTCGAATGGTTTTCGGTTCAGAGATTTCGTCGCTTTGAACATAGACGATGCGTTATTTTTGGACTTTTCTATGTCTTCCACTTTTTTGTCTAATTCCTCGTTTCTGTGTTTTATTGTAAGTGATCGAATTGAATGCAGTATTTTGTTTCGTTCCGTTTTCAGGTTTATTATTTCTTCCGAGTCTTTCGTGTTTTGTATCCTGATCCTAAGTTCTTTTTGTTGCCGCGATAGATCGTTAATAGCGATGTTAGGCGTTCGATTTGGTTTGTTCTTAGTTGTATTAATAGAGCCTGCACTTTCTTCCCCCGCATATTTCATTGCCGCTTGCGTCTCTTTCCATTCATTGTTTGGATTACTGTTTTGCTTTATTTTCCATAGACTTGAGTTAAGTTCATATTGGTAATGAATGCGACATTCTCGCTCATTTACTATTTTTGCCGTGTTTATTTTGACTGCCGTTTTACCTTTCTGTCTTCGTTGTCTGTACACATTTATGTTGAAATTCGTTTTTACAAGTTTGTGATCGGATGTTAGCAGTGTACCACCGTATGATCGCGAGTTGGTTGAGTAGTGTTTATGGCGGTGTCGACATATGATATAGTCTGGTTGTGTATTGTTATCATTTTGTCTTGGGTTTGGTCTTTCCTTTGTCCTACCCATGTTGTCTGGTGTCTTGATGGGTGGTTGAAAGCACTGTTTGTTATGAAAAGTTTTCTCTGTTCACAGAACTGGACTAATTTTTCTCCGTTATCGTTACGTTTTCCTTTTGAGTATGATCCTAAACATAGTGTGTCACTGTCGAGACGTTTTCCTACTTTGGCATTAAAATCTCCAGCAATTATTAATATTGATTTGTTTCCTATTTTGTTCAGTGTATCGTCTAGGTCTTTGTAAAATTTATCAGTTTCCTCTGGGTATTGTTTTGCGCGTTGACTTGTTGGTGCGTAAACATTTACGATTGAGATAGTGAACGTCTTCTTACCGTGATCGTCTTTGTTATCGTTATTCTGGTTCCTTGAATTGATCTTACACTTAAGCTCAAGAACACATATTCTGTCCGAAACATTCCATTCGTCACTAGTCAAATCCCTGCAGTTTTTATTTATGAGAAATCCACATCCATAGTGAGGTGAACTGGAAGCAAAGCACAGCAGTCTGTGACCATTTATTGTTTGGTCGACGCCATCTTGGATCTTCGTCTCTTGTAAACACAACACATCGATTTTATAACTTTCTAAATCTTGACACAGTTGTTCCTTTCGAATGTTACTTTTAATAGATCTTAAGTTAAAAGTTCCAATATTAAGATTAGTCCATTTTTAGGTAAAAATTAAAGATTCCACACAGTGAATAAATGGAAACATAAGACTATCCACTGAGCCGAAGCTCAATGTCAACAGGTGTCAGCCATGTTGTCCGGAACAACTATCCACGAACACAAAATATTCGTTTCAAACTCAAAGTCATTACTAGATCCCTCTCTCACCTACTTCTTGAGACCGCCGATTCGTTCGTACACCACCATCGCGAATAACTTTGACCAGCAGTTAAGCTTAATAGCCAATATTCTCAACACAAACATATAACATAGAAACGATTGAGACATTGAGTATGCTCCGGTGTATGGGGTGAATTTTAATTCAGAAAAGTGAGTGGAGCAGGCACTTATGTTGGTAACAACAAGATATGAAGTGAATAGAAAAGTACCAGAAGACAATAGAGAATAAAAATTTTTCGCGGCGGTGGTGGGGTTTGAACCTGCGACCTTATTGGTACGACAACTCCGCCTGGCAGGTGAGAGCGTGGCTCTACCGTGTGAGCTATCCACGAACACAAAATATTCGTTTCAAACTCAAAGTCATTACTAGATCCCTCTCTCACCTACTTCTGGAGACCGCCGATTCGTTCGTACACCACCATCGCGAATAATTTTGACCAGCAGTTAAGCTTAATAGCCAATATTCTCAACACAAACATATAACATAGAAACGATTGAGACATTGAGTATGCTCCGGTGTATGGGGTGAATTTTTAATTCAGAAAAGTGAGTGGAGCAGGCACTTATGTTGGTAACAACAAGATATGAAGTGAGTAGAAAAGTGCCAGAAGACAATAGAGAATGAAAATTTTTTCTCAATGTCTCAATCGTTTCTATGTTATATGTTTGTGTTGAGAATATTGGCTATTAAGCTTAACTGCTGGTCAAAATTATTCGCGATGGTGGTGTACGAACGAATCGGCGGTCTCAAGAAGTAGGTGAGAGATGGATCTAGTAATGACTTTGAGTTTGAAACGAATATTTTGTGTTCGTGGATAGCTCACACGGTAGAGCCACGCTCTCACCTGCCAGGCGGAGTTGTCGTACCAAATAAGGTCGCAGGTTCAAACCCCACCACCGCCGCGAAAAATTTTTATTCTCTATTGTCTTCTGGCACTTTTCTATTCACTTCATATCTTGTTGATGGCAATGTTATGAGCTTCTTCGCCAAGCGCATGCTATCTATAAATAGAACGAAATAAACCTGACTCAGCCCTTTGTTATTGTTTTTATCCAGTCATTTTTTATGAGTAGTTCTCACTAAATTATATTCATCAGACTACAAACGGTCAAGGTTACACACAATTTTTTGCTGACGG
The DNA here is from genome assembly GCF_034508935.2 of Berghia stephanieae. Taxonomy (NCBI): domain Eukaryota; kingdom Metazoa; phylum Mollusca; class Gastropoda; order Nudibranchia; family Aeolidiidae; genus Berghia; species Berghia stephanieae. The sequence continues at coordinate 99,570,448 of NC_088360.1, forward strand.
AATGTTATGATTAAATTAACTCAGCGCAAATAATTAATAGAGTTTAATCCGTATACTCGCATAATTTTCAATTTGATCATGTAAAGTGTTTTTAATATATGTTAGATAATAATATATGCTTATGTCTGTGTTAATATCTACTCAAGGTTCACAACATCTGGTCGCGCAAGCTGTTACATTTTAATTAAACTGGAATGGGTATTATTAATGTCAAATAAGAAATAAATGCATATCTAGTTCTTGAAATATTGAGTAGTCATATGGATCTATAATTAAACGGCAAAGTGGTGTAGTGGTAAGTACGTCTCGGTTTGTGAGTGCGATATCCTGGTTTGTATCCAAGCTACCGCGTTGTGTGGCCTTGAGATAAATACTAAGATGCTAAAAGCTGTGAGACTGGATAAAGTAATGAACAAAAATTAATATAACGTGCGACTTTGTCGTGATCTTGTGAAATGACAATCACTTTCGGATCGGAAGGTTCTGATTTCGAGCTTTGCTCGGCGCACAGTTGAGTCCTTGGAAAAAGGCTCTTTACTCACATTCTCTCACCGTACTCAAGTGTAAAATGAGTACCTGGTCGTTAACGGTGTTGCATCTGTCCGAAAAAAAATTGTAATACCACCGAACAGATATTATTGTCGTTGACTTCACGCTCTATCGGAAGTGACAAGTTTTATATTCTATCTCATAACATAATGTGTCTCTAACGATAGAGTATGTGAAATAATTGATAAGTGAAATTTTAATAACAATAATCAGTAATGGACAATTTTAGTGTTTTTCACTGCGAAAATCTATACCAATTATTCTGAATAAAACGCAGACAAGCTTAACATTATGTAGACTATGAATTCAATTTTTGACATTTAAATACCACCTATTTAGGATAGCGTGGTTCAGCAATATGGTCTTTGCTTCGTACCCGAAAGGTACCGAGTTCGACTACCTGTCACACTGTTTTGGCCTTGATCAGGTCACCTCGCCTTAGCTCACTTTGCGGCGCTGCACTGCCGCTGACGCCTGGGTTATTCCAGTCTTCCATTGGAATGGATCCTAAAGAAAAAAAAAATTCCTCTTAGGGATGAATAAAGGGAATTTATTTTTATTTTTATTTATTTTGGTCGATTAACATCCAAAGGAATGGCAATTAATTATTGACATAACATGCAATGGATACCACCTCTCTCTCTCTCTCTCTCTCTCTCTCTCTCTCTCTCTCGCTGATGGGATGGGTCACATTCTATTCCCCCCCCCCCCCAAAAAAAAAAGAAAGAAAATATAACAAAAAAAAAACATTTCGTAACAATTAAATAGGTAAACAGTTTAGTATGTTATGTGTTGTTTCCTTGTATATAAGTCACATTTACTCACTATATTTTTATCTCCATCTTATTGTCTCAGTTAGGCACCTCTAATAAACAATTAAAGTATGTTTACAATTCAGTTACAATTTTTTTGACATCAAATTCAAAGCTGCTGCCCGCATTCTATTCACATTGTTGTATAGATAGAATGCGCTTGGCCAAGAGTTATATTATATATAAGTGTGTGTGTGGTTGTGTGTGTTTGTGTACGTGTGTTTCGTGTGTCTAGCATGCTCAATCTTCCGTGATGATGAATTTCTTTGGTTTAATTTCGATTTAATGGGGTTATTTGGTCATGTGATTTATGACAATCGACCTCGGGTCGGTAGATCAAAAGTTCAATCCCGAAATGGAGGATGAAGGCCCGATGTCGAAAACGTCTTTATTTATCATTTGCCAGTTTTGCTCATAATGGGCGAAACGTTTTCCTTTTCATATTGTGAATAAATTCTATCATCCTCAAAAATAAAATTTAAAGAATTAATAATACTAATGTGTTCTTAATTAAAGGTCTCATAACCCATATTGTTATAGGCTCATTGTTGTTATGGAAATAATACCAAACTAAAGCAAAATTTCTATCACAGCAATGTTATTTTAAGCCCATAATCGTGTTAGATTATTAGACCTGCAAATAAGTGCACGTGGACTAATACTAAAACAATCTTCAGTGCCTGACTGATCTGTAACCCAATACCCATTCACTCATTTGATTTGGTCGATTAACATCCAAAGGAAATGGCATGAAATTAATGACATAACATGCAATAAATACCCCCCCCCCCCCCATTTCTCTCTCTCTCTCTCTCTCTCTCTCTCTCTCTCTCTCTCTTTCTCTCCTCTCTCTCTCTCTCTCTCTCTCTCTCTCTCTCTCTCTCTCTTTCTCTCGGACATGTTAAGAGACGAGAGAGCGAGTAGGTGGGAAGGAAATTATGATATATTATGGGATATACACTTTGCGGGAAAGAGGAAAAAGGGACACCCAAAGACTAGATGGTTGGATAGGATAGGGTAAATGACGTTATGAAAGAACTGGGTCTGGAGGATGATGATCCTATGAACCGAGACGCATGGAGATGTGGCATTCATTATGGCAACCCTGCAAAATGTGGGATAAGCTGAAAGAAGAAGAAGACCTGCTCGATCTCCAACTTGTTAACTACAATACTCTGGACAGACAGGGATTTAATTAAAAATTTGGCCAGAAATGAAAACCCACCCTTCAAATATCGATCTCGATAAATGACCCTTGTCTTGGCAATAACTCTCAAACCTGGGACCTCGCGATGTCTTAATTAACTCTCTCCTTACCAGCTATTTTCAGGATTTTCCCCCAAAACATCACGCCCAACTAACACAAAAATATATTATTTATCACTCAAACACAGTAGCAGTAACGTTCTTGGGATACATAATTTCTTTAGCAAAACATGCTCTACAACACACTGTAAAAAGAGAAATTTGAATAAGAATAATGTTGGCTGCATCGTAACGAATTTGACGATTTTCCTATAGTTGGTAAGGAGAGGATTAAAGTCACTGGTACGAGTGTCTTGTGATGAGGGTAAATTAAATCGATCGATATTTGAAGAAAGAGTTTTCTTCTGGCCAAATTTTAAAATTAAAAAAAATTGAGCTTTTCATATTGCGCAATATCCACTAAATTTGCTCAAATCGCTTTACAAGGGCTCCCTGGCCAACAGCAACATGTACCATTTAGGACGGGAAATGAGGCGGTATTACAATTTTTTTAGGACAGAGATAACGCTGTTAACGGCCAGGTACTCATTTTAAACTTGAGATCGGTGAGAGAATGTGAGTAAAGAGCCTTTTCCAAGGACTCAACTATGCGCCGAGCACGAGGCTCGAACCTAGGACCTTCCGATCCGAAAGCGAGTATCATACCACTAGACCACATAGCCGCACAAAAAAAATATCGACTTCACCCGGGATCGATCTCGGTCCCTTTGCGTGTTAAGTCAGTACTCTACCAACTAAGCTTTTGAGATCCCCTATAAAATTTCATAAACCAAATGGAGTCCCCCCCCCCACCCCCCTGAGTCTAAATTAAAAATAGGGACGAAACAATTCATTGCATATTATTGATTCCCACGCTACCGATTCTACTGATTAATTTTGATTGAATGGACAGCTTCTGTAATCGTATTTTTAATTTACTCAAAGGCAACGTTACATGAGCCTTTTTGATTTAATCTAATTTGTATAAAAAGGGTGATAAACTAAGGGAAGCAAACAATAAAATCAACAACAACAAAAAGAAAACGAAAACAAACTTAAAATAAAACAGAAAACCTTTTCCCAAAACAAACAAACAAACAAACAAACTAATAACAACCGCAAACAAATGAATAACAAAGTTTTGTAAAGGAAATCGGATCTCTGACTACAAGACTGACTACCATTAATATTTCCTCTTCAGTCTGAGATCGAATATCAATTACCGATTTACCCTTCCTTCCCTCTCCTCTCTCTCTCTCTCTCTCTCTCTCTCTCTCTCTCTCTCTCTTCTGCCCCCCCACCTCCTATTTTTCTCTCTTCATCTTCTTTTCTTCTTCTTCTTCTTCTTCTTCTTCTTCTTCTTCTTCTTCTTCTTCTTCTTCTTCTTCTTCTTCTTCTTCTTCTTTTTTTCTCTCACTCTCTCTCCCCTTTCCCCCCTCTCTCTCTCTCTCTCTCTCTCTCTCTCTCTCTCTCTCTCTTTCCTCTCTCTTTACTCTCCTCTCTCTCCTCTCCCCTTATCTCTCTCCCTCCTTCTCTCTTACCCTCTCTCTCTCTTATTCCCTTCCGCCCTCTCTCTCTCTCTCTCTTTCTCTCTCTTTCTCTGTCTTTCTCTCTCTCTCTCTCTCTATCTCTCTCTCTCTCTCTCTATCTATCTATCTATCTTCCAGAAGACAATAGAGAATAAAAAATTTTTCGCGGCGGTGGTGGGGTTCGAACCTGCGACCTTATTGGTACGACAACTCCGCCTGGCAGGTGAGAGCGTGGCTCTACCGTGTGAGCTATCCACGAACACAAAAATATTCGTTTCAAACCCAAAGTCATTACTAGATCCCTCTCTCACCCACTTCTTGAGACCGCCGATTCGTTCGTACACCACCATCGCGAATAATTTTGACCAGCAGTTAAGCTTAATAGCCAATATTCTCAACACAAACATATAACATAGAAACGATTGAACATTGAGTATGCTCCGGTGTATGGGGTGAATTTTTAATTCAGAAAAGTGAGTGGAGCAGGCACTTATGTTGGTAACAACAAGATATGAAGTGAATAGAAAAGTGCCAGAAGACAATAGAGAATAAAAAATTTTTCGCGGCGGTGGTGGGGTTCGAACCTGCGACCTTATTGGTACGACAACTCCGCCTGGCAGGTGAGAGCGTGGCTCTACCGTGTGAGCTATCCACGAACACAAAAATATTCGTTTCAAACCCAAAGTCATTACTAGATCCCTCTCTCACCCACTTCTTGAGACCGCCGATTCGTTCGTACACCACCATCGCGAATAATTTTGACCAGCAGTTAAGCTTAATAGCCAATATTCTCAACACAAACATATAACATAGAAACGATTGAGACATTGAGTATGCTCCGGTGTATGGGGTGAATTTTTAATTCAGAAAAGTGAGTGGAGCAGGCACTTATGTTGGTAACAACAAGATATGAAGTGAATAGAAAAGTGCCAGAAGACAATAGAGAAAAAAAAATTTTTATTCTCTATTGTCTTCTGGCACTTTTCTATTCACTTCATATCTTGTTGTTACCAACATAAGTGCCTGCTCCACTCACTTTTCTGAATTAAAAATTCACCCCATACACCGGAGCATACTCAATGTCTCAATCGTTTCTATGTTATATGTTTGTGTTGAGAATATTGGCTATTAAGCTTAACTGCTGGTCAAAATTATTCGCGATGGGGGTGTACGAACGAATCGGCGGTCTCAAGAAGTGGGTGAGAGAGGGATCTAGTAATGACTTTGGGTTTGAAACGAATATTTTTGTGTTCGTGGATAGCTCACACGGTAGAGCCACGCTCTCACCTGCCAGGCGGAGTTGTCGTACCAATAAGGTCGCAGGTTCGAACCCCACCACCGCCGCGAAAAAAAAAATTTTTATTCTCTATTGTCTTCTGGCAATTTTCTATTCACTTCATATCTTGTTGTTACCAACATAAGTGCCTGCTCCACTCACTTTTCTGGCTATCTATCTTCCCAACAACAACAACAAAAAAAAAAAAACAATTAAAAGTTGAGATCTTTTTGATCACAGTCGTGGTGGTATTGGGTTTCTGACATCTTATACCATCATCAAAACACAATACATTTTTCAGCAGCGTCATGCTGCTTTTTCTTTTGATTCGAACAGTTGGATTTCGCCTCCAGCTTGCCAGCAATTTAAATGACGATTTTATTTGATTGCTCTTTTTTTTTAAATTAAATGTGACAGGTATACATTTGCAGGTCTCACAACCCATATGGTTTATGGGCTCATTGTTTTAATGGAAATACTCTCAAACCAATGCAAAATGTTGTCGATTACAATTATGTTAGATCAAGCCCATAATAGGATTCAGTAGTCTGATGTCATGCCGCCCGGCAATGGCGCCATCGTGGTTCTAAACAAAGAAAATCATTACTTTATATTCTTCATGATGGCTAGAACTTTTCATATGCCTTGTGATCAGAATGTGTAAAAGTCAAAACATGATCAAATTTATGGGTTTCTTTCTCCTCTGGATACGCTTTTCTGCTCGCCGGAGAAATATTTCATACGGACGTCCGCCATTGTTCCGATAGTTTAGAGCCAGCGTTACTAAGTTACCATGCGTCATTAGGAAAGAAGTCACGTTACGACTGTTGAAGAGTATTATGTTTGGTTATCAGAAATGTAAATATTTACACGTAGGTTCAATTTCTTGAGCAAACTGTAGACAAATACATAAATAAGTGAATAAAAGTTAAATAAATAAATAAATAGATAAATAAATTCTGTTCTTCCGTAAGGAAATTGGTTTTACAAAAGTGGATTACAAGAATAAATAAATAAATATATATATATATATATATATATATATATATATATATATATATATTATAGATTATATTTAATTTACATAATTTTATAAGCAATATCTGGTCTATATTAATAAAGCATTCAATCTGGGTGCGTGTCTGTTTGTGTGCTGCCGCCTACAAGAAAAATCAGACCATTTTCTCCTATGAAAAATATTTAGCTCGTTAACATTTTTATTTCTACGATGCAAAACATGGTGGACATGTTGCAATTTAACTCTCTCCTTACCAGCCATTTTCAGAATGTTCCCCCAAAACTTCACACCCAACTAGATTTTTTATTACTCAAACACAATAGCTGTAAAGTTCTTGCCATAATCATTTCATTAGCAAAACATGCTCTACAACACACTGTTCATTATCTTTAAATTTTATGATGGAGAAGAGAAATCTGAATAAGAAAAATGTTGATTGCATCGTATGTGACGATTTTCCTATAGTTGGTAAGGAGAGGGTTAAATGGATTTTTTAAATGGTTATATCAATTTTCTTCGATCCAAGGATTATAACGTCATTATAAACTGGAAACTAGGAAGTTGGAAACTGGGATACCAGTTTGGCGTTTTTAAGTATTTTACATCTTTTTTGGAATTATATTTAAATCACTATATTTTACCTGATTAAGACACACATACACAATAATTGCACAACATTTAATAATTTTGATAGCAATTATATCAATCTTTCACTATGTTTTTCATTATTATTATTATTATTATTATTATTATTATTATTATTATTATTATTATTATTATTATTATTATTATTATTATTATTATTTTTATTATATTCATCATCATCATTATCTATCATCATTATTCATCTATTATTATTATTATTATTATATTATTATATTATATTATTATTATTATTATTATTATTATATATTATTAATTATTATTATTACTTATTATTATTATTATTATTATTATTATTATTATTATTATTATTATTATTATTATTATTATTATTATAGTAGTATAGTATTAGTAGTAGTAGTAGTAGTAGTAGTTATAGTAGTAGTACTTAGTATTATAGTAGTAGTAGTATGTAGGAGTATAGTAGTAGTAGTAGTAGTTATAGTAGTAGTATAGTTAGTATAGTAGTAGTAGTAGTGTATTAGTAGTAGGTGTATTAGTAGTAGTATTTTTTATTGTTATTATTATTATTATTATTATTATTATTATTATTATTATTATTATTATTATTATTATTATATTATCATTATTATTATTATTATTATTATTATTATTATTATTATTATTATTATTATTATTATTATTATTATTATTATATTATTATTATTATTATTATTATTATTATTATTATTATTATTATTATTATTATTAATGTTATTATTATTATATTATTATTATTATTATTATTATTATATTATTATTATTATTATTATTATTATTATTATTATTATTATTATTATATTATTATTATTATTATTATTATATATTATTATTTATTATTATTATTATTATTATTATTATTATTATTATTATTATTATTATTATTATTATCTGAATACATTTATGTGAATGCCGGCGGTAGAAAGAAGATGAGGAAACAGAGTGAGCGTGCCAATGATTTGTACAGATTTACATCTAACATGCAACATGTTTACTTGTAGTAGTTCATAACAGGCAGTGTTAGTAGAAAAAGGATCCCTTACAGGCGCTGTTACTGTATGAAATGAAAAAAATAGTTCCATATGGCATGCTGGGGGAAAAAATGAAAGAGTGAGAAGCGCATTGAACATCCTTCAGAACCATCAGGCCCACAGAGCCGGAGTTTATCCCGGTTTCTACCGCTTGAAACAGGACAATAGTAATTGCTTGCTCCCCTTTGGATAGGACGCTTGTCCATCGCAAAGGACTTTCCGTCAGATCCAACATACCCAGCTTCCCAATCACTTCACCGTGGGCCGATTTCAGTCCCTTTGCGTGTGAAGCGACGCTCTACAAATTGAGCTATCGGGACCCCCGACTTGAACATGTTTTTTTGCTTGTTTTTATTTTTTTTTTTTCTGTTTCGTTTTTTGTTTTGTTTTGTTTTTTTTTTTTTTTTTTTTTGTATTTTGCATTTTTTTATTTTTTGTTGTCGTTTATTATTTCTTAGGTGATTTGTCATACCAATACTTCACTTCCGGGTTGTAATAAGACATGCGTCGCATGTTCCTATCAATTAGAGGTAAAGTTCAGGGTTTTCACAGCAGCCATCGACAACAACCAATAAGTATAATGAAAGAACCCAATCCCTGGGGACACTGGTATGCCTTTAGGTGCCAAATTTCCTGACGTAAGATGTCGATCCCTTGAGGCATTCAGGAATTCAATGCTAAAATGTCAAGGGAGAGAATTACGAAGTAGGAATTTTAATGCTACCACTGCTACCTAATGCAATATCTAAATGTGACCCAGCGTGTCATTCTGTTATCTTGTCAGTGTGACCCAAAGTTTTAAAAAAATGGAATTTGTAGTGAAAATATTTTGGAGTCAAGATTTTTTTTCCGCCCCTCTAGCCACCCAGTAGTGAATGGGTACATGGGTTTATTTGATCTAGCAGAAAGCCCATTTAAACGGATCGATATTTTGAAGAACGAGTTTCCTGGCCAAATTTCAAAATATGGGTTTTTTCCAGAGTGCTACAGTATTGTAATGACAAATTCGATGTAAAAAGATTTTCTAAAGACTTGATGGCTTCTACGAGTATACGGAAGTCACAAATACAAACGCTTTTGCAAACGCATAGATGAAAGCCCAGTATAAATCTTAATTGCGTTTTTTCTCTGATATTTTAATTTAAAATATGATATAATCAAAATGGCCGCGTATTCGAGGTGGGACCATCAAAACTTTGCTTTGCTAATGGCTTTGTAAATAAACTCTTCCAAATATTATTTCATCAACTCGCTACTTTACATCGTTCTCTTACACCAGGACTCCGACGAAAAAAAATCCAAACAACATCAGCAGTTGTACTATTAGTCCATGGACCATCCCTCAGACATTGGCATGCTCTGCCAGCTTATAATATTTAAATGATTGACTTTGCAAGTAGTATAAATAAATTTAAAGACATGCTGACAAAACACACATTTAAAAATTATTTTATAAGGTATGAAGAAGAAGAAGAAGAAGAAGAAGAAGAAGAAGAAGAAGAAGAAGAAGAAGAAGAAGAAGAAGAAAAGATGAATAATAATAATAAAATAATAATAATAATAATATAATAAATAATAATAATAATAATAATAATAATAATAATAATAATAATAATAATAATAATAATAATAATAATAATAATAATAATAATAATAATAAAAAAGAAGAAGAAGAAGAAGACCCAGATAACCACAAATAGATCAATGAATCAATTAAGTCAAACCAGTCATTTTCGGGGTTGTTCTTCTTCATTCATCTCAAAATGAAACGTGTCTTCAGCCCCCCCCCCTCCTTCCCAAATTAAAAAAAAAAAAAAAAAAAAAACAAAAAAAAACAACACATAAAACAATCAATATATTCCATCAAGGCATCGGCCGTGATGCAAAAATCACAAATTGGGCAACAGGGGATAACTTTTTTGCTCCAATAACAAAGAACCACCTTCCCCTCCCTCCTCCTCCTCCCCTCCCCCCCCCCCCAGATTCTCCAGTCTAGGTATGTGACCAATCACCTCAATGTAGTATCATGTCTCTAATGACATTAATTCATCAAAGTGAATTTTAAGTTTAAATTTCAGCATTGGAGTTAAATTAAATAAGGTTTAAAAAATATTCATTAGAGAAAGAAAGTTTTGTTTGTAATACTTCTTGTATTAAATCTATTTAGACTTGACTTGAGTTTTTGTGTATAGCGCAGTATCCACTTAACGTGCTCAAATCGCTTTACAAGGAGTCTGAGCCAATAGCAACACCTAACAAGACAAGACACATTAGGCGATATTACATTTTTTTCGGACAGATAAAGCGCTGCTAACGACCAGTTATTCATTTTACACATGAATACGTTGTGAGAATGTGAATTAAGTGCCTTTTTCAGGGACTCAACTATGCGCCGCTCAAAGCGGGACTGAACGAACCGAGGACTTCCGATCCGAGTGATAATTTTGAATTTACACTCAAATTTTCTCCTCTAGTTCATTACGACATATAACCGTTTTGAGATAATGGATCACATATCAATATCCGAATGAACGCTGCCCACTCCAATTGTGTTTTCCCTAATTCGAGTATGTTCTACAAATATATTGACACGTTACAGTGTATTCGAGTGAGACCATTAAAACTCTACACCGCTAATGGATTGGTAAATAAACTCGACAGAATACCTATTCAATCAACGAGACGCGACTTTAGATCGGTTCAGAAATAGTTCATGGAGAATCGCAATCAATCGTCTCAAAAACCTCTAAAGGTCCCGCTTAACCCTCTCCTTACCAACCATAGGAAAATCGTCACATTCGTTACGATGCAACAGACAATTTTCTCATTCTGATTTCTCTTTTACATCACACAATGTAAAGAAATGCTTTGGTTACAGCTATAAATACTAAACACTGTGTTGTAGACATCATTTTGCTGAACAACACTCTATATAGAATTCTTCTCCTTCTTCTTCTTCGTTCCCGTCACGTCACATGGTCAGTCCGGTCTGGTGAATGAAGCCCACAGTGTCTGGGTCGTCCTCACTGCGACACTTTTTGAGTATGGGTTGGGTCTAGGCAGAAGTCCTTCTCAAACGGTTGTACTTGGACATTACCATAGACATGATGTCCATTTTCATTTTCAAGTCCACAGAATTCACTTGTTACTTTTATGTTTGATTAGGAAAAGTCTATTTTGTGTCGGGTGGGTGTGTATTTTCGGGGAAAATTCTAAAAAATAGACGGTAAGGAGAGAGTTAAGCGCATATTACATGTGCAAAGATCTGCCGGTGGACCGTCATGCGATCATCCCGCCCGGCAAAGGGGTCGTACACGGGAGCCTCCTTGGACGGCCCGCCAGCCCGGCTAGACATGGATGAATTAAATGGCGATCCACACCGCCGAATGGATTGGGTTCAACCGTAGCCATCGTTATGTTATAGCCTGACACTGAAATAAAAAAAAAACAACTGGCATTTTGACGTCATTATTTGGTTTTTGCACCGCCTAGTGAGTTGTCGTTAGTAGAGCTCATGGAAACAAGTGGTCCCATTGGTTGAACTATTGAATACAACTCACGATTTGTTTTCTTTTGTGGCAAAAGACTGGCATTTTGACGTCCTTTTTTGGTCAGTGTCAGGCTATGACTTTACGAAGGCCACGGTTAAACCCGGGCAAACACCACAATACAATCGTATCAAAACAGTATTAGTTCAGGTTGGACTTGAAGGTCAAAACTCAAAATTTAAGTTTAATTTATAAAATTTAAGCTAATACAAATCAGACCCTAGTTGTGAAGGATCAGTCAACTTGGGTGACTTTGACTCTCGGAGTGACTTTGCGTCAGCCGATTTGAAGCATTATTTAATATTCGATGGCTTTTTGCAGATATTTGACTTATTAGAGGAATCACAAATCTACGCATTAATCTATTTTATCGAAATATATAAGTGCAAAGTCATCCCTTGGGGTAAAGTCACCCCCGTTTACGGATTTTCAAAAACTTTAAATGTAGCCTTCGCCCCAAAACTGATTTTATCAGGTTAACTTTGATGCTTAGAATCTAATCTATAGAGAAAATAAGAAAAGTATATATGTGTTATTGAGGACAAGGATATTGTTGTAGAAAAATGACAAAGACTAAAATCTCACATATCTGGTCATTTATGACTTTAAATACACTTTTTGATATCTTCTGGTTCATCCCAATATAATACCGATTTGAGGCAACGGGTAACAAATTTCCTATTTCTCATTATTTAGATATTAAGCTCAATCTACTTTTTTTTTTTTTGCGACTTGTGGTCACATTCGGATCGGAAGGTTCTGCTCAGCTTGGACAAGGATCATTATTAACATATTTTTTCCTACATTCTCAGGTAATGAAAAAATTACCTGACCAGTAAAACCATTGACTTTGTCTAAGCAAAAAAAAAAATTGATAAAAGCATTTCATAGCTGAAATGTCTTTTCCTACATGTTAAGTGTAGCTGTAGATGTGAAAAGGCTTCAAGATAAAACTTAAACTTACATCGAATAGCTAAGGCTCAGATTGAGTATATCATCCTCCCCAGCATGTGAAGTTTCTATGAGTACCTTGAAATGGAATTTCGGGTACCTATATGTTATTTATCACTTTGATAATAAAAATAAAAATAAATAAAAATAAAATTCCCTTTATTCACCCCATAGGGGAAATTTGTCTCTAGGGTCTATTCCAAGGGAATAGGAATAACCCAGGCTAGGGCGAGATGACTTGCTCAAGGCCACACAGAGCAGCGGCGGGTATCGAACTCGGTATCTTTCGGGTGCGAAGCAAAGACCGTACCGCTGAGCCACCACACTGTCCCCTAATTTTACATAACCTTTCCTTGCAATTGTAAGCCATTAAATGAATGGGGAAATTGGTGATTTGATATGAATTTCACAGTCAATGTTAAGGATTGCGGGGTTTATGCTTCGGTTTCATGAGAAACTGTAAGTCTCTTCACGACCCTGCTTTCAAATGTCCACATATGTTCGTATTAATCAAACAAAAAAAAGTTCATAGACCCAAACTGTTGCCAGTAGATGACAAACGCTGGGTATCCATTGATGAAGCTTCCCATTTGAAGCTACACGGTGCATTCAGATGCACTTTTTATTTCTCGCGCGACGAACATAAAGCTAGAATCTCGTTTATCCTCACGTCGTAAAATTCCATTCGTCAGCAGGAACGATAACACTAACAACACAACAATCACAACCAAATAACTTCATTATTACCACAGCAACATGACCACATCATCAGCCACCAACGCAGACGTACAAACACCGGAAACAAACACCATCATTATCGTCATCATCCATCATCACCATCATCATCATCATCATCATCTTCCATCATAAGCGTGAATCACTCGATAGGTCAAAGAAGTTACCAGTTGCCTGTAAGGCGGCCTTATTACCTATAATCATCGTCATCATTATTACTTCATCATTGTAAAACAATTTGTGGACTTTGAACCTGCGCTCAAAGGCGGGGCTCGAATATTCGTTTCTTTTCACAGTTCTGTGTTTCAAAAACAACTTGACTTACTTGACTTAGATGCCTTTCGCGTCTCGACCGAAAGATCGGGTCGCCTTGGCTGTTTCCAGTATTTCCTGTGTGAGGTGTCTCCAATATTGCCGGTCCTCTGCTAGGGTTCTCAGATTTTCAAGGTCCCCTGCCGTTGTGAGACTAATGCTAATTTCAAAAACAAACAAACGAATAATCGAACGTGCCGTCATCAAAGTTGGATTCGAGTGTAAATAGTTCATTGCTAAAAATATTTAGTAGTCGATACCGTATTCTTTCTATATTGTTTGAATTTGAGCTTATTTTTATCATTCCAGACGTATTTGGGGAATAGGTTAGGATAGACTTCATAAAAAAAAAGAAATTAGATACGTTTATTGCCGTTTTCGAATCATTATCTCGTTAAAAGTTCACGCAGGTTTTCTTATCGTTGTGCGCTATGTCGTCTTGTAGTATGACACTCGTTCGAGCCTCGCTCGACGCATAATTGAGTCCGTGGAAAAGTCTCTTTATTCACATTCTCTAATCGTACTCAGGGATAAAATTAGTACACAGCCATTAACAGCATTATCTCTGTTTGAAAAAAAAATGCAATATTGCCTAACAGGCGTCATGTCTCGTTTTACATGCTACCAGTTGCTGTTGGTCATGGACATTTTTAAAGCGCTTTGAGCAAGTTTAGTGGATATTGCGCTATATAACAGCTCAAGTTTAAAAGAAATCTTTTTATGACGTTGTAATTTCGAAGTGGTAGCTTGCCAACATCATTTGCAAAACTTATAGCTGTTAGCAAGTAAGAGTTCGATTAAGCGTCAGTGGATAGCTTTCGAGAATAGTTTTCAAACTTCAATGGAATAGCACTAATCTATCACTATCATTACCCCATTATTGTAATCAATTTGTGTCGGTGACGTTCTTAGACCAGACCTAGTTGGGTTTTTTTTATGTGTTAGGTTTATTTATATACCCAAAGACAACAATATTAACTTCGGAGTGTATTATATTATAATATTGTATTAATTTTTTTTTTAAAACAACCTTTTTTAAAATTTTTTAAAGCGCAAGGCAATCTCCTGTAAACGTGCTCAAAGCGCTTTAAAAATGGGCCCCCTGACCAACAGCAACGCGTAACATGTAGGACGAGATATGACGCCTGTTAGGCGATAATACAATTTTTTCCGACAGAGACAACGCTGTTAAAGGCCTGATACTCATTTTACACCTAAGTACGGTGAGAGAGCCTTTTCTTCCAAGGACTCAATTATGCGCCGAGCGAGGTTCGAACCCAGGACTTTCCGATGTGGAGTTGGGGTTAGGGTACAACACTATCATAAAGGTGGTTTGAAATAAAAATCTCTATAATTTCTAGACGTTCTAAGCTCAAAGTAAAAATCTAACGTCTTGTTAACATAGACAAAATAATGTTTCAAGACGATAGGTCACAACAAAAAATGTCTAATTTTTAAAAATATCTCCATGTCTACCGGTAGCTTTGCTGTTATTTTATTTTCTCATTCGATAAGGAAGTAGGCATCAGCCGCCTCTTGAGATTAAACTGGATAGGCTAGTGTCTAATCACGATGGTACGTGCATAATTCATCAGTGAAGTGGCTCTCCTAATCTTTATGTGTGTTTAATCAAAGCCGTATTCCAATTATTTCACGAATACACACACAACACATACACATACACACACACATATACATACACCCACATACGAATGCGCGCATGAGCACGCTAGCAAGTGCAGAATGAATGAAAATTGATATTATTCAGCTCTTTAATAATTTACTTGAGACCTACAGTTAGGTGATTAGTTCTCACTAAATTCTCTCAACCAGACTTTATAAAACGCTTAGGTAACAAATAGATAGTTCGAAGATGACGTCACTCAGGTCTTTGTTATTGTTTTTTTGCCATCCGCGTTTATGAGTAATGCTCACTGAACTGTATTAACCTGACTATAAACGTTCATGGATACACACAGTTTTGTGTGTTGGTCCGTTATACTTCCGGATGGCAATGTTATGAGCTTCTTAGCCAAGCGCATACTATCTATAGATAGAATGCGCTTGGCCAAGGAGTTCACAACATTGCCATCCGGAAGTATAACGGACCAACACACAAACTCTGTGTAACCATGAACTTTTATAGTCTGGTTAATACAGTTTAGTGAGAACAACTCAAAAACGCGGATGGCAAAAACCATAACAAAGGCCTGAATGACGTCATCTGCATACTATCTATAGATTTGCGTGTTGGTACGATTGGTCTAACGGGTAAAACCGTTGAATATTATGCTTAAACGCATACCATCAATACATCCATGACATAATTTAGCTGTTTTGTGGGGGGCCGCGTGACTAAGTGGTACGGTCTTTGCTTCCTACCCGAAAGGTACCGAGTTCAATCACCCGCCGCTGCGTTGTGTGGCCTTGAGCAAGTCACCTCACTCTAGATCACTTTGCGGCGCCGCTCTGCGGCTGACGCCTGGGTTATTCCAGTATTCCTTTGGAATAGACCCTAAAGACAAATTTCCCCTTGGGGATGAATAAAGGGATTTTTTTATTATTATTATTTAAATGACCCTCCGCTTGGAATAAAAAAAAGAAAAGAAAAAAAAAAAAAATTCTCAATCCTAGGACCTGTGATATTTTGAAGGACAGGTTTTCTAGCCCAAATTTTTGAAGATGTATCTCAGGATAGAGAAGGATGGAAACTGTTTTTTTTGTACTGAGATAGGATCAATGGTATGTGTCTTTCAACACACTTTATAAATATTTACTTACGACAATTTATTGATAATCCTATGAGAACCTGATTTCGTGTATTGTTTATCAGAACAATAATAAAAAAAATAAAAAAATTGAGCTTTTATATAGCGCAATATCCACTTAACGTGCTCAAAGCGCTTTACAAGGGGTCCCTGGTCAACAGCAACATTTAACATGTAGGACGAGACATGACGCCTGTTAGGCGAATTACAATTTTTCGGACAAAGACAACGCTGTTAACGGCCAGGTACTCATTTTACACCTGAGTACGGTGAGAGAATGTGAGTAAAGAGTCTTTTCCAAGGACTCAACTATGCGTCGAGCGAGGCTCGAACCCAGGACCTTCCGATCCGAAAGCGAGTGTCATACCACTAGACCACATAGCCGCACAATAATAAATCCACGAAATCGGTTCTGGATTTTATTACATAGAACGAATAAAGACGACGTCACTCTACTCTTTATTATTGGTTTTACGCCGCCAGTTGAGTGATTAGTTCTCACTGAAGCTGATGAGCTATAACTGAGAAAGGTTACAGATATTTTTGTGTCTTTGGTAGGATTCTTCTGGCGGGCAGAAATGGTGAATATTCTACTTAAATGCATACCACAAAGAGCCTTCCAAAGTTACATATCGTGTTTGTATGATGGCAGGATTGATCTTGCTGGTAGTAGTAGTAGTCCTTCAGAGCCATTGAGCCCATGGAGCCCGGGTTTTCCCGGTTTTTATAGCGTGAAACCGTCAATTACTTGTCAACCTTTGGATAGGACGCTAGTCTATCGCAAAGTACTTTTCGCCAGATCTAACAGACCAAGCTACCCAATCACTGCTGGGTGGACAGGGGGGTCGGGGTCAGAAAAAAGTCTCGACTGCACTCGGGATCGATCTCAGTCCCTTTGCATGTGAAGCGAGTGCTCTACTAACGAAGCTATCGGGAACCCCAATGCGCGTAACAGTGGTCCTTTATCATCCCATCAATATACCCATAACATTTTGTGGTTTGATACCTATATATTTTAAAAAATAATTGAGTTTTTATATAGCGGAATATCCATTAAACGTGCTCAAAGCACTTTACAAAGGTTCGCTGACTAACAGCAACACGTAACATGAAGAACGAGACATGTCCCCTGGTAAGCGATAATACAATTTTTTTTCCGACAGAGACAACGCTTTTAACGACCAGGTACTCATTTTACACATGAGTACGGTGAGAGAATGTGAGCAAAGAATGTTTTCCAAGGACTCACTATGCGCCGAGCGAGGCTCAAACCCAGGACCTTCCGATCTGAAAGCGAGTGTCATACCACTAGACCATATAGATAGTTCGAAGATGACGTCACTTAGGTCTTTGTTATTGTTTTTTGCCATCCGCGTTTATGAATAATGCTCACTGAACTGTATTAACCCGACTATAAACGTTCATGGATACACACAGTTTTGTGTGTTGGTCCATTATACTTCCGGATGGCAATGTTATGAGCTTCTTAGACAAGCGCATACTATCTATAGCCGCACACTTTAAAAAGGCGAGTGGAATTTACTCTTTGAACGCACTTATTAAATTCTGTTTACCTAAGCCGCTTTGATTGATATATACGATGAGAGCCGGCTCGCTAATTATTTAGCGGAACAATGTGATAGATGCAGGAAATTAGTCCCTGGGTTTTACAAATAAATATACACACTGCTCACTCACTATCCCTTTCACGTGCGGGTAAGCTCGTACCATTACTCACGTCGTCTGGCTTGAAGAGACACGAGAGCGACCGTGGGGAGTTATTTTTATTGAATTCCTAATGAAGGTTATCAGTATTTTACACCAACGATTCTACCAATACTATCTATCTATCATCGTTAACCTCGAATTAAAACATTAGCTAGTTCTGCATTAGGCACATGGGAAGGTAAATAAATATAAACAGCGGCAGTGGATGTTGAATTAATAATAGAAATACATTTAATGATAATAATAAGTGTGTTTGTTGTTATTCTTTGAAAGTGAGTACATCGATGCTGAGAGAGAGAGGAACAACTTACTCATACTCCCCGCGTTATATACATTGTTGTTTGAATGCACACATTATGATGCATGGGTTGGCAGAAGTCTTTGTTCAGGTATCAAATGTGATGATGATAATGATAATATATATATATATCTATATATATATATATATATATATATATATATATATATATATATATATATATATATATATAACCCATCGTATCAAAACGGTAACATGTCGAAAGGATAACAGTGATAAAAATCGCATATCATAGCTTTTAGTCAAAACTATACGATTTTCGTTAAAATTTGTGTTAGATTGCGTTTCGTGAAGTGCATAAATCCTAAATTATTTGGGGCGAAGCCGATGTGTACTTATTTTCAGGTCTGATAACCTGGACTTTCTGGGCTCATTGTTGTAAATGAAAATATTTTCAAACCAACGACAAATATTGACCATTACAACAATGTTAATTCAAGTCCATGGTTGCGTTTGGTTATCAGACCTGCAAACGTGTGCGCGTCGGTCTAGGAGGCATTTTGACGTTAGTAGATTGACTTTTTGGTTCCGCTTCACTCCGATATTATAATACGTATCAATTTGACGTGATGATTTACGGGACGTCTATTGTTATTATTTTGATGTTCTTAGCGTGAGTCCAAGTGTTGTTTATAATGTGATGGTGTTAAACTATTGTGTTAGTCCGTGCGTGCGAGTCGAAGGTCAGCAGGAACAGGTACGATATATTATAGCGTTGATAGTTGAGTAGTGGCTGCAGCGATAGGAGTAGTTATTGTTGACTGATTGGTTGGTTGATGGATATTTTGTTGTGCTGTGGTGTTTAGATGTTGTGTTGTGGTAATATTATGTGGTTTCCCAGGAATTTGGACATTGGTTTTTGTGCTTTCGTATGGATGGTATTAGGAAATGCGTATAGGTGAGTGTACATATAATGAGAATGATATCGATTACCAGTGTATATATAATATATATATATATATATATATATATTATATATATATATATATATATATATATATAAATATATATAAAAGAAAATTATACTTGAAATATTTTATAAATAATAAATAGCTCCTTATATTAAAAAAGTTGAACACTATTATTTTATGGCTTTTGTTTATATATATATATATATATATATATATATATATATATATATATATATATATATATATATATGTATATATATAATATAATATATATATAATATATATATATGTGTGTGTATGTGTGTGTGAGTGTGTGTTTGTGTGTGAGTACATTAATACTCCTTCTTTCTAAAACATCTTACCAACTTTTGGTGAGATTAGTGGGATAGAAGTACTCGCCAATAAAGTCAAATTACAAGCCATGAAAATCCATGATACATTAAGCAGGATGCATTGAATAAACAAACAGCCAAACCAATCACAGTGTTGATGTTGAGCCTTGATTTGAATAAGACAAGTAAGATCTGGTAAAGGTTAGATTAATATCAAACGAAGAAACTCAGGTATGAGAGATATTGACAAAACTATATTATCTTTAAAGTTTATCTCTCTCTCCATCCTTTCTGCCCCTTTCATCTCTCTCTCTCTCTCTCTCTCTCTCTCTCTCTCTTTCTCTCTCTCTCATTCTCTCTCTTCTCAAACCCAAATTTGCTAATTCCCACACACTCTGATGTACGTATACACATTCTGAGATATTGACAAAACTATATCTTTAACGTTGATATCACTCCATCCTAACTTACTCCTTCCTCTCTCTCTCTCTCTCTCTCTCTCTCTCTCATTCTCTCTCTTCTCAAACACAAATTTGCTAATTCCCACACACTATGATGTACGTATACACATTCTGAGATATTGACAAAACTATATCTTTAACGTTGATATCACTCCATCCTAACTTACTCCTTCCTCTCTCTCTCTCTCTCTATCTCTCTCTCTCTCTCTCTCTCTCTCTCTCTCTCTCTTTCTTTCTCTCTGTCTCTCTCATTCTCATCCTTCCTTCTCTCAAACACACATTTGCTAATTCTCTCACACACACACACTGATGTGCGTATACACATTCTCTTTTTATATTATCACCCCTACGCCTCCCCGACCCCTTCTCCCTCCATCTCTATTTCTATCTCCAAGGCAATCCAATTCCATTTTCTTTTCCTCAATCATCAATAATGTATAGTCAGGCCTCATAACGAACTTATCTTTCAGGCTAAGAAATGATGATTGAAAATTGTTTTAGAAAACGATTCTGCGAGGAGTAAAGTAAACGCAGGATCCTTTAAATTCGCTAACATATCTAATATCTTTTAATTATCTGGTCATAGATGAGATAAGGTGCTGTAAATTCAAGGTAAGAATAGAAGCATTGGTTTGCTTGCTTCAGGTACAATTTATCTTAAAATATCGCTGATTTTGCATCTGGTCGTGTAAACAAATTCGCGAGTATTTTCGTTATTTAAAAGCGAAACATTAAATTGTTTACAGAAAAAAAATTTCAGTTTTTGTAAAGTAAGTCCAGGGTTAAACGCGATTTAAAGAAGGGGTTTTTTTTTACCTGTCGTCTCAAAAAGGTATTATATTTGGTCAATGTTGAGGGCGAGAACTAATACGATTTTTATTCAAAACTGTGAGACTGGTAAAAATAGTACTGTTACTATCATTAGATCACTTGATAAAGATCTGAAAAATTGTGTATGAAAAGTGCCAGATAACGCAAGAAAGAAAAATACAAGAAAAAAAACAAACATCCCAAAAAATCAGTCGACCTCTCATTCAATGAGAAAAGACAATCAACAGATTAAAAACACTAGAGCAACAGAGCTTTTTCCCACGAATTAAGAAATTAAGGAGCAGGCACCGGTGTAAGATAAAGAACTGAACAAGCGTATATGAAAGGTACCAAACAAAGGGTAGCACGTCTGACCGGTAATCAGAAAGTCTGAGGTTCGATCCGCAGTCGGGGTCGACTGATTTTTTGGGATGTTTTTTTTTTTCGTGTATCTTTCTTTCTTGCTTTGTCCGGCACCTTTCATATACGCTTGTTCAGTTCTTTTTTTCCCCCCACGAACCACATAAGAATGGAACAATCTGTCAGAAGAAATAGTAGAAGTATCAAGTCGTGAACAATCCCTGGCTGTTCTGAGCGCATACAACATGGCACATCGCTTGTCGCCAGCCTGATGGTGTTGGCTGCCCTAACTACAATAAACTGTATACGCGTTATTGGTGAGAATTCGATGCAATCTCGAAAAGAGCGTAAGACAAAAATTTCATTTTGTAGTCATTTTGACTCTAAACCCAGTTTTCTTTATCTGGTTCATTCTTACACAACACCGGATTGATAAATAAATTAATAATGAAAAATACATTTGATTTAGCTCCTAAAATCCTGTAATCGTGCTCTATGGCACTTTGGTTAACAGACATTGACCAAAACAACGACCATAATATTCATGGTAACACAGAACAAACATATGACTATAGAAACAAACTATTTCTTAAAAATACGTTTTTCGAAACAACTCAGTCTTCAGACATTTCCTGAAAAACGATTGTTTATCACGTGACTTTGTCCGAGGAAAGAGTTCAATCCATAATAGGCGTGGAGCAAGAGAGGAAAAACGTTTTCACCAAAAGCAGATTTCGGGCTGGTGACCTGTAGGAGTTGGGACTGAGATGGTCTCAAGTTAGGGATCATGAGTTGTGTCCAACATGCATTTATTTACAAGTCTGATAACGAAATTTATTATTGGCCCATTGTTGTAATGGAAATACTCTCAAACCAACGCGAAATATTGTCCATTCCAACAATGTTAAACTAAGCTCATAATTGCGTTTGGTTATCAGACCTGCAAATATGAGCACATTTGGTTGAATCATGTTTACTGCCGGATTGAATCGATTGAAATGAAAAACAAAACAAAACAAAACAAAACAAAACTTCCACGATACAGGATGCATCTTGATCAACGTAGATAATATTATATGATTGCAAGTCCGATAACAGAAAGCAAGTATGAGCTGGGGTTATATTGGGCAACATCTTGCGTATAGTTTTAGTCTATATATTTCCCTTACAAGAATGGGACCATAACATTTGAGAGAACAGGCTTGTAAATAAGGGCATGTCAAACTCGGTGTTATCCGATCATAAAAATTGTAAATAGATAGAACTAAGATGACGTCACTCGGGTCTTTGTTATTGTTTTTTTGCCATCCATGTTTATGGGTAATTCTGATTAAACTGTATTAACCAGACTATAAACGTTCAAGGTTACAAACAGTTTTGTATGCTCTTCCGTTTTACTTCCGGATGGCAATATTGTGAGTTTCTTAGCCAAGCGCACACTATCTATAAAGGCAAGAAAAAACCCAAAACAAAACATCTCAGAAAGTCATCGAGCCTTGCCTCGACTAGGCTCCGAACCTCAGACCTCCTGATTACCTACCTACATGTCGGACACGCGACCATTACAACACAGATGTTACCAGACAGTTCGGGGAAAGTTTGTTATATTATCTTATAGCAGCGTCTGCTCCCAAATTTGTCAGTTTGGTAAAATTCCAGGCTGCAATGCGTGAATGCTATCTTAACGCAATTTCAAACGACCAATCAATTTTGTGTTGAAAACAAAATTGAAAAGAAATAATATAATCACCCACCCAAATTTTATTCCGTGACGTTTCCGGTTTCAATGACATCTTGTACTGGAGGCTAATTGGTTTCGAAGGGGTCATCGTGACTTTATGGTCATTAATTCAATTTGCATCGAAAGAGATTACAAACCGCGTTACGTCAAAAATCTTTTTAACTCTCTCCTTGCCAGCCATTTTCGGGATTTTCGCCAAAACTTTACACCCAACTAACACAAAAATAATTTTAAAAAAATTTTTAATCACTCAAAATCAATAGCAGTAGATAAGTTCTTGCGATACATAATTTTTTCAGCAAAACATCTACAACATACTGTTCATTTTCTTTAAATCTTATGATGTACAAGAGAAATTTGAATTAAAAAAATGTTGGTTGTATCGTAACGAATGTGACGATTTTCCTATAGTTGGTAAGGAGAGTGTTAATGA
>NC_088360.1:99601479-99651479 GCF_034508935.2 Berghia stephanieae
AATCAAAGTTAAAACACCATCTCTTTGTTAAAACACATCTTGATTAATGCATCTTTGTAATTTGACCCCAATATGAATGTTAATTTAGTTTATGTTATTATATCATTATTTTATATTATTTCCGTATTTGACATAGCATGTGGATGTATTATAACATATCTTGTATTAATGACTTTATGTTTAGTTATTACATTGTTGTATAATGATAATATTATGTTGATGTAGTTTGTATAATGTTTCATTTGTATAATAATGTCACTGTTTTATTGTTTCGCGCATTGAGCATCACCCAGTGATGAAAATGCGCGTTATAAATGTCATGTATTATTATTATTATTATCCTTAAGTTGTCCAACACTCCAGACTCGTGGAGTGAACGTGCAAATAAATATATTTGATAATAATAATAATAATAATAATAATAATAATAATAATAATAATAATAATAATAATAATAATAATAATAATAATAATAATAGCAATAACAATAATAATAATAATTCCCTTAATTCATCCCATATGGGAAATTTGTCTCTAGGGTCTATTCCAAGGGAAGACTGCAATACGCCAGGCGTTAGCCGCAATGCAGCGCCGCAAATTGAGCTAAAGGCGAGGTGGCTTACTCAAGGCAACACAGCGTAGCAGCGGGTGATCGAAGTCGCTACCTTTAGGGTACGAAGCAAAGACCGTAACGCTGAGCCACGCTGCACAAAACAGACAAAATTAAACATTCAGCCATAAATATTCCAGACCACATCAGCAATTAAAGAAAAAAAAACCCAAACAGATACTCCACCAGGCAGGGGCCATCACATCGATAAACTCCACCAGCCAATATCAAGACCAATAAAACATACAAATACGGTTCCACATCCCCCCTTCCCCCCCCCTCTCCCCCCTCACACACACACCCCTCGAACAATACACGAATGGAAGAATCTGCAACATGACATAACATAATAGACATCGAAGACCCCAAACCATTTCAACGCGTTTTTCACATACACAAGAAGACCACTGAATGACTACAACAATTGGATTCAATAGTCTGATGTCACGTAGCCCAGCAACGACGGCCATCGTGGTTCTAAACAAAGAAAATCGGTACTTTTTATTCTTCATGCTGGCTAGAACTTTTCATATGTCTTATGATCAGAATGTATAAAAGTCAAAACATGATCAGATTTATAATGTTTTTTTCCCCCTCTGGATACGCTTTTTTGCTCGTCGGAGAAATATTTCATAATAGCGTCCGCCATTGTTCCGATACTTTAGAGCCAGTTACTAAGTTACCATGGGTCATTACGAGGGAAGTGACGTTATGACTGTTGAAGCGTATAGACATCAAAGACCCCAAACCATTTCGACGCGTTTTCACACAGATACACAAGACCACAAGAAGGACTGAATGACTAACGTGACAGGGAATTGGATTCAGTAGTCTGATGTCACGCGCCCGGCAACGGCGGCCATCTTGGTTCTAAACAAAGAAAATCATTACTTTATATTCTTCATGCTGGCTAGAACTTTTCATATGTCTTGTGATCAGAATGTGTAAAAGTCAAAACATGATCAAATTTATGGGGTTTTTTTCCTCTGGATACGCTTTTATGTTCACCGGAGAAATATTTCATACGGGCGTCCGCCATTGTTCCGATAGTTTAGAGCCAGTGTTACTAAATTACCATGCGTCATTAGGAAGGAAGTGACGTTACGACTGTTAAAGAGTATTGTATTGTGTAGATTATCGTATATATATATATATATATATATATATAATATATATATATATATATATATATATATATATATATATATATATATAGGTTATTTTAAAAAATCTTATAAAAATTTGCCGAGATGGTCGCACTGCATCTTATGGAAGTATTTTTTTCTGTTTTAGAGAGAGCAAGGGGAAGGATTTCATAATCTCCTCCCCCCCCCCCCCCCCCCCCCCCACCCCGGCAACCACCCCGCACACATATACAAATCCATTATAACTTTTAAGTTGTATTATTATTTATATTTTTTTTTTTTTTTGTTGCATCTGATTGCAAGGTCATAATGCCGTTTAGAGACAGTAAGTCACTTATTTCTGACCTCGTCATCTCACTGCCGAAGAAGTGCCTGGTACATTCAGACTTACTCAAAGAATTATGTGCCCTTATGTGGTCTAGTGGTATGACCCTCGCTTTCGGATCGGATGGTCCTGGGTTCGAACCTCGCTCGGCGCATAGTTGATTCCTTGCAAAAGGCTCTTTACTCACATTCTCTCATCGTTATAATATCGCCTAACAGACGTCATGTCCCGTCCTAATAAATGTTAAATGTTTCTGTTGGCCAGGGACCATTGTAAAGCGCTTTGAGTACGTTTAGTGGATATTGCGCTATATAAAAGCTCAATTTAAAAAAAAATTCCCATCATCAATAATCAATAGGTAAATAACATAGTTTAATCTTATCCAAAAAAAAACAAAAACAGTTTAGGTACTCAAGGATGTTTGATAAGTCTAAATCTCACTGTCAACACAATGCCTGGTAATTACAAATCTACTTACAGTATTATGCAATAATCAAAAGGGATTTGATTAAATCTTATCGTAAACAAAAACAGCTTGAGGAGGAATCGAGGTTGTACTGTGAGTCAACAAAATTCTCTCAGCATTGTGCAAAAACTGGTTATTAATCGATAAATAGTGAAGAGATATAATTTAATCTAATCAAACACAGATTAGGAAATCAATAGCTTTAAGTGTCAACCATTTTAAGATTTATTGATATTCTATCGCCCGATCTGAAAATTAAACGATAAGGTTTTTAAAAAGATCATTGGCATTTATTTATATCTACGCTGTAATGCGATATAATATTATAAATGAATGTCGTGAGTAATTCATTTCAACACACAAAAAAAAAAAAAAAACACAATGAACGATGAATACTAAAGAAAACTATCTAGTCATTTAGTGTTTCATTCATCGTTTTAAAATTCTTGTTGACAATGGCATAACCCGAAACGCCCACATTATCCGGAAAGGTCACTTTGTGCCCCGGACTGCCCCGGACTGATCCCCGGACTGCCCCGGACTACCCCGCCCGGACTACCCCGGACTGCCCCGGACTATCCCGGACTGCCCCGGACTGCTCCCCGGACTGCCCCGGACTGCCCCGGACTGCCCAGGACTGCCCCCAGACTTGACTGCCCCACCGGACTACCCCGGACTGTTTCCCGGACTATACCCCGGACTGCACCAGACTGCCCCGGACTGATCCCCGGACTGCCCCGGACTGCCCTGGAATCAGGGGGGGGGTGAAAAGGGGTGAGGGGATAGTAATGCCCGCCCACTCTAGAAAAAAACGAGCCGCCACTGCTTTTATGTTTCAGTTGGGTTGTCCCCTTGAATGTCTGGGCCTTCTATTATGACGCTTTTACCGTTATACTGATGTTTGACTGTCAGTTTGTCCGTCGGTTATGCCGGCGTGTGTGTTCGTAATGTCTTGAGTTAATAAAGTTGTGTCGCACACTTCAAGCAATCAAGTGTTTCTGTTCTCTACATTCGTCCCAATCGTATTTGTTTGTCTATAAGGACAGAATGTTGTCTCTAAATTATAAAACATTCCTTGACAGAGAATAAACGTCAAAAATAAAACACTCTCCAGGGCAGTCCTGGGTAGTCCGGGGCAGTCCGCCGGGGTAGTCCAGGGTTGTCAGCTGGGGTAGTCCGGGTAGTCCGGGTAGTCCAGGCAGTCCGGGGTAGTCCGGGGTAGTCCAGGGTAGTCCGGGGTAGTCCAAGGCAGTCCGGCTAGTCCGGGCAGTCCGCGGGTAGTCCGGGTAGTCCGCCGGGGTAGTCCAGGGCTGTCTGGGGTAGTCCGGGGCAGTCCGCCGGGTAGTCCGGGGTAGTCCGCCGGGTAGTCCGGGGTTGTCCGCCGGGTTAGTCCGGGTATCCGCCGGGGTAGTCCGGGTAGTCCGCCGTGGTAGTCCGGGGTATCCGCCGGGTTAGTCCGGGTAGTCCATCGGGGCAGTCCGCCGGGTAGTCCGGGGTAGTCAGGGGTAGTCATGGGTAGTCCAGGGAAGTCCGGGGTAGTCTGGGTAGTCCAGGGTAGTCCGGGGTAGTCCGGGGTAGTCCAGGGCAGTCGGGGTAGTCCGGGTAGTCCAGGGTTGTCCGCCGGGGTAGTCCGGGGTAGTCCGGGGTAGTCCCGGGGTAGTCCGGGGCAGTCCGGGGTAGTCCGGGGTAGTCCGGGGTAGTCTGGGGTAGTCCAGGGCAGTCCGGGCTAGTCCGGGCAGTCCGCGGGTAGTCCGTGGTAGTCCGCCGGGTAGTCCAGGGCTGTTTGGGGTAGTTCGGGGCAGTCCGGGGTAGTCTGGGGTAGTCCGGGGTAGTCCGGGATAGTCCGCCGGGGTAGTCCTGGGTAGTCCGCCGGGCTAGTCCGGGGTAGTCCGCCGGGGTAGTCCGGGGTAGTCCGCCGGGGTAGTCCTGGGTAGTCCGCCGGGGTAGTCCGGGGTAGTCCGCCGGGGCAGTCCGCCGGGTAGTCCGGGTAGTCAGGGGTAGTCATGGGTAGTCCAGGAAGTCCGGGTAGTCCGGGGTAGTTCGGGGCAGTCCGGGGCACAAAGTGACCGGAACCCACATTATCTGTCTTCGTGAATTAAATTGAAGCTAACATTCCGTTTGACTATTGTTACGTTATAACTCAGAACAAGTGTGGAGCATGCACATATCAATAGTAACAAGAAAAAGAAGTAGACAGAGCTAAAGCAGAAAGTCATCCAAGAAGAAAAAAAATATAGCTTTTTATATAGCGCAATATCCACTAAACGTGTTCAAAGCGATTTTACAAGGGGTGCCTGAGCAACAGCAACATTTAACATTTAGTACGGGACATGACGCCTGTTAGGCTATAATATTACAATTTTTTCGGACAGAGACAACGCTGGTAACGGCCATGCACTCATTTTACACCTGAGTACGTGAGAGAGTGAGAGTAAAGAGCCTTCTCCAAGGACTCAACTATGCGCCGAGCGAGGCTCGAACCTTCCGATCCGAAAGTGAGTGTCATACTATTAGACATATGGATGGATTACCGCATTTGGGCCATAATGTCAAACATTGTGTACAAGGGCAGACCAAAAGTATTCGATGAAGAGCAATTGAAAGCAGCAA
Source organism: Berghia stephanieae (assembly GCF_034508935.2). NCBI lineage: Eukaryota > Metazoa > Mollusca > Gastropoda > Nudibranchia > Aeolidiidae > Berghia > Berghia stephanieae. The sequence goes on from NC_088360.1 coordinate 99,606,636, forward strand.
TCCAGGATGCTTGGGACAGAATAACTATTGATGATATTCGTCGTTCAATTGCTTCGTGGAAAAAACGCCTACGTACTGTAGTGTCATAAAACGGCCACATAGCCGCACGAAACACCCCCCCCCCCCCCCCCAATTCTTAACTTCTTGCATTATAAAGTCTAAAGGGACTGGACCACACCTGGGTCATGACTCCTAGTTGCCTTTCTACATTTTTTTTTGTTTTTGCCAACACGAGGGTTTGAGCCCACAAGTCTCGAATCTGGATCATACTCTGGTGTATTCCGAGTGTACTCTTATCCATTTCGCCACCCGTGCCGGTGAGAATGATGATGAGAAATAAAGTGTACGGAGAAGTAGCTTATGAAAACAGTGGCTTGTGCACACACCCACACACAAACACACACACACTCTCTCTCTCTCTCTCTCTCTCTCTCTCTCTCTCTCTCTCTCTCTCTTTCTCATACAGGCGGTTGGTGTCGTATCTACTCGATCTCGAGTTTAACTCTCTGACAACCTCATATTTTTGTTCTCTGTTTTCATCTGCCATTTTGTGCGGCGATGTGATCTTGTGGTATGGCACTCGCTTTCGGATCGGAAGGTCCTGGGTTCGAGCCTCACTCTGTGTATAGTTGAGTGACATTCTCACACCGTACTCGGTTGTAAAATGAATACCTGACCGTTAACAACGTTGTCTCTTTCAGGGGAAAAAATTGTATTATCGTCTAACATGTCTCGTTCTTTATGTTACGTGTTGCTGTTGGTCAGGGACCCTTTGTAAAGCGCTTTGAGCATGTTTAGTGGATTTTGTCCTATGTATTTAAAAAAAAGCTCAACTCAACTTAACATTTCTCCTAACATTTCATTTCTCATCACGTAATCACTCAAGCTGATTGCAAGTGAAAACATGACGTGAAACAACAAACAAATGAACAAACAAACAAAAAATCAAGCAAAGAATACCTGAGACTAGACATAAATACAGCATATTCGTCAATCTATCATGACCTGCCATTTCCATGTTTTGCTAGAACTTTCCGCATTCCACATATTGTACGAATTTACAGATCAGAGTGTCTGCCCGCCTGACAAATATCAATAAAATGAATGAGCGACGAGTCAGAACCCCCCCCCCTCCCCCTCACCAAAACTCGACTTCATCCGGGATCGATCTCTGTCCCTTTGCTTGTGAAGCGAATGCTCTACCAAATGAGATATCCAGACCCGGTTAAATTTTTTTAGAGTCGTTCATGTTCATCGATAGCTCCGTTGGTAGAGCAATCGCTTCACACGCAAAAAGGGACCAAGATCGATCCCGGGTGCAGTCGAGATTTTTTTCTGATCCCCCCCCCCCCACCCTCCCCCCTCCTCTCCCCCCACCCCCTGACAGCATTGAATGGGTAGCTGAGTCTGTTAGATTTGGCGGAACGTAGATTGCGATAGACTAGCGTCCTATCCAAATGATAACAAGAGATTGCTATTGTCCTTTTCACGCTATAGAAACCGGGATAAACTCCGTATCCATGGGCGCAATTGCTCTGAAGGACTACTTTTATAATTGAGCTTTATATAGCGCAATATCCACTAAATGTGCTCAAAGCGCTTTACAAGGGGTCCCTGGTCAACAGCAACATTTAACATGCAGGACGGGACATGACGCCTGTTAGACGATATTACAATTTTTCGGACAAAGACAACGCTGTTAACGGCCAGGTACTCATTTTACACCTGAGTAGGTGAGAGAATGTGAGTAAAGAGCCTTTTCCAAGGACTCAACTATGCGCCGAGCGCGAGGCTCGAACCCAGGACCTTCCGATCCGAAAGCGAATGGCATACCACTAGACCACATAGCCGCACATATTCATCGATTAAAATAAAAAAAAACATCTGGAGAAATTTTAAAATAAATAAAAATAAAAACTGACCTTGATTTATTAGAGTGTGGCAGCTGCTGCCTGGTCTATCACTATTAAAATGTCAATGCGATTGATTTAGTCAATTCGGTTTTATACCGGCCCAAAACGCATTCATTGCCCACTGAAAATTATCATTAATTTAGGTCCAGATTATAGAAAGCAAGGGTAGTGGAGAATCCAAAATATTTGCGGAGAGATGAAGGCTTTTACGAACAGCACTCATCTATTTTAATTATTAAATTACTGTGTAATGTGAAATTGAATGTAAGCTTCAATTTAATATACGAATACAGATAAAATGGAGGTTTCGAGTCTCCCCTTTATCAACAAAACACGAAGAATGAAACACTACAGACGAATGAGATAATGTGGTAGTGGCGTTGTTAAGATGAATGAACAAAAACAATGTAACGTCCTTTTTATCTGTTTTCGTATATTAAATTGAAGCTTACATTTCATTTCACATTGTTATTTATTTCTTCGAGCTTCGAGCAGCAACATTTACATTGTTTTGCGGACATTAAAATAGATTTGAGCCATCAACGACCAAACTCGCTCCGGTAATAAAGTCTGTAAGTGCGCGCAATTGAATCTGGCCACAGAGGCCCAGAAGGCGATTTCCAACATTAAAGGACAGATCATAATTCCCTAGCAGAGTTTCTAAATAAGTATTTAAAATAATAAAAAAAGAATAATTCCCTTTGTTCATTCCATAGGGGAAATTTGTCTCTATGGTCAATTCCAACAGAAGACTGGAATAACCCAGCGTCAGCCGCAGTGCAGCGCCGCAAATTGATCTAGGGCTGGGTGGCTTGCTCAAGGTCACATAGCTCAGTGGCGGGTGATTGAACTCGGTATCTTTTTGGTTACGAAGCAAAGACCGTACCGCTGAGTCACGCTGCCCCCCCCCCTCCCTTTAAGTCAACGGGTGATAGGAATATCTTTAATTTTAAGCAAAGATTCGCAAGTTACTCATATATCAATCTTTTAAAAATGGTTTTACAATGTTTAGATTTGCCAGTAATTCTATACTCGTTGGCAAAAATAAACAGGGGCTGTAAGGAACAATTTTGACCCCATACCCTAATTTTAGAAATAGATAGATAAATAAAATTCCTTTTATTCATCTCAAAAAGGAAATTTGTCTTTATGGTATATTTCAACGGAAGACTGGAATAGTCCAGGCGTTAGCCGCAGGACATCGCCTCAGTGTGATCCACGGGCAAGGTGGCTTGCTCAAGGATACACAGAGCGGCGGGTAGTCAAACTCGATACTTTGCGGTTACGAAGCGAAAACCACACCACTGAGCCACGACCCCCCCCCCCTACTCCCCGCCTTCCCGAAATTAAAATTATTTCATCCACCTTATTATTTGTATTGCGTATTATGATAATACAAGTGAAAATAAAATATGCATATAATGCCCAGTTTTAAAAAAAGTTATTAAGATGTTCTACTTTACATGAATATTTATAAAACTCCAAAAAGAAATGATAATATCAAAATAAGCTAATAGAAATGAAAAGAGGGCGTGGGGGGGGGGGGCATACACAGAAGATTTAATCAAATAATACGAATAGCATTTTTGATGAAGAAATAAAGTTAAATCGACAAAACTAAACAAAAAATCAATTATATTTTATTCAATTCCAGACTTCCATCTTTGTTTGCGATAGCGGAGATTAGAAAATATAAAATCCTGTTTTCTCATGTTGAACTATTTGACCGCTTGACTTTCATAAAAGAGCAATGGGAGCCAAAGAACGATTTGTAATCCTATATCTATTCTATCATCCTTGGCAATCATTTTATATTTGTAATCCATTTGCACGACCGATCTGATCAATGAGACTTGGGGGCGATATTTTATGGAAATCGATTACACATCGATGTCTCATGGTCTTAGGAGAAGCTTGGTTCAAAACAAAGACAATCGGTACTTTTTATTCTTCATGCTGGCTATAACTTATTCACATGTCATGTGATCAGAATGTATAAAATTCAAAACATGATCAGATTTATAATGTTTTTTCTCCTCTGGATACACTTTTATGCTCGTCGGAGAAGTATTTCATAAGGGTGTCTGCCATTGTTCCGATAGTTTTGAAACAGTTACTAAATTGCTATGCGTCATTACGAGGGAAATGACGTCACGACTGTTGAAAACTATTTGGGTCGGGATAATTGCCAAGACTGCCACACTAACCAAGTTGATTCCGGGTCTATCTAAATTACACCAGAGTGGAACTATATATAAAGAAAATTGAATTGTAACATTTTTAAGACTAATACCTTGATTCAACTGTTCTCAAATAAATCATTTATTGCTAGCATGCTCGGCTATACGGTCTTTTGGGAGATAGTTCAGTTGGTAGAGCACTCACTTCACACGCAAAAGAAACGTGAAATATCCTGAGGTGAAGTGCATGAGTTGCTTGGTCTGTTTGATCTGGCGGAAATTACTTTGCAATAGACTGGCGTCCTATTCAAATGATAGCAAGAAAATTCTATTGTCCGTTTCACGCTATAGCAACCGAGATAGACTCCAGCTACATGGGCCTAATGGCTTTGAAGGAATCACAGTCACACTCGCCTCCGGACCGGAGCGTCCAAAGTTCAACCCCCACTCTGAGAGTCACATAATAAAGGGAATTTTCATTTTTATCTTTTACAAATAATTTTTATGTCCTATAATATGGTATTGTTGCTATTGGCTAGGAGGGACCAATTGCAAAGCTCATTGAGCAAGTTTAATGGATATTTCTCAATACAAATCCACAAGTTAACATTTTCATTTTGACTCGAAGTGTTTGGGATGACTCAATATAAACGCTCTCCTTAACACCTATAGCAAAATCCTCACATTTGTTACGAAACAATATACATCTTTCTTATTCAGATTCATTTTGTACATCACAAACTTTGAAGAATGACCTTTGTTTGATTAATAAGAACATAAAGTTGTTTTGTTGAGAGATCGTTTGATTTAAAAAAATCAATTTTTCTGCTGGGTAAGGCTGCCATTTTGGGGAAAATACTGAAAATGATCGGTAAGGAGAGAGTTCAAGTTGGTAGCGTGGAAAGCACTTACTGGAACAAAACAATAAGAGCTATCTCTTTATGCGCATCATTGCCATGTATCGTACCTATTCCCCTCTTCAACCCGTTCGCTCACCCCGCCTTCATCCCCCTCCCCCTCTACCCCCCCCCCCCCCCCATTTCTCCCATTCTATGCTGGATGAGTGGATGTCCCTTACAAAATGTCATGGCATATTCCACATTGCGTTACGAATTTAAAATAAATAGCACTCCTATTTTGGTCCATGAATTATGGAGAAAACATTACGATTATCGCAATTTTTAAAAGGCCGCCATTTAAGACTCAGAATCCAAGTTCAGTTATATCATCATCGTCATCATCATCATCATCATCATCATCATCATCATCATTATTATTATCATCATCACATCATCATCATCATCATCATCATCATCATCATCATCATGAGTGTGTGTGCATGTTTGCCAGTCATCTGTAAGTCTAAATGCGGACGAGCATTTTTATCAATTTTGAAGTTCATCATCATCATCATCATCATTGCCTTTTTCACCCTGGGTCAGGGTATAGGCCACAGACAAACAGTTTCCATCCTTCTCTATCCTGAGCTAACTTTTTAATCTCATTCCAGGTCTTACCACTTCTCTGTATATCAGCTTCTTTAATTCTTCTCCATGTTCCCTCCTTTGAAGTTGGCGCTATATAGATGATTACTATTATTATGTTACGGTTAGATAAAAAAGAACGAAATAAGTTACAGTATTTCTCATAATATAAGATACAAAGGCTTGACCAATGCCATATTACATTATTCATCTCTATACACAAAAAGACTTGGCTCCCGTTCCTCTTTTAAGAAAAAAATTGAAAACTGAGTTTTTTAAAACAGGTGTCTGATATCAAGAATTAATAGTGAAACAATGAAATTATTATTTAGTGTACAATGGATGTACATGTTGGTATGTTGTGAGTTTTTGAGTGTGTGTGCGTGTTCGAGAGTCATCTGCTGTAATTCTAAACGCGGACGAGCATCTTATCAATTTTGAAGTTGGCTCTATATGCGTGTGGTGTGTGTGTGTGTGTGTGTGTGTGTGTGTAAGTGTGTGTGTGTGTGTGTATGTGTGTGTGTGTTTGTGGTGCTTTGCATGTCACGGTTAAAGATATATGTTTGTACACCATATATACATGAATACATTTAAGTTCAAATACTATCTTTCCCACGTGTATCATTACTGTAATTGCATTACCATTAATATTTAGGGCATTCAAGGGATTTTTATCCTATTTCGCCCTATACCATATGTTATATGTTTTAAATTGTTATTGTTATGTTATGTTAAGTTACGTATAATCGGTGAGATAAAAAAGAACGAAATAGATTGCCGTATTTCTTATATCATAAGACACCAAATGTTGAATGATTTTCTTTCGGATTAATTTGACGAAAACCATTAGCATCGACTTCATCTTTTGATTAGAGTCATTCAATAGCCTAGTTTTGTTTTATAGAAGACAACAGCAAAACAAAACAAAAAGAATAAAAAAAAAACCCAACAGAATTGAGCTCTTTTGAGCGCTTTATCCACCAAAAGCGCTTTACAAGGGGTCCCTAGTCAACAGCAACACTTAACATATAGGACAGGACAAGAAGCCTGTTAGGCGATATTTTTTTCGACAGAGTCAACGCTGTTAACGACCAGCCTACTCGTTTTATAACATAAGTACGGTTAGACAATGTGAGTAAAGAACCTTTTCCAAAGACTTAACAATACATCATTCTGGACAGGACTCGAACCCAGGACATTCAGATCCGAAGGCGAGTGTCATACCACTAGACCGTATAGCCGCGCAGAAAAGATTTGTTTATATAGACATAAAGTCAAATTTCAATTATTCTCCAGCAGAATATATCTTTGTTATGGATGTCAAGCTTGTCGTAATTGGATGCAAAATAAGGTGTAAAAGAACAGAAAAGATTTGTTTATATAGACATAAAGTCAAATTTCAATTATTCTCCAGCAGAATATATCTTTGTTATGGATGTCAAGCTTGTCGTAATTGGATGCAAAATAAGGTGTAAAAGAACAGAAAAGATAAAATAGCAATTAAAGGATATTTTCGAGACACAGAATATATATTTTTCTTTATTCTTGTTAGGGTTATTCTTTATGGAGATCTGTCTCGAGAGAAGACTGGGGCAACAAGACCTAAGCGACAATGCAGTTATTGTAGCCAAGTTTCCTACTAAAAAAACTATTAAAAACGCACACACACACACACACACACACACACACACACACACACACACACACACACACACACACACACACAAGATTTACAAAATCAAAAAGAAAAAGAAAACAGCAAAAAACGAGTTGCCGGAAGCGGTGATCGAATAGATAGTTTCAAACAATCAATTCTTCAAGATAGCTCTCTGTGTGTGTGTGTATCTCTCTCTCTCTCTCTCTCTCTCTCTCTCTCTCTCTCTCTCTCTCTCTCTCTCTCTCCTTTCGGGTAATGGCAACCAAATATTTCCGATGCTTAAGTTGAATGAGATAATATGATTAAATGCATCAGCTCAAATGGTTGTATTCTTCTTCTTCTTCTTCTTCTTCTTCTTCTTCTTCTTCTTCTTCTTCTTCTTCTTCTTCTTCTTCTTCTTCTTCTTCTTCTTCTTCTTCTTCTTCTTCTTCTTCTTCTTCTTCTTCTTCTTCTTCTTCTTCTTCTAGTGGAAACCTCCAATATTGTCGATGATCTCTCCACAGTTTGTAGGGTATTACACTGTAAATTTCATCAATGTTATTGTATGGATGTATAACAATGATTGACAGAATTAGGGAGGGGGGATAACTCAAGATTCTAATCGCAATCCAACACCTCATAACTATCCGCACTCAAAAGCAAGTCTGATAGTCGAAAGCAATTATGGGCTTGAATTAATATTGTAGTAATAGACAATATTTTTCTGTTCGTTTGAGAGTATTTCCATTGCAACAATGAGCCCATAACAAATTGGGCAATCAGACCTGCGACTAAGTAAACGTTGCTTCATAATAAAAAGGTATTACGCTTTTTGCAAAACAGAAGCGTAAAACCTGACGGTCGACCCCGAGTAGAGAGCCTGCGCTTGGTCGAAGACTTTGGGACGCTTGACTCACAATTCTACACGAATAGATGGTGGCGGTAGATCAAAGAGGGTAACATATTTTTTATTTACTAATCATTTTTCTTGGTGCTAAATTATAAAAAGTAATAATGTCGCATCAGAAAAAATAACTCGGAAGTTCCTTTCTCTCTATTACAATAAAATTGATACCACGAATGACATAATCGGCCCACAATTAAGGGAGTTATAAATTATTCATAATAATTTTTAAAGTTTACAATAATAGTCATCAAAGTCATTTTTCATCACCAAAGTATTCCATTTGGTCCGATTTTTACCAAACACCCGACAAGTGCAATCGTTAACTTGGTATTCTATGAAAATTGTCCTTTTTCCTGGCTGACAATTAAACCCAAGTGGTGATTCTACCTGCAGTGCGGGATAATTTATGGCCATTCCTCACATTCTGGACCTCGTAGTAGTAGTAGTAGTAATAGTAGTTAGTAGTAGTAGTAGTAGTAGTAGTAGTAGTATGTAGTAGTAGTAGTAGTAGTAGTAGTAGTAGTAGTAGAGTAGTAGTAGTAGTAGTAGTAGTAGTAGTAGTAGTAGTAGTAGTAGTATAGTAGTAGTAGTAGTAGTAGTAGTAGTAGTAGTATAGTAGTAGTAGTAGTAGTAGTAGTAGTAGTAGTATAGTAGTAGTAGTAGTAGTAGTAGTAGTAGTAGTAGTAGTTAGTAGTAGTATAGTAGTAGTAGTAGTAGTAGTAGTAGTAGTAGTAGTAGTAGTAGTAGTAGTAGTAGTAGTAGTAGTAGTAGTAGTAGTAGTAGTAGTAGTAGTAGTAGTAGTAGTAGTAGTAGTAGTAGTAGTAGTAGTAGTAGTAGTAGTAGTAGTAGTATAGAGTAGGTAGTTAGTAGTAGTAGTAGTAGTAGTAGTAGTAGTAGTAGTAGTAGTAGTAGTATAGTAGTAGAGTAAGTAGTAGAGTAGTAGTAGAATATAGAAGAGTAGAGTAGATGAGGGTACTAGAGAAAAAGTAGAAGAGGTAGATGAGGGATAGAGAGGAAAGAGAGTCTGTAAGAGAAGGGCGAGGAGGGTGAGGATTTGGAAAAAGAAGAAGAGGGGAAAAATGAGAACAATAGTATAAATAAATAGATGATGTTAGTAACGATAAGGGGAAACATATATGCGATCGTAGTAAACAAAACACCACACCGAGGAAATAGTCCCTTTTGTAAACATCTTTTTTTTTATCCTTGAGTAAGTAAGTTGGCCTCTATTGCTCAAATTTGCGGCACAACTCTACAATTGATGCCCAAAGTATATCTGTCTTTTCTCGAAATAGTCCCTAAAGAAAATTATTCCGCTATTCCGATTGATAGAGGGATTTTACATAGAGGAAATTCCCACAAGGCACGTTAAAATAACCGGCTGTATATTATTAAAATATTATCTCCTTTGACAAAGTATACAATATACTGTCTGAATCGACGCAGCTAGACACAATGCGCTCAAAACATACTAAATATGAAAAATAAGTTTTGTTCTATCAGTTCTATCGGTCACGTCTTAAATCAAAGCAAGCATAACACAGACGTGCTCTGGAAAAACCCATTTTTGAAAATATGGCAAGAAAACTTCGTCTTTCAAATATCGATCGATTCAATTGACCCTAATCTTGGCAAAAACTCTCAAACCTGGGACTTCGCAGAGTCCCAGGTTTGAGAGGGTTTTTTTTGTTGTTGCTAAAATGAGGGTTATTTAAATCGATCGATATTTAATTTGAAGGACGAGTTTTCCGACCACATTTTAAAATATTATTATGGGTTTTTCTAGAGTGCGGCAGAGCAGAATATGATTGGAACTCTGTCTGGATGTGGTGATGTCTGGCTACATGAAATGATTATAACAGTATTGCTTTGCTATCAGTGGCGTGGCATGCTTACAAAAAAAAGGAGCTTTATATAGAGCAATATCCACTAAATGTGCTCAAAGTGCTTTACAAGGGGTCCCTGGTCAACAGCAACATTTAACATGTAGGACGGGACATGACGCCTGTTAGGCGATATTACAATTTTTCGGACAAAGACAACGCTGTTAACGACCAGGTACTCATTTTACACCTGAGTACGGTAAGAGAATGTCAGGAAAGAGCCTTTTCCAAGGACTCAACTATGCGCCGAGCGCGAGGCTCGAACCCAGGACCTTCCGATCCGAAAGCGAGTGTCATACCACTAGACCATATAGCCGCACAGTATAAGGTCGTGCCAGAATTAGAAGAAAAGTACTTAAAACATTCTATAATTGTAAATGCAAAAGAAAGAAAAAAATATTTAAAGAAAAGACTTACTCAAATAAGTAAGAGGCCGTATATGTCTACTATTTTTCAGTTTTATTTTTTTTTTAATGCTGTAATCCATTTATTAAAAGATGGAGCGGTGCTAGGACCCAAATCAAGCAATATAGCCACGCCCCTGTTTGCTATAACAACGCATTTAAATGATTTTGGCCAGAAAACTCTTCCTTCGAATATCGCTCGATTAAAATGACTCCATCTTGTCAAAACCTCTCATACCTGGAGAACACTTCAAGGAAATCTTCGAGGAAGTCCCAGGTTTGAGAGTTTTAGACAAGAGACAACGCTATTAACGGCCAGGTACTCCTTTTACAACCCAGTACGGTGAGCTGAGAGAATGTGAGTAAAGAGCCTTTTCCAAGAACTCAACTATACGCCGAGCGAGGCTCGAACCCAGGACTGTCCTATCAGAAAGGGAGTGTCATATCACAAGACCACACAGCAGAGAAAGGAGATAGGGAGGACAGGAAACATGGAGAAAGGGGGGGGGGGGGAGAGAGAGAGAGAGGAGAGGAATGGCGAATGGGTTGCAGATGACGTCACTCAGGCCTTTGTTATTGTTTTTGCCATCCGCGTTGTGGAGTTGTTCTCACTAAACTGTATTAACAAGACTATAAAAGTTCATGGTTACACAGAGTTTGTGTGTTGGTCCGTTATACTTCCGGATGGCAATGTTGTGAACTCCTTGGCCAAGAGCATTCTATCTATACTGTTGAGTTCTTTCATTCTTAATTAAAATTTGTAGCGGTCGTGTTTCCGAACGCCCTTCTCTAACGCCCTTTTTTCGTGCGATCTTCGCTTTTGATCTGTACTCACTCACTCACGCACATACGAACAAACACACAAAAAACCAAACACTTACATACACAAATCCAAGAACATTCAGAAATGAATCATATATTATACCCCGGGGAAGAGGGGGGGGGGGGGGGGGGGGGGGGGGGGAAGAGAAAACATAAAGAGAGAAATAATAAGAGAATAAGAAGACCACAACTAAGCAGCAGAAAAAAAGAGAGAATTGAGACAGAGAAGTGAATAGATGGAAAGATGGATGGGGATGGGGAAATGAGAGACAATAGAGAATTTTGGTTTTATTTCACGTTTCTTATAATGGAAATTTTTTGCTGTTTTGTTATTCAACCCGAGGGAACCAAACAATTTCCTGTTTGCATGTAATCCACATCTCTATTTTGATTACAAAATCATTGAAATTTAGTTTTCATCACTCATGGAATGTTGGATAGATGTTAAGACAGTAGAAAGGTAGATAGATAGTGAATGGATAGGCAGTCAACCAACCAGACAGATATTATATGGATGGATAGTAGATCGATTAATAGTAGAAATATGGGAATATGAAGTAATGATCTATTCGAAAGACAGACAGATTGATGGATAGATAGATAGATAGATAGATAGATAGATAGATAGATAGATAGATAGATAGATAGATAGATAGATAGATAGATAGATAGGTAGGTAGATTGATTGGTAAATAGACAATTATATAAAAATATACTATTATATATATGTGTGTATATATATATTATATATATATAATATATATATACGAGTATATATTATATATATATATATATATATATATATACATATATTATACTTTATATATATATATATATATATAATATATATATATATATATATATATTATACACACATATATTCTCGACACTCCCCGGGATCAATCTCAGTCACAGGTGCTTCACAAACTGAACTATCTATAAATAGTATGCAGATGACGTCACTCAGGCCTTTGTTATTGTTTTTGCCATCCGCGTTTGTGAGTTGTTCTCACTAAACTGTATTAACCAGACTATAAAAGTTCATGGTTACACAGAGTGTGTTGTTGGTCCATTATACTTCCGGATGGCAATGTTGTGAACTCCTTGGCCAAGCGCATTCTATCTATAGATAGTTCTAAGATGACGTCACTCAGGTCTTTGTTATTGTTTTTGTTTATGAGTAATGCTCACTGAACTGTATTAACCTGACTAGAAACGTTCATGGATAACAATAGTTTTGTGTGTTGGTCGTTATACTTCCGGATGACATGTTATATAATAATTATATTTGTGTGTGTGTATGTGCGTGTGGATGTGTGTGTGGACAGATAGCGAGAAAGACATAGAGATACAGAAAGATAAATTGGACTGAAGAAAATGAGACAAAAATTAGAGAGCAAGGGAGGGAACTTTTCAATTCCAATCGACAGCTCCTATAATTTAAATTATTTTACTTTTTTGTGATTCAAACCCTGAGGGAAACTATCCAATCTCCTTTTCGCGTTCCATACTACCTCTATTCTGGGTACAAAACATTAAAAGGTAGTTTTCATCTCGTCATTACAAGAAAAAAGAGAATAGCGAATAGAATTCGTGTTTTAACGTTTGTCAGATGAATGGAACGTATCATTTAGTTTATTGAAAATGTCTTTTGTTCAGAGATAACGAATGGGTAGTAGAATAAATTATTTCTTACACCCTTGCGTTTTGGAATTCGAACTTTGTTCACCACGCGCACTCGCAAGCTCCTACAGTGGTTGGGAGCTTGTCCAGAATTTAAAAAATCAAACGTGTAGGAATTGTGCGACTATGTGGTCTTGCGGTATGACACTCGCTTTCGGATCGTCTGGGTTCGAGCCCCGCTCGGCGCATAGTTGAGTCCTTGGAATATGCTCTTTACTCACATTCTATCACCGTACTCAGGTGTAAAATGAGTACCTGGCCGATAACAGCGTTGTCTCTGTCCGAAAAAAAAGTAATACCGCCTAACAGGCGCCATGTCCCGTCCTACTTGTTAAGTGTTGTGTTGGCCAGGGACCCTTGTAAAGGCTTTGATCAAGTTCAGTGGATATTGCGCTTTAAAAAAAAGCTCATTTTTCTATATAAGATTCACAGCCCTCAACGATAGGAATAATTCAGTATTCCCTTGGGATAGACCCACTACTACTATTATTATACTTCTACTATACTATACTATACTTCTATATACTATATACTACTACTATATACTACTCTTTCATGAAAAGAGGAAACGATTGTAAACACAGAACATGTTTATGCTTCGGAATAAATCAATTCTATTTTTACTATCCAAATACCTTTTCATTATATTCCGTCGCTTAGACATTCGATGAAGAATATAGATAATCCATCAAACAAGATGTCTGATGTCAACAGAATCACCCACGTTGTCCATGCTAATCTTATAAATATATCCCCGATATAATACCGTTTTAAGAGTTGAGCCACAGTTGGGGGGGGGGGGGGGGGGGGCAGCGTGGCTCAACGGTACAGTCATTGCTTCGTATCCGAAGGGTACCGGGTTCGATCACCCGCCGCTGCGCTTTGTGGCCTTGAGCAAGTCACCTCGCCCTGGCTCAATTTCCGGCGCTGCACTGCGACTGACGCTTGTTTATTATTCCAGTATTCCCTTGGAATAGACCCAAAGGACAGATGTCCCCTATGGGATGAATAAAGGGAATTTGTTATTATTATTATTTATATATTCTTTATTAAGTAGCGCTAATATTGTTAGGTAGCTTGGGAGCTAACAATGCCAGATCTAGGTCTCCTTAGTACACAACAGTTAACACTTATTATTATGTCAATGACCTAGAAACCTGTTTATCATTATCGTTGCAGTAGGAATCTCCTCCCTCCTTCTCCTCCCTCTCCTCTCCTACCTCCCCTCTCCCTTCCTCCTTCTCCTACTCGCCCTCTTCTTCCTCCTCCTCCACTCTCTCCTTCTCCTCCATCTGCTCTTCTAGCTCCCCCGCTCACTCCTCCTCCCCTCCTCCTCCTCCTCCCTCTCCTCCTCCTCCTCCCTACTCTACTTACTACTACTACTACTACTACTACTACTACTACTACTATACTACTACTACTACTACTACTACTACTACTTAACTACTACTACTACAACAACTACTACTATACTACTATACTACTACTATACTACTACTACTACTACTATATACTACTATCTACTTATCTACTACTACTACTACTCACTACTACTACTACTACTACTACTAACTATCTACTACTACTACTACTACTACTACTACTTACTACTACTACTACTACTACTACTACTATCTACTACTACTACTACTACTATTACTACTACTACTACTACTACTACTACTACTACTACTACTACTACTACTACTACTACTACTACTACTCTTTCATGAAAAAGAGGAAAAACGAAAGGCATCAAGGTTACAATGACCTATTATTTTAAGCGCCTACTTAACTCCAGGGCATAACCCAGTAATAGTCTGTTCTGTGGATTGTCATTAACATCGGTGTCTGGCTTGCAATACAATCCATTACAACACAATGTTATGTGAATTATGTTGTTAGAGACACAGCAAAAACATCTCTGCCGTGCTAAGAGATAAACACATTTTCAAAATTTTGGAGAAACTCTTCCTTCAAATATTGATCAATTAAAATCGCCCTCCTCTGGTCAATTACTCTTAAACAAGGGACTTCAAGAGAACTTAAAGGGAATCTCAGATTTGATAGTTTTTAACAAAGTGAGGATTATTTCAATGGATTTTTCAAGGACGATCTTTTCTCGTCAAATTTATAATTTCTTTTCAGAGTTCGGCATAATCATTGTTTCTGGTTGCCTATTGGGTTCAATAGTCTGATGCCACGTCGCCCAGCAACGGCGGCCATCGTGGTTCTAAACAAAGAAAATCGGTACTTTTTATTCTTCATGCTGGCTAGAACTTTACATAATATGTCTTGTGATCTGAATGTGTAAAAGTCAAAACATGATCAGATTTATTATGTTTTTTTTTTTCCTCTGGATACGCTTTTATGCTCGTCGGAGGAATATTTCATAAGGGCGTCCGCCATTGTTCCGATAGTTTAGAGCCAGTTACTAAGTTACCATGCGTCATTACGCGGGAAGTGACGTTACGACTGTTAAGCGTATTATTATATTATATATTAACGTTCATGATGAAAACATCTCAAAATAAAGGAGAAAAAATACAAAATTGTCATCAACAGATTTGTTTTCTCCTAAGAATGCCCTAAAATCGGATAATACCGAAAAAGGTACATTTAAAAAAAACATGGTGTACAACGAGTAGCCATTTTAAAAAGCAAATCAAATTATTTTAAGACTTGCGATCTAGTAATTAATTAATTTCGATGTCTAAATTTTACAATCACCATTGCTGTTTTTGAGTTTTAGTTTGGAAAATCTTAAAGAAAATAATCAGTAACGGCACTACAAAAACATAGCAACGATATTCAGTGACGTCATAATACTATTTTATTATTATTAAGCGCCTTGAGGTTTCGACGAAAAGCTCTTAGAAATTTGCTTATTATTATTCATTGTTGATAACACTCAATGTGCACCTATAATTCTCATGCTCGCAAGCCTCTGCACTTTGTGACTCTAATACATCTCCTCCTCCTCCTACTCCTCCTCCATCCTCCTCCTCTCTCCTTCCTTCCTCCTTCCTTTCCCCTCTTCTTTCTCCTTTTTTCTTATTTCTTATTACTTTTATTCTTCTTCTTCTTCTTATTTTCTTTTTCTTTCTTCTTTTTTATTATTATTATTATTATTATTATTATTATTATTATTATCTATATTATTATTATTAATATTATTATTATTATTATTATTATTATTATTTTTTTTTTTTTTAATTATTATTATTATATCATTTATGTGATCGTTAGCGTAGCAGTCTTGTAAGTAACATTTTGGGTGGAATCTTCTGACCTCCCGTGGTTAGCAGGGAGGTCACATGCTGGGTCTCCTAACCTCCATATATTTTCCATTTCCGTGTTACTTCTTGTTAATATTCTGGATTGAGAAAATCCTGTTTTTCCCTATTTCTCGCGAGATCCTTAGCTGGGACGGAGACAGTAAAATCTTTAGTACTTTTTTTTGGAGAGATAATAATATTATTTTCCTTGTATAAATAATCTCTCTGATGTGTACTATTGTAATTATTTGTTTTTAAAGTATTGCATTACCTACTTTGTTAATAATTGAATGTATCCGTCATAGCTTAATACGTAGCTTTTACCTGGATGGAAGAACTTTTTGATAATGTAGAGATGCCAAATACTGTGACAAGTTATTAGAATTACGAAATGTAGGCTCCAATTTTAGAACTTCGTGAGCATCTTTAAGTAATTAAAACTTACTGAAAATAATATTATTAGTTGATGCTCTCTCTCTCTCTCTCTCTCTCTCTCGCTCTCTCTCTCTCTCGCTCTCTCTCATCCTCTCTCTCTCTCTCTCTCTCTCTCTCTCTCTCTCTCTGGCGTGTCATCTCTTCAGAGGTCGGTGTGAAATTTCCTGCATGCCAAGCATGTCTGTCCGTCGCCCTGTTGTTGCATCCAGCTGCAGTAAGGCCAGTCCATGACTTGATGTCATCCATCCATAGCCTTGCCGTCGACCTCTTCTCAGCCTTCCCTCCATGCATCCCTCTATAGATAGAATGCGCTTGGCCAAGGAGTTCACAACATTGCCATCCGGAAGTATAACGGACCAACACACAAACTCTGTGTAACCATGAACTTTTATAGTCTGGTTAATACAGTTTAGTTAGAACAACTCACAAACGCGGATGGCAAAATCAATAACAAAGGCCTGAGTGACGTCATCTGCATACTATCTATAATACTATTGGATGGAGATTTGGATGTGGCGCTTTGTATGCCCAAAATATTTGATCTTTCTTGTTTTAATTGTTTTCAGTAAGTTTGGCCCTATGTTCATAATGTCACACACTTCTTCGTTGGTCTTCTTTTCGGTCCAGCTGATTTTGGCCATACGACGGAATTTGATGCTAGACCTCATAATTTTCAGGATTTTAAAGTGTTAGTTAAACCTTATGAGGGTACTGGATTGCTCGTGGAATCTTCAGTCCCCAGTTATTGACCGAGATCGACCCCGGGTGCAGTCGAGATTTTTTTCGACCCTCCCCCCCCCCCTCCCTCCACCCCCTGTCCACCCAGCATTAAATGGGTAGCTGTTTCTGTTAGGTCTGACGGAAAGTACTTTTCGATATATATATTCGCGTCCTATCCAAAGGGTAGCAAGTAGTTGCTAGTGTCTGTTTCACGCTATAGAAACCGGGATAAACTCCGGCTCTATTGATTCTGAAGGACTACAGCCCCCTATTTGAACTAGTTCCATTTGTCTTACTTCTTCTTTGGTCCTTTTAATTCAGATCTAAACTTTTCCTCTATTGTGTTCATTTTCACTGACGCTGAAGTGACCTCAAAACCAAAGTCACCTCTTAACTCACTCAACCCTAACACCGACTATATCCGTAGTTTACCCGGGTTACTTTTACCCCATGCCTATTTATTTCATTTTTCTGAGACAAAATATATCTAGGGGCAGTATCAAATCTTAATGTTTTTAGTTTCTGCATTTAATGATAGTTGAATAAATAATTTTATGTCCATGCTAATTTTTAATACCTTTTTTGTCCAATTTTGAAAAATAGCAAAAATCTCTAGGATTGAGTGAGTTATTATGAATGTTTGACATCGAGGGACCTGTAAGTTCATACGAGTTCATGTTTACGATATTATGTTTGTACAACTCTCCCTAATTAGGTACAAGCTAAAGTGAAAACAGAGCAGCTCAAGTTAACAAAATTAGATGCACACGTGTTTTGATGAACGTTTAGGATAGCTTGAGGCGAAATATCAGGACAACAATACGATGATTGGGATAATATATCGATATTATCGTTAATAATAATCATTTACGCGATACCATGAACGCTGTGCATTGTGCCTGGGACTACAATGATAAATTATTATAAAATAGACCAAAGCCAAGTGGAATTTTGAATTTCTATATATAGCAATGTCAACTAACTGAGCCGAAGACTTTTTACAAGAGGTTTCAAGCCAACAACAACGCATGTCGTATTATAATATAGGACGAGACACGGCGCTTGTGATGCTCGGTGTTATTTTTTTTTCCGACAGTGCTCGGGACAAAGCTGTCACCGGTAATGTGGTTCTTTTACAAAATTACAAATTATAGAGCAGGCAGTGGTGAGATAGAAAGATGTGAAAAAGTGTGTCTGGAACAGTCCAGACGACGCAGGAAGAAAAATAGAAGAGAATGATTAAAGTATAAAGGGAGCTACGCTGATGTCTTCGTCCCCGTCCTCTCTTGTTCAATTTTTGTTTCATTACTACTACTACTACTACTACTACTACTACTACTACTACTACTACTACTACTACTACTACTACTACTGCTACTACTACTACTACTACTACTACTACTACTACTACGACTACGACTACTAGTACTACTACTACTACTACTACTACTACTACTACTGCTACTACTACTACTACTACTACTACTATATTATTATTATTATTATTATTATTATTATTATTATTATTATTATTATTATTATTAATAATGATAATAATAATAATGATAATGATAATAATAATAATAACAATAATAACAGTAATAATAATAATAATAATAATAATAATAATAATAATAATAATAATAATAATAATATAATAATAATAATAATAATAATAATAATAATAATAATAATAATAATAAGAGACAAGTTCGAAATTCACTTTTAAAAATCGGCAAAGGCGGATTCAAAAATTAATCTGAGGTGTGGCGTTCCCAGACAGACTGCCCCAAGTGAGAAAACAGATCTCATTCATGGGTACACCGGAAATACTTAGTTTTGTAGAATCGATGACCAATTGTAATTGTATTAGAGAGTAATTTGTGCTGATTTGAGAGTCATTCCCATTACAACGACGTGAAGAAATTTGCATTGTTTGATAAACGAACACAATTATTTATGAGCTGGATCTAACATTGTTGTTATTGACAATATTTTGCTTTGGTTTTATAAAGATTTGAACAGATGTTGGTATGATAGAATTTTCATTACAACAATTAATGACCCCATAATAAATTCGTTATAACACTCCAACCATAATAGAGAACAGACGATACTTGTTATACGGTATTTTAATTTATTTGTTTTCCACGTACATTTATTTCTTGTTGTTGACGAAAGGTTTGTACCCGAAACGTCCATTGTCTGTATTGTTCCTACCGTGGCCTTCGTAAAGTTATGGCCTGATACTGACCAAAAAATGACGTCAATAGGCCAGTCTTTTGCCACAAAAGAAAACAACTCGTGAGTTGTATTCAATAGTTCAACCAATGAAATAACTTGTTTCCATGAGCTCTACTAACTACAACTCACTAGGCGGTGCAAAAACCAAATAATGACGTCAAACTGCCTGTCCTTTTGGATTTCAGTATCAGGCTAGAACATAACGATGGCTACGCTGATACTGACCAAAAAATGACGTCAAACTGCCAGTCCTTTTGGATTTCAGTATCAGGCTAGAACATAACGATGGCTACGTTACTGCTCCGAAGCATTTCCATAATCACTCATTCGTTAGTATTTTCACAATCCCAGACTTCAGACAGCCCCCACCGCTCTCTAAATTATTACACGTCGAATCACAACAATGAGACCGACCTCATCAGACTGGATAAAATCAATGTCACCATTAGCCAATCATCTAGATTCACAGATTGTCAACTTCCGCCCTTGGTTCAGAGACGATAAAAGATTCTTTGATAACAATTTTTTTTTCATAGATTTGAACGATGTAGCATTTGGTAATAAAATTGTAAAGCTGTTTTACTTTCTTAACATTTCAGGCTGACAAAAATGGTGGTTAGTGCGGTTATGTAGTCTAGTGGTATGACACTCGCTTTCGGGTCGGAAGGTCCTGGAATCGAGCCTCGCTCGTCGCATAGTTGAGTCCTTGGAAAAAGGCTCTTTGCTGACATTCTATCACCATACTCAGGAGTAAAATGAGTACCTGGCTGTTAACAACGTTGTCTGTGTCCGAAAAAAATGTAATATAGCCTAATAGGCGTCATGTCTCGTTCTACATGTAGCATGTTTCTGTTGGTCATATATCCCCTTGTAAAGCGCTTTGAGCACATTAAGTGGATATTGCTCTATATAAAAACTCAAGTATAGGGAATGCGAGGACGAGAGACGCATGCGCACAACCAACATGACGTTCTCTCTCTAATAACTTTTCCGCCGGTGACGTCACAGACTATGGGTGAGGTCCAATCAAGGGACGCTACTCTTCCGCTAATCTCATTCCCTATTATTTTAGTATAACTCTAAAATATTGCTCTAATTTTCAAATAAATACTGGTTAGCGACGGAATACTAACATGTCTATTTATGAAAAATGACGTAAGCTCGTTTTTCTCAATTTTTCATCTGTATGTTTTTATTTGAGTTCCGTTGTCGATAGCACAAACGTTAAATCCTAGAAAAAAAAAAAGTTAAAATGAGAATTTTCTATATAGGGCAATATCCGCTCAAAGTCTCAAAGCGCTTTACATGGGGGCCCAGGCCAACAGCAACAGTTTGGATGTAGGACGAGACATGACACCTGTTAGGCGATATTATTTTTTTTTCGGATAGAACAAGGTTGTTAACGGCCAGGTACTCATTTTACACTTGAGTACGGTGAGAGAATGTGAGCGAAGAGCCTTTTCTATGGACTCAACTATGCGCTGAGCGAGGCTCTAACCCAGGACTTTTCGATCCGAAGGTGAGTGTTATACCACTAGACCACATAGCCGCAAAGGGCTCTTTACTCACATTCTCTCATCATACTCGGGTGTACACAGAGTTTCACGCTAATAATAGCGGTGTGTATAGATAGTTCGAAGATGACGTCACCCAGGTCTTTGTTATTGTTTTTTGCCATCCGCGTTTATGAGTAAAGCTCACTGAACTGTATTAACCCGACTATAAACGTTCATGGATACACACAGCTTTGTGTGTTGGTCCGTTATACTTCCGGATGGCAATGTTATGAGATTCTTAGCCAAGCGCATACTATCTATATTGCCCTCTGGGCGTCATGTCTTTTCCTTCAAATTCAGAGTTGATGTTGGCTTGGGACCACTTGCAAAGCGCTTTGTTTTAATTCATAGATGTTACTCATAAACGTATGTTTTTGTTCATATCATAACCTGGGTTGCAATTTAACGACTACAGTTTTAGTACTGTGTTTATTACCGCTAATTGTCAGTGCAGCTCTAATGGGTTTTTCTTCTCTCTCTATCTTTATCAAGAAAATGAGAATACCATCCAAAATACCAATTATGATACTCTATAGTACATATAGAATTATATGTGAGACATAAACGCCATCACTTCTACGTACTATGCAAAAACATATTTTAAAAATTTTGACTAGAAAACTAGTCCTCCAAATATCGATTGATTAAAATGATTCTCATATTGCAAAAATTGATCAAACCTGTGTGTTTAATAAAGTCCCAGGTTTGAGGGTCTTCAGCAAGATGATGATCATTTTAAACGGTCAATATTTGAAGGACGAGTTTTCTGACCAAAATTTTATTTGATGTGTTTTTCTTTTTTAGAGGCTACATACTTGTAATTGTTTCTTTTCATTCTTATCTTTTTGTTGTTGTCTTTCTTGTAAAACAAAAAGTGTGTAACATCTCATTTGAACTAATTTCAAATCGGTTGATCTCCTCTTTAAACTGCTTTTATGATGACATCAAAGATTAACAGTAAAAGCGTTTGTTGAGAAAAACGACATGAATGTTTATCTTTTCTTTAGATTTGATACTTTAACCTAGTCGTCGTTTTATCTTTCATTCTAGCGTTTCTTCACCCACATTTCCCCGAGCGCAGAAAACTTATCGAACAGTTAACTTGTTAAACATCCTACTCTTCTATATAGGGCAATATTCATTAATAGCTACACGCGAATCTTCCAAATAAAATTAACTTGACGAGATACGATAGACAAAGCAATAAATTCTTTTTACAAGCTTGTCTAATTCGCTCCAAAAATTTAACTCGCAAAAAAAAAAAAAGATGTATTCATAATGTGTGCTTCTTTTAAAGTAGTTGTGGGTTTGAGACGATGTTTACGACAATGCGACTGTATGGTCTTGTGGTACGCCACTCGACTTTGACCAGCAAGTTGATGGTTCGAGTTTCGCTTTTGGCGGGTCAAATTAATTTACGTCCTTGGAGAAAGCTTTTTACTCACATTCTCTTAATGTACTCAAGTGTAAAATGAGTACTAATGATTGTGAAAATTCGTTTTTATGGTCTTAATCCAAGATGGCTCCGCGAGGACAAGAGACGCATGCGCACAACCAACATGACGTTCTCTCTCTAATAACTTTTCCGCCGGTGACGTCACAGACTATGGGTGACGTCCAATCAAGGGACGCTACTCCTCCGCTAATCTCATTCCCTATACGTGTCCAATCTTCTAAGTGCTAATATGCAGTGAGTAATCGTAGGACAGGTCATTCCTACGTGATTCATACAAACGTGCAATGCCTTTGTATTAGTTCTAGAGAAGTAAATAATCAATAAGCTGGGTTATTTGCATAGACTATACACATTGTAAATCTATCTATCTATCTGTCTATCTATCTACATATCGATCTATCTATATATCTATCTCAAACCTCTCTCTCTCTCTCTCTCTCTCTCTCTCTCTCTCTCTCTGTGTGTGTATGTGTGTGTGTGCGTGTGTGCATGTGAGTGTGTGTGTGTTTGTGTGTGTCCTTCACACTCTATATTTTATATATACATCCTATTTCTATTGTATTTTTATCTTATTGTGTAAATTATAACACGTCTGTACAAAAAAATTCCTTTTTGGGATGCAATAAAGTATTATTATTATTATTATTATTATTATTTTTATTATTATTATTATTATTATTATTATTATTATTATTATTATTATTATTATTATATTATTATTATTATTATATCCTATCTATTTATGTATCTATCCACCTTTGCTCTCTCTCACTCTCTCTCTCTCTCTCTCTCTCTAGATATATATATATATATATATATAAATATATATATATATATATATATATATATATATATATATATATATATATATATATATATATATATATATATATATATATAAATTACACCTTTCCGCGCGGCATCATCCTTAGATGCCGTCGCCAAGGCATTCCATGAAGGATTATAGATATGTATCAAACAAAAGTCCATGTGTGGCTATGTGGTCACGTGGGATAGCAGTCGCCTTAACTTCGGATCGGAAGGTCCAGGGTTCGAGCCCTGCTGTGAGCGGCGCATAATTGAGTCCTTAGAAACGGCTCTTTACTCTATTAAAA
Organism: Berghia stephanieae; assembly: GCF_034508935.2. NCBI lineage: Eukaryota > Metazoa > Mollusca > Gastropoda > Nudibranchia > Aeolidiidae > Berghia > Berghia stephanieae. The sequence goes on from NC_088360.1 coordinate 99,630,352, forward strand.
AGAGTAGCTAGCCGGGAAAAAAATTTGCTAATAACCGCACAATCGTCTTAAACGTTAGTGTAGCTGCTGGCTTTAGACGTATTGTAAAGCGCTTTGAGCACGTTTAGTGGATATCCTTCAAAATAAATGCTCTTTAAATAAATTGATAATAACAAGAGAAATCACCATTGATTTCGAAAGAGACTAAATTCGGGATTAATTACCTTGCCCAAGGTTAATGGGAACGTTTAACTTTTACAAATCACTAAAGGCCTACTGCATTAAAGAAACATCAGCCTAATAACGATACAATTGTTCAATGTCAGAGGAGCGCCTGATCCTCAGAATCTTTCATTAGGATAACATTATTAGTGCGGCTTTGTGGTCAAGTGGTATGACACTCGCTTTCGGATCGGAAGGTCCTGGCTTCGAGCCTCGCGTTCGGCGCATAGTTGAGTCCTTGGAGAAGGCTCTTTACTCACATTCTCTCACCGTACTCAGGTGTGAAACGAGTACCTGGCCGCTAACAGCGTTGTCTATGTCCAAAAAAAAAGTGTAACATCGCCTAACAGGCGTCATGTCCCGTTCTAAATGTTACGTGTTGCTGTTGGCCAGGGACCCCTTGTAAAGCGCTTTGAGCACGTTACGTGGATATTGCGCTATATAAAAGCTCAAGTAAAAAAGTATTATGGTTGAGACATTACCACAATAATCCTAATGTTATTACAAACCAAGTTCAGAATTACGAACTTTAATTGCAACATACAACAATTTACCATGGTCAATCACAATCAGACATTAATCTTAACTCACTCAACCCTAACACCGACTATAGATAGTTCGAAAATGACGTCACTCAGGTCTTTGTTATTGTTTTTTGCCATCCGCGTTTATGAGTAATGCTCACTTAACTGTATTAATCTGACTATAAACGTTCAAGGATACACACAGTTTTGTTTATTGGTCCGTTATACTTCCGGATGGCAATGTTATGAGCTTCTTAGCCAAGCGCATACTATCTATATCCGTAGTTTACCCGAATTACTTTTACCTCATGCCTATTTATTACATTTTTATGAGACAAATTATAGGCGTGGTATCAAAGCTAATGTTTTTAGTTTTTACATGATAATGGTATTTCAATAAAACTATCTATGTACATGCTCATTTTTAATACATTTTTTTCCAATGTTGAAAAGTAGCAAAAATCTCTAGGATTGAGTGAGTTAATCTGAAAGGTTAACCCTTTCCTAATCGTCCAAAGGAAAATCGTCCCATTCCTTACGATGCAACCAACAAATTTCTCTTTCTGGTTTCCGTTGTGCATCACAATATTTAAAGGAAATGTGTTTATAAATACTATAGATAGAACGAAGTTGACGTCACTTAGGTCTTTGTTTTTGTTTTGTTGCCATCCGAGTTTATGAGTAATTCTCACTAAACTGTATTAACCAGTTAAACGTTCAAGGTTACATATAGTTTTGTGTTGGTCCGTTATACTTCCGGATGGCAATGTTGTGAACTCCTAAGCCAAGCGCATACTATCTATTAACCAGGCTATAAACCTTCATGGTTACACACAGTTTTGTGTTTTTGTCCGTTATACTTCTGAATGGCAATGTTGTGAACTTCTTAGCCAAGCGCATACTATCTATAGATAGTATGCAGATGACGTCACTCAGGCCTTTGTTATAGTTTTTGCCATCCGCGTTTGTGAGTTGTTCTCACTAAACTGTATTAACCTGACTATAAACGTTCATGGTTACACAGAGTTTGTGTGTTGGTCCGTTATATTTCCGGATGGCAATGTTGTGAACTCCTTGGCCATGCGCATTCTATCCATATAAAACTACAGAATGGTACTCCGTGACCCCATGAATGGGGTTTAGTGGTATGGAACGTGACTTAAGGCGTGGCCTTCGCAAAGTTATGGCCTGATACTGACCAAAAAATGCGTCATAATGCCAGTCTTTTGCCACAAAAGAAAACAAATCGTGAGTTGTATTCAATAGTTCACCCAATGGGACCACTTGTTTCCATGAGCTCTACTAACAACAACTCACTAGGCGGTGCAAAAAAACAAATAATGACGTCAAACTGCCAGTCCTTTTGGATTTCAGTCTCAGGCTATAGATAGTATGCGGATGACGTCACTCAGACCTTTGTTATTGTTTTTGCCATCCGCGTTTGTGAGTTGTTCTCACTAAACTGTATTAACCAGACTATAAAAGTTCATGGTTACACAGAGTTTGTGTGTTGGTCCGTTATACTTCCGGATGGCAATGTTGTGAACTCCTTGGCCAAGCGCATTCTATCTATAACATAACGATGGCTACGCTTAGGGCCTGATTCATTTCATTAAATGTTTCTTTTAATAACCTCGATATGATACCGTTTAATTGTACCGAGTCACAGACACACACACAGACATACACACACACACAAGCACATATACACACACACACATACACACACGTATCGAATTAATCTAAGACTAAGACCATTTTATTCTTCTGCCTTTATCCAGTCAGAGAACGGGCACACTTGGCAAAATTTTGGACAACTATGACCCCCAACTACCTCCAGACTATGATTCAGGTATGTTTTGAATAGTTAGTTTATTTTCATCTTATCTGTGTGCGGCTATGTGGTCTTGTCGTACGACACTCGCTTTACGGATCGGTAGGTCCTGGGTTTGACCCTCGATCGGCGCATTGCTGATCCTTGGAAAAGGCTCTTCACTAACGTTCTCTCGCCGTACTCAAGTTTAAATTGAGTACCAGGCCGTTTACTGTCGCCAGACAGGCGTCATGTCTCATTCGATAATAGGTTACTTGTTGCTGTTGGTCAGGATCCTTTGGAAAGCGCTTTGAGCACGTTTAGTTGATATTGCTCTTTATAAAAGCTCACATCTTATCCTATTCAAGGCTGAGTATAGGACGTCTATTTTATTTCGACAGAGACAACGCTGTTGACGGCCAGGTACTCATTTTACATCTGAGTACGGTGAGAGAATGTGAGTAAAGAGTCTTTTCCAAAGGACTCAACTATGCGTCAAGCGTGGCTCGAACACAGGACCTTCCGATCCGAAAGCGAATGTCATACTACAAGACCACAAATCCGCCATTGGCACCGGTTTGGAATGTCGTGCGCAAGAATACAATAATAATACCAAGCAACAAACATAGTCTATATATAATTTATTAATAAGGCATGAAACGCACGAGTTTTACCTGTATTCGCACTCATTATATGGAATTCCTTATCGCTCAATTGGTTTTCAATTCTTTCAGTCTCACCGTAAATTATTGTATCATATATACATCATATAAATAAATATATATATATATATATATATATATATATATATATATATATATATATATATATGTGTGTGTGTGTGTGTGTGTGTGTGTGTTACAGTGAATGGCATAATCAGTCGGATGGTGAAAAGATTTGAACTGAGATATTGTGAAGTTTAGTTAGAAGGTCAATTTTTATTTAAAAACTGAGTTCTTGTCATAAATGATTACATCAACCCTTTTCGAACATCTTCGGGGAAATATCATAGCTTAATTTCACTACTAAATATTTTTTTACAGCTAGTCAAGTTGAAAAAAGTATGAAATTTGAGAGAAATTGCTGGATATCTTTCCCATACATCTGACCATAACTCCATGAGAAAATCACCCGATTTACTTCAAATAAAGATTAAACTGCTTTGGGGAGCATATTCTTTCAGAAAATGCAAAATATAGCAAATCCAAAATTTTCACTTTCCGACTGGTTATGTCATGCACTGACACACACACACACACACACACACACACACACACATATTTATATATATATATATATATATATATATATATATATGTGTGTGTGTGTGTGTGTGTTTGTGTGTACATATTGTTTTGATAGCTTAAATACCACTGCCATGCAAATAATAAATCAGGTGTCGCGAGCGCATAACATTCACTAGAGACATTTATGTTTCCTTTAACTTGTTATATTTCTTTTATTTATTTTTGAAAGTCCCTCTAAAGCTTTCTCACGTCAAAACTAATCTTTCCTCATCTTTTGGTGTGTTTGTTATTGTGTGAGATTATGATATTAGCTTCATATTATTATTATTATTATGATTGCTGTGAATGCCAGCCGACGAGCCATCTGGAATATTTGATAAAATTCCCGGGTATAGAAAAGGTATCGCCACAGTGAGATTATTTTATCTTTATTGTTTGGCTTGTTGAAATATAATATTAAGCCAGATAACCTGGGAACAAACAAGTGGTTCTTCTGGTTGATATCACACATTTTTATAAGGAAGGAATGCTATGTGGTCTTGCGGTATGACACTCGCGTTCGTATCGGAAGGTTCTGGGTTCGAGCCTCGTTCGGCGCATAGTTGAGTCCTTGGAAAAGACTCTTTCCTCACATTCTCTCATCGTACTCAGGTGTAAAATGAGTACTTGGCCGTTAACAGCGTTGTCTCTATCCGGGAAAAAAATTGTATTACAGTGCATCGCCTAACATGTGTCATGTCTCGTTGTATATGTTACGTGTTTCTGTGGTACTCAGTGACCCTTTGAAAAGCACTTGGAGCACGCGTAGTGAATATTGCACTATATAAAAGCTCAACTTGAATTTTAAAAGAATGTTTTTTATCATAATTTGCAAACGCTCAGATATTTTTTTATTCTTTAACATTAATAATAAAAGTGTGGTAAGGATGTGGCATTGATAAAAAAAAAATACTTAACGGAACAAAATAATGAATTGTTTCCATATTTTTTCTTGAGATAATTATTCATATAAACATTCATATACATTGGAACACTTATAAATTGATAAGAAAAAGTGTTTGCGTAATAGTTCCAGACAAAGCAAGATGGAACATTACAAGAAAAAGCCATCCCAAAATCCCAGTCTTCCTCCACTGGGTAACCGAATCCTATTTGACGAGGAATTTTTGTCTTTTTTTTTTTTTTGTTGAAAATAACAAATTAAGGAACTAGGGAACAGGCACCGGTATAAGATAAAGATCTGAACAAGTGTGTATGAAAGGTGCCAGACAAAGCAAGAAAGAAAAATACAAGAAGCAAATAATCCCAAAAAAATCAATCTACCTTGACTGGGGATCGAACCTCGGACCTTCTGATTACCGGTCAAACATGATACATCACACCACAGAGGCTCCCGATAGTTGGGACAATTTTGAATACTTATATTCTTCCTCTGTGGTGTAATGCTAGCACGTCTGACCGGTAATCAGAAGGTTTGAGGTTCGATCCCCAGGTGAGGTAGACTGATTTTTGGGGATTGTTTTTTGTTCTTGTCTTTTTTCTTTCTTGTTTTGACTGGCGCCTTTCATACACATTTGTTCAGATCTTTCTCTTTCTTGCATAGTCTGGCACTGTTTCACACACATCTTTTTTAGATCTTGACCTTAAACCAGTGCCTATGATACCCACAACACCCGCCAGCCTAATGCAATGTACCAACACATAAAACTATGCGTGACCTTGAAAATTATAGTCTGATATAAAAATAATGAGAACTAAGCATAAAAATGGCTGTCTAAAAACAAAGAGCTGAGTGACCCGACATTCGTCCCTACGATAGCGTGAAACGGACAGTAGCAAACACTGGCTACCCCTTGGATAGAACGCTTGTCTATTGCAAGTCCATTCAGCCAGATCTGACTGACCAATCTACTCAACCACTGTAGAGTGGACAGGTGGCTCGGGGAAAAAACCTCGCCTGTTCCCGGGATCGATCACATTCCCTTCGATCGTTTGAAACGAGTGCTCTACCAACTGACCTATCGAGAGCTATCGAGGATCACGATGCCAAGCAATGTTCTTTTTGTAACACAGTGTCCAATAAAGAACATGCTTGAAAAAAAATATTGTATAAAAGGGTCGGAAACACCTTTGTAATGTATCTTCTTTTGTGAATCTGCCAAAAACAATACGGAGCGACAATAGATAATATAATAAGGATAAAAAAAAAGGATAAAAACAACGTTAAAACACAAAAACCAGATACACTCGCAAAGTATTATCCGTATCTTCATGTTGCGGAAATATGATGATGTGTTTATGAAGATATAATATGCTGAAAGAATTGTGGAAACCACAATACTGCCATACCCTGGAGAGAGAAAAAAAACAGTATTTAAAAGTTTGGCCAGAAAACACAGACGTCCTTCAAATCTCGATCGCGATCATTAAAATGCCCCGCAATTTGGTAAAGACATTCAAAACACGGAACTTGCAAAGTCCTATGTTTGAGAGTTTTTGACAAGACGAGGGTCATTCATTTTAACTGATCGATATTTGAAGGATGTGTTTCTGGCCAAAATATAACATACGTCTTTTGTCAGAGTAAAGCAGAATAGACAGTAAAACGAAAAGCATCATTGTTTAATTATAGAAACTTAAGATATACTTATCTTTGTATTGATGAAATTTGTATTTGTATTTATTGTAGATGGGATGAAAACTAGAGCGAGTACGTTTAAAGGGTATTTGGATATTTGGATGAAACATTAGTCATGTTGGTAAAAATGATTCTTTTCTAATTATCAAAAAATATATTTTATATACAGGATTTAAAAAGTATTGGCGGGACATACAAAGCGTGTACATGTATGTGTGTAAAAGATGGTGAGAGAGAGAGAGAGAGAGAGAGAGAGAGAGAGATAGAGAGAGAGAAAGGGATAGAGAGAGAGGAGAGAGAGAAATAAAGAAAGAAAGAGAGAGATAGATAGATAGTTAGATAGATAGATAGATAGATAGATAGATAGATAGATAGATAGGTAGATATATACTTAGAGAGAGAGAGAGAGAGAGAGAGAGAGAGAGAGAGAGAGAGAGAGAGAGAGAGAGAGGAGTATAGCTTACATGCATATCTGCATATCTGAGAACGTACGGCAATTTGGGTAGTCAGACTTGTAAATATGTACAGTCTGGATCAGGTTGTATAATATACAATTCTTTCATTTCTTTGTATTTATTAACTCACTCAACCCTAACACCGACTATATCCGTATTTCGCCCGGGTTACTTTTACCCCATGCCTATTTATTACATTTTTTCTGCGACAAATTATAGGCGTAGAATCAAAGCTTATGTTTTTAGTTTTTGCATGTTAACGGTAGTTGAATAAAATGATCTATGTACATTCTCATTTTTAATGCAATTCTTCCTATTTTGGAAAGTAGTAAAAATATCTAGGGTTGAGTGAGTTAAACGAATAATTTTTATCGTGTCCAATACCACTTTAAGCTTGCGCGTATGTCGTTATTGCACGATAAAAAAATATCAAGAGTTTAATAAATACGGCGTGGGGCAGCGTGGTTGAGCGGCACGGTCATTGCTTCGTACTCGAAAGGTACCGAGTTCGATTACCCGCCGCTGCGCTATGTGGCTTTGAGCAAGTCACCTCATCCTAGCTCAATTTGCGGCGCTGCACTGCGGTTGACGCCTGGGTTATTCCAGTCTTCCCTTGAATTAGACCTTAGAGAAAAATTTCCCCTTTGGGAATAAATTTTTTTTTTTTAATACAAAGAAATGAAAGAATACGTTTATTCCACCCCTCCACAAAAGATATCTAAAATATTTCGTGAGTAATTGCATGGTATTTACTTCTATTCATAAATCATTTATATATTTTTCCATCTGAATGATCATTTAACCCAAAAAAAAAAAAGTTGATTTTGTATCCATGCGCACCAAATATTTTTCAAAGATATCAATCTGACCAACTGTAAAGAAAAATAAACTTTTACACGAATGTAAAACACCACGAGTTTTTTTTTCACTTGGCGGTGACCCTACTATAATTGTCAATCAGCTGTCTTTTACACCATATGAACCAGTGACTATAGGAGGTGGACACCAGTGGGGATTGAACCAGAGACGTTGGGATTTTGGCACCAGTGGAGGGTGAATCAGATAATATGGGAGAACGGCACCAGTGGGAATTGAAGCAGAGACTATGGGAGGTGGACACCTGTGGGGATTGAACCCGGGACTAGGGCGGAGGTGAACACCGGTGGGGATTGAACCCGGGACTAGGGGAATAAACCTGGGACTGTGGGAAGTTAATGCCAGTAGGGAGTGAACCCGGGATTATGAAAGGTGGACACAAGTGGAGAGTGAACCTGGGACTGTTGGAGGTGAATACCATTGGGGATTGAACCCGGGACTGGGGGAGGTTGACACAATTTGGGGTGAACACGGGTTTAGGGGAGGCGGGCACCTTTGAGGAGTGAACCGGAACACCCACCAATTTATGGACACTGATGGGGAGCGAACCCGTGACTATACAGAGAAACCAAAGAGTATAAACCGGGAAAAAATCAGATGACACCGGTGATAAATAATCCAAAGATGATCTCAGATGGGCAATGGGGAGTGATCCCTTCTCGCATAGTCTCTGGTTCATCTCCCACTTCCTACTTGAGTGGATTTTGGTAGATTTCGGTGGTTTTCTGTGGATTTCTGTGGATTGCGGTATTCAGCAGTACTGCAATTTCACTATTATTGTTCGTGTCTATTGATGTGCAAAAACAAATAGCTCTGTCAATACTGTTCTAATAGTATAATTTCATCTTTGCATGCGACAGCTTAAAAAGACAAACTTAGAAACTGCCCATTATTCTTGTTGCCATTTAGAGCAGCAACGAAGATAATCCATCTTCTTCTGTCTTTGTCCGTGGCCATCATCTTCTCCTCCCCCTCCCCCCCCCCCCCCCCCCCTCAACTCTCGTATCCCTCCCTCCACTGTTCTCCTCCAAGTTACTCCGGGCCTTCATCGTCTATTCTTTCATCCTGGTGTCCAGTGTAGGGCAGATTTGATGATGTTTCCCTCCTCCTTTAACATAACATGCCCTATTCATCTCCATCTTCTTCTCCTGAATATGACCTCCCTGTCATCCATTCCACATTAAACAAATCTTGTTGTTAATTTCATATATTCTAAAATATTTATTTAATTACAAGTTAATGTATCATAATATAAAATTTTTCTTAAAAGCCGAGTTCCAACGAAGATTCATCTATAAGAATTATTTTATCATAAGCTGACAGTAGTACAAAACCGTTTTGTAACGAAATTCATCGATTTTTTGGAGGCGTATCCGAATTTCCACAAGACCATCTCGATATCACACCGACGGGGATTTGTACATGTTTTTTTTTCTCCCTTTTTACGAAACCCGCCGAAACCAGCGGAATCCCCCCGAAATCCGACAAAGTTATGGGAAGGTTGCAGCAGTGGGGAGTGTGTGAACCTGGGACTCAGAGAAGTGTACACCATTGGGGAGTGATCCTGAGACTGGGTTTCGGCGGGTTTCGTAAAAAAGCTTTTTTTTTTTACGAGACCCGCCAAAACCCGCCAAAACTCAACAATATCAGGGAAGTGTACACCCGTGGGGAGTGAACCTGAGACTATGGTTTTAGGCGGGTTTCGGCGGATTTCGGCGGGTTTCGTAAAAAAGAAACACCGTTTGTTACATGTGGTAATTTATAACTATTGGGGTTGCCCAATCTCGGGTATCCCTGACCCGCGGACTCATTTTATAATGATACTTGGAAATGGGCAATAACAAATAGTAAATAGCGAAAATCGGACTTATTTGAGGTCAGATACATACGATAAATTGACAAGGCAAGTAATAGCAACACATTGTGTTCTCGGAAACTAAATTTCAAAAGCAATTTCATATCATTGCGTAGTTGTGTATCTATATGTAGCTCTTAGCTCTTAGTTTAGTGTTCTTTCACTGTCATTTCATCTTTGTGAATAAAAGCTCAAATCACAACTAAGTGTTACATCCATAATATATCTTACTCTATCACATTATTACTATAAAAATATAGCAGATCTTCAGATCCATTGTGGAGTGGGCATCTATCAAACGGACTATAGCAAAAGTATTGCTTGCAAACCTTTGGATTGGACGCTGGTTAATCTCAGAGTACTTTCGCCAATATCTAGTATACCAGTAGTCTACTCAATCACCGCTGGATGGATAGCGGGATCGATCTCGGTCCGTTTGCGTGTGAAGAGAGTGTTCTACCATCAAGGCTATTAGTGTCTTTGCGAAGCCGATTTAATTTTTTTTTAAATTGAGCTTTATATAGCGCAATATCCACTAAATATGCTCAAAACGCTTTACATGGGGTCCCTGGTCAAATGTAACATTTAACATGTAGGACGGGACATGACGCTTGTTAGGCGATATTACAGTTTTTTCGGACAAAGACAACGCTGTTAACTGCCAGGTACTCATTTTACACCTGAGTACGGTGATAGAATGTGAGCAAAGAGTCTTTTCCAAGGACTCAACTATGCGCCGAGCGCGAGGCTCGAACCCAGGACCTTCCGATCCGAAAACGGGTGTCATACCACTACACCACATAGCCACACATTAACCAAACTCATCGATTGTCTGCGAGCGTGGAATTCTGACAATCGTCGTGTTCCCAGGAGTAAAGATCAGACACGCCGCTGGAAATCAACACAAGAGGGATTTGACCATAATATTATTATCATTGGGCTAGTCCAATCTCGGGTATCGTATCCGTAGATATTTTATGTTTATATAATGAGATTTGGGTATTTCCTTCTGATTTTAAAATCGACAATGTCTAGATAATTAATAATAAATAGCCTCTCTTGGTTGATTTTTGTTATTCGGATAATAATGATGATGGTGGTGCTGATAATGGCGATGACCACAATGATGATGATAATGATGATGATGATGTTGATGATGATGCTGTTGTTGTTGTGGTTGGTGGTGATGATGATGATGATGATGATGATGATGATGATGATAATGATGATGATGATGATCATGAAGATGATGATGATGATGAATGAATGAATAAAGATGATAATGACTATAGTGACAGCTATGAAACATTTTCATTCTATGCATCTACCTTTGAAGCAAGCTTAATCAGTGCCAAAATATTAAGACACAGATAAACCGCGCTAAGTCGCTCTCTCTCTCTCTCTCTCTCTCTCTCTCTCTCTCTCTCTCTCACACACACACACACACACACACATTATCTATCTTTCTTTCCCTCTCTCTACTTCATACACACACACACACACACACACATGTAAACATATTATAGAGAAATACAATTCGAAAAGAGAGGAACCAAAGAGAACACGAAGGGAAGTCGATCGTAGAGAAAGAGATAAAGAGATAGTATGGATATCGTGTGCTGTTATCGCAAATCTAAAATATTTGATTTTCCCATTTTCTTCCTTCTTACTTGCGTGGAAATGGCCTAAAGGTGATGCTAGCGCCATAAAACCATTAACAGCACAAAACACAAAACACATCGGGAGACAGAAAGAGAGCAAGAGAGAGAGAGAGAGAGAGAGAGAGAGAGAGAGAGAGAGAGAGAGAGAGAGAGAGAGAGAGAGAGAGTCAAAGTACAAGAAAAAAAACATCTTAAAATCATCATCATCATCATCATCACCACAGACAATATTGTCACCAGCTGAATTAATTTATAAACAAAATGGCCTACAACCAAGAAGCGATTACTGTAATGATAAAACTGGATAGTGACCAAACCAGTGTAACCTTAGTGTTGCTTCTAAGGCTGAGAAGGTATCACAACCAGACAGTAAGTAATCGATTACAATGACAGTTAATCCGCTAATTTAACCATCGATTTCCGAAATAAAACTCATCCTTAATGTGTAGTTTCCATTGTGTTGTTTTCAGAATACTTTCCGATAACTTTATAATGTCGTACCCAAATAGGCTCCAACACTTCACTTCACTCGTTTTGACGCATAGTAACTTCGTAATTGATTCTAAATTATCGGAGCAATGGCGGCATGAAGAATAAAAAGGACCGATTTTCATTGTTTAAAACCAAACTGCTCGTTGCTGGGCGGACATGAGTGACATCAGACTATTGAATCCTATTTGTAGCAAGCAATTGCTCAACAGAATTAGCGAAAAGGTAGAGGAATATCTTTCACCACCACAAAGTGGAATATTGAAAAATTGAGCCATAACTGTGGTTGATCAGTAAAATCTCAAAAATGTATCCTGCATAATGATATCTGTCATATTTATGATATCTCTTGAGATCATTGAAAGACAAAACATAGAAAATAAGGGCCCCACTACCCAATAACTGCACTGTGGGCTGTGTGTGTGTGTGTGTGTGTGTGTGTGTGTGTGTGTGTGTGTGTGGTTGGAGGGGGGGCGGTAGTGACAGGTTTACTGAAAAAAATCTCCATTGCAAGCGGGATCGTTGAATAAAATTGTTTTTGCATGTGGAAGTGACCTCTATCAACTGGACTATCGAAACACGCCTCCAACCCCCCACCCCCACCCCAACCCACACAAGAGAGTTAAATGACCCTCTAATCGTGCGGCTATGTGGTCTTGTAGTAAGACACTCGCTTTCGGATCGGAAGGTCCTGGTTTCGAGCCTCGCTCGGCGCATAGTTGAGTCCTTGGAAAAGGCTCTTTACTCATATTCTCCTACCTTACTCAGGTGTAAAATGAGTACCTGGCCGTCAACAGCGTTGTCTCTGTCGGAAAAAAAAATTGTAATATCGCCTAACAGGCGTCATGTCTCGCTCTACATGTTACATGTTGCAGTTGGTCAGGGACACTGTGTAAAGCGCTCTGAGCACGTTTAGTGGATATTGCTCTATATAAAAGCTCAAGTTTTTTAAAATCTGACTATGTTTCCTACCAATCAGAATCGTATAACCCATGTTTTCTATTTTTATATATTTTTATATTTCCCACCAATCAGAATACTATAAACCATGTTTTCTATTTTGAAATCCCACAGGTATCCCAGTACCAATCTCTGTACAAATCGCAGTGCTTAGCCTTGACAGTATTGATGAAACCACCATGGTGAGTTGAAATAATCAAATTAAGAAATTAAGGAGCAGGCATCCGTCGGTGTATGATAAAGAACTGAACAAGTGTGTATGAAAGGTGCCAGACAAAGCAAGAAAGAAAAATAAAATAAAAATAACCATCCCAAAAAAATCAGTCGGCCTCGACTGGGAATCGAACCTCAAACATCCTGATTACCTGAGGACGGTGAGAAGAATGAGAGTAAAGCTGGGAGGGATGCGATCAAATGTATATTATTCCATTTTTTTGAGTGATAATATTTTTATTCTCTCTTGTCTTCTGGCACTTTCCTACTCACTTCATTTCTTGTTTCTAACACATACCAATGCCTGCTCCCTAATTTGCCATAAATCATGGCAGAAATCGTTGTAGTCAGCAAAACAGTTTGTAAATAATTGCGTTGATAGCAGCACCCACCTAATTAGTAGGTCGTGTCATAAGTTTCTTGCATCCACTCATATAGACGTGCCAATGGTAACCCCTCTCATTTCGAGGCACTCAATTATTATCATAATCGACGTAATCATAGTTAATATGGAATAATATGGAGCAAGGAAGCATGAACTGCACGTTAAAAGCTACGGCTATGAAACGGTATTGTATAAAATAAACTCAAAGTGATAGATAGTTCGAAGATGACGTCACTCATGTCTTTGTTATTGTTTTTTGCCATCCGCGTTTATGAGTACTTCTCACTGAACTGTATTAACCTGACTATAAACGTTCATGGATACACACAGCTATGTATGTTGGTCCGTTATACTTCCGGATGGCAATGTTGTGAGCTTCTTAGCCAAGCGCATACTATAAAAAAAAGGCCTAGATGCGCCTCTGTGATCTTGTGCATAGACACTCGCATTCGGATCGGAAAGTCCTGGGTTCGAGCCTCGCCCGGCGCATAGTTGAGTTCTTGGAAAAGGCTCTTTACTCACATTCTCTCACATTCTCTCTTATCCAGAAAACTCGTCCATGGAATATCGATCGATTAAAATGCCCCTCTAACTCTCAAACTTGGAACTTGGGATGCCCCTATCTTTGCAAAATACTCTCAAATCTGGGACTTGGTCAACATTTTAAACACATGTTTTTTTTTCATAGTAAATCAGTCTAGTTGATTCCTCATTATCTGAATTTTTGACAAAGGCCGTCTCTCTACCTGAAAGTGGCAAAAACTCTCGTGATTTATTTTTTCAATGGGTTAACTGTCGTTTTCTGGAAAGATACTATTTTGGTTCTAAACAAAGAAAATCATTACTTTTTATTCTTCAAACTGGCTAGAACTTTTCATGTGTCTTGTGATCAGAATGTGTAAAAGTCAAAACATGATCAAATTTATGTTTTTCCCCCTCTGGATACGCTTTTATGCTCGCCAGAGAAATATTTCATACGGGCGTCCGCCATTGTTCCGATAGTAGACAGATTGCGCATCGGGGCTCTAACGGGGCCGATTAGAGATAGACGACGATTGGGATTGTTTGGAAGCTTTAACCCTTTGCCCACTAGTCATTATGACATCCGAAATGCTATCGCCTTCTACATCTACGCCAGAACAGAAATAGAGGGTGGAGCCTACCATGATATAACATTTTATGGAGCCCTAATTTCGTCATATCAGTTCTGTCCACTGACAGGTGGGTGGATATCGCTTTCCAGAACTTGTGTCCTTATATGAAATTCTGAGTTTTTGACCAATCAACGATTGCTCTTTTGATAGCTCGCTTGTCAAAATGAGTCAGCTCAACCCTTGATTTATGTTCAGGCATCACAGGCGGTATATGTTGTGTAACTTCAAAGACCACGGCTGACCGAAAGCGATGAATGAAAGCCCTACTGTGGCGTGGAGAACGAGGTCTTGTATGTATAGTTACGTCATATCTCAACGCTCGTGAATTCTTAGTACGGCTGGACTCACAATCAAAACACGAAATATGTGTTTTAAACTCTTGAATCAATCGAGTTACATCAGTGCGTTCGTCTCATTGAGAAATGAAAAACGATATATAAATCAAGAACATCGACCGGAAAACAAGGAAATTATCATAAAATTATAAAATTTGAGAAAGCTATTTTCAAAATCAAATCTATTACAAAAAAGGTTATTTCTAGACCGATTTTTATGAGACAAAGACAATTTTTCTCCACTTTTCAAGCTGATTCCAACAATGAGGTTTTCAAATTTATCGCGATAAGATTATTTGTCATTATTTTTTTTTAATACCCAATTGACTGCTCAGGAAATGAATACGTAATCCTTGGCGGCTAGCGAGTAGGTGTTAAATTTTGCTTACACTTTCCCACGTAGACGCACACACACACACACACACACACACACACACACAGACTTATCGTCGTCGAGCATCCTATCGTTCGGCTCGACGATTAAAAGGGGTTCGTATCGTCGCTAAAATAATTACAAAATACATATATTTAAAATATATTTATAGTAATGTGAATTAAATATTTAAATGCTCTAATATATCAAGAATCATCATTATTATGATTTATTGCGGTGTGAATTGAATTAGACCTTTAAAACTGAAGTTTAATCTGACACCCTACTCGCTGTTATCATTCGAGTCTAAGTTGTAATAAGGCAACTTTGGCCAGAAGTGAAAGACATACATTGTGTGTTCAGTCTGTGTGTGTGTGTGTGTGTGTGTGTGTGTGTGTGTGTGTGCGTCTGCGTGGGAAAGGGTAAGCAAAATTTAACAGCTACTCGCTAGCCGCCAAGGATTACGTATTCATTCATGACGTAACTATACATACAAGACCTCGTTCTCCACGCCACAGTAGGGCTTCCATTCATCGCTTTCGGTCAACCGTGGTCTTTGAAGTTACACAACATATACCGCCTGTGATGCATTTACATAAATCAAGGGCTGAGCTGACTCATGTTGACAAGCGAGCTATCAAAAGAGCAATCCGTTGATTGGTCAAAAACTCAGGATTTCATATAAGGACATAAGTTCTTGAAAGCGATATCCACCCACCTGTCAGTGGACAGAACTGATATGATGAAATTAGGGATCCATAAAATGTCATATCATGGTAGGCTCCACCCTCTATTTCTATTCTGGCGTAGATGTAGAAGGCGATAGCATTTCGGATGTCATAATGACTAGTGGGCAAAGGGTTAAAGCTTCCAAACAATCCCAATCGTCGTCTATCTCTAACGGGACCCGTTGGCGCCCTGTCGCGCAAACTCAGTAGTTTAGAGCCAGTGTTACTAAGTTACCATGCGTCAATAGGAAGGAAGTGACGTTACGACTATTGAATCCTATAAAGAAATTGGCCAGAAAACGCCTCCTTCAAATATCGCTCGATTAAAACTTTCCTCATCTTGACAAAAACTCTCAAACCTGGGACTTTGCGAAGTAGTGGATGGTTCAACAGTCCTGTCATTTAGGATGAGTGAAGTTGACGTCACTCAGCTCTTTATTATTAATATAATACTACTTATTAATGATGTTCTCACTAAATTATATCGATCAAACTTTAAACGTTAAAATTTACACACAGTTTGTGTGTTGGTATGTTTAATCTGGTTGGCGGATGTTGTGAGTATTTTACCTAAACGCATAACATCAACATGGAGGCACGAAGTGAATTATTATCTTTATGCTCAAAGGGGTCAGCAATTATTATGACCATTATGATTATCTTCATTCATGATGCCAGTTGTTCCCTATTCATCATACGGTTCCAGGTATCACAACAGTCACTACCCACAGCACGACTGCTACCTACGGCGGTATAATAGTATCGTTAAATTAGTAAATGTGGTTATCATTAATTGAAAAGTAACACCTGTTGTGTTGTATTCTGACATAAAGTAGTCCGCCAGACCCATTAGGCCTGTGGAGCCGGGGTTTATTCCGGTTGCGCTTGGCTAAGAAGCTCATAACATTTCCATCCAAAAGTATAACGGACCAACACACATGACTATGTGTAATCTTGGTCGTTTATAGGTTAATGGAGTTTAGTGAGAATTACTCATAAACGCTGATGGCAAAAAACAATAACAAAGACATGACTGATGTCAACTTCTTTCTATCTATATATATATAGATGGAATTAAATTGACGTCACTCAGCTCTTTGTTAATGTTATGAGACAGCCATTCATTTTAATGATTAGTGCTCACTAAATTATTTTAATCAGACAATACGTAGTATGCGCTTGGCTAAGGAGTTCACAACATTGCCATCCGGAAGTATAACGGACCAACACACAAAACTATGTGATATAGATAGTTCGAAGATGACGTCACTCAGGTCTTTGTTATTGTATTTTGCCTTCAGCGTTTGTGAGTTATTCTCACTGAACTGTATTAACCCGACTATAAACGTTCATGGATACCCACAGTTTTGTGTGTTGGTCCGTTATATATATGTGAGTAAAGAGCCTTCTCCAAGGACTCAATTATGTGCCGAGCGAGGCTCGAACCCACTCACTAGACAACACAGCCGCATATTCCCTTTATTAATCCCATGGGGAAATTTGTCTCTAGGCCCTAAATACTCTTCAACAGTCGTAACGTCACTTCCTTACTAATGACGCATGGTAACTTAGTAACACTGGCTCTAAACTATCGGAACAATGGCGGTCGCCCGTATGAAATACTTCTCCGGCGAGTATAAAGGGTATCCAGAGGGAAAAAAACCACATACATTTGATCATGTTTTGACTTTTACACATTCTGATCACAAGAAATATGAAAAGTTCTAGCCAGCATGAAAAACAAAAAGTAATGTTTTCTTTGTTTAGAACCAAGATGGCCGCCGTTGCCAGGCGGCGTGACATCAGACTATTGAATCGTATTGCAAAGACCGCACTTGGAGCCAATCTGCCCCCACGCCACACTGATGAACGCCGTACTCTGAAAGAAAAAGAAACAACACATGTCCGGAAAAGTCCTTCAAATATCAATCGATTAAAATGACCCTCACCTTGGCAAAATCTATCAAACATTTGGCTTCAATACTCGTCCTTCAAATTTCAAATGGTTAAAAAGAAAAAAAAAAACAAAAATGTGAGCTTTATATAGTGCAATAGCCACTAAACATGCTCAAAGCGCTTTACAAAAGGTCCCTAAATAACCAACAGCAACACGTAACATGTAGAACAAGACATGACGTTTGAGGCGATATTACAATTATTTATTTTTCCGACAGAGACAACGCTGTTAACATTTTACACCTGAGTGCGGAGAGAGATTGTGAGTAAAGAGCCTTTTCCAAGGACTCAACTTTTAAGCGCTAAGAGAGGCTCGAACCCAGGATTTTCCGATCCGAAGGCGAGTTTCATACCACAAGACCACAAAGCCGCACGAAACCGGACATGATAAACAAAAAATGGAACTGAAACTTACAATCATTCAATCTCAATGCAAGTTTCTTACCACTACGCCACCAACTCGTTTTTCCTTTTTTTTTTTTTGCCTTGTCATATAATATAACAAGAGAAGAACAAAATCCCTGATCACCTAAGAGGTCATTATACTAATCGACCATGCCAAGCAATAACAGGCCTTGCCAAAACTGACAAGATAGATTTATAACTGGAGTTCGCAGACCGATCTATGATTATGTCACAATTGACCTATGTCAGTACGTACATGTAGACACGAGCACGATGGTGCTGGTAAAGGTAGTCTCTCTCTTGGGTATAATAACATAATGACATGACAGATCGTCTCATGCCGGTGTAGCACGCCAGAATGACTCTATCGCCAAAAAGACTCAAGAGTTAAATTGGCGTACGCGAGATAGACTATAGAGTTAGCCTCGCGTACGCCAATTTAACTCTAGAGTCTTTTTTTTTTGGTAGAGTCATTCTCGCGTGGTACACCGAAACTACCGTGTCAGCACTAGATTTAAAAAAAAAAAATTTTTTGGAAATACTGTGAATTCATCTCTTACTTTGTGAAGCTGTTGTTTTGTATTTTTTTTTTAGATTTAAAAAAAAAAAAATTTGTAGTTAATAAGGAAAAGTCAAATTTTAGGATGGTTTCAAAAAAAAGACTCTAGAGTTAAATTGGCGTACGCGAGACAGACTCTAGAGTTAGCCTCGTGTACGCCAATTTAACTCTAGAGTCTTTTTGGCGATAGAGTCATTCTCGCGTGGTACACCGGCAGGTTATCACCATGGTAAAGCAGATATTGAAGTATGACTTTTAGCTCTAAATAATGAATTTTGGTGTGAAATACTCGTCTCCATTAAAACAACGAATTATCAGTGTAGCGTCTGAGCAGTTTTTCATGTTTTCCTGGAATATCATCAGGACCAATACGCTTCAATAGCCGTAACGTCACTCCCCTCGTAATGACGCATGGTAACTTAGTAACTGGCTCTAAACTATTGGAACTATGGCGGACGCCCTTATGAAATATTTCTCCACGAGCATAAAAGCGTATCCAGAGGGGGAAAAAACCCATAATAAATCTGATCATGTTTTGACTTTTACACATTATTCTGATCACAAGTTAACTCTACTTCTTTTCCATTTTAAGTCGGTAACTTCAATTTTGAAGATTCCATAGACCACCGTATTTTTATTTTATTGGATATGTGAGACTATCCCATGTTCTCAATGCAAGTGGTATGAACTTGTACAATTGGGCATCCACTCTTGAGTGGGGAACCATAAGCTTGGATGGCTTAACTTTTATATTGTTGAGTATCACCGTTTAGGCCTTTGCAAAATATTGTCACCTTGTCACGCTTTCTTCTCTTGTGTTGCGGTTCAAGATCTAAATCAGTTTCATATTTTTTTATCTTTGTTGTTTTGATTTTAAATTTTTATTGCTCTGTTTTGTATTTGTTCGATTTCTTGGTTTTCTGATTTGTAGTGAGGGCCCCAGACAGAGTTAATATATTCTAGTGGAGATGTAACATAATCTTTGTAGCAATTTAATTTTATTTCCCTGCAATTGTCGTATACATCTCTTCTGAAGAAGCAGAAATTAGAATTTCCTTTATTTTTGCATATGTTTGTAACATGATCTTTCCAATTTAGTTTGCTATTTATTTTTACTCCTAGATATTTCACCTTGTTCACTTCTTCTGTAGTCCGCTCCACATTCCTTGCGCAGGGGTTCATGTCGATATCTTCACAACCTTCTGATGGATTTTAATGATAATTGGCTCGAGCACTAGAATTGTTAGTGACGTTAAGCCAGTTTTTTGCTTCGGTTACAGCAACATACTTTGGGATTCTTCTTTTTTATAGTATATGAAAAAACGAAGAGTGGGATGGGTGAACATTCTGATGTTTTACATTATCAATATTACAAACAATGTTATGATTTCGAACACTTACCTCCCCACAGGCTTGGCCAGTTTTTGTCTGTTGGTTTTTTTTTTTTTTTTTTTTTTCACGAGATTCATGTGCACTATTCACTAACGTTGACACCTTGGTTGAAAAATGACCCAGTAAATTTTACACTTTGTACACACGTGATATAAACAATTGTTACATAATTGAAAATCAGAGACGTAGCTTGCTGTTGTGATTTCTACATTCACCCCCCCCCCCCCCCCCAAAAAAAAAAACAAAAAAAAACACACACACAAAAAAAAACACAATTGCAATCGATGAACGAAAATGACATCACTTAGCTCTTTGTTATTGTTTTTAGACAATCATTTTGATGACTAGTTCTCACTAAATTCTATTGATCGACTATAAACGTTTATGGTTACACATAGTTTGTAGGGGGGGGGGGGGTTGGTACGTTATATTCGTCAGGCGGAAGCTACCAGCATTTTACCTAAACTCACTGCATCAATATGGATTAAACAAGCAAATTTCTCACTGTACGGACAGTTTACAAGTATTTTTCCAGAGAGGCAAAGCGCAGAATTCTTTTCCATGGCATGAGGCGAATCGCAATGCTATTAACAGTTTACTCACAGGAACTCAGAGGGGAGAGGTCAAATTAATACGTCATCTTTATTATGCATCTTGTGCATATGAATATTGCGGTACCTTTGAAAGGTTACGCTGTACAAAACTTACTTGGAATCTGTTTGATGTTAAAGAACTTTAGATTCAAGAATTGTAAGCATGTACCGTACTCGATGAGCGACCAGTGGGTTTTAGTGACATGTCTTGTCGACCTTTATGAGTTGTCTTGCTCAACGGTTCGTCGGGGATTGTCTTTTTGAAAGGAATTTCTCCTCGTCTTGTCGGAGACGAACGTAAAATTCAGAGGTTCCC